>NW_005842299.1:1538482-1575567 GCF_000455745.1 Alligator sinensis | reverse complement strand
CCCAAGGGAGGTGGTGCTCTCCCCTACCCTGGGGGTCTTCACAAGGAGGTTAGATAGGCATCTGGCTAGGGTCATCTGAACCCAGCACTCTTTCCTGCCTACGCAGGGGGTCGGACTCAATGATCTATTGAGGTCCCTTCCGACCCTAACGTCTATGAATCTATGAAACTTTAAAACTTTATTTTACTAAAGAGAGCATAGCTGGCTATGTTTCCTCTCATTATGCATAACTATTATTAATATAAACTGTAGTGTCACAAGTAGACAGAACAAGGAGTAACTATGAAACCATTAGCCTGGAATCAAAAGGGAAAAGCTCTCCTTTAAAACATCCGGGGCTTTTTCCCAGATGCCATTATCACAAATCTAGTTTTATAGGATTTTTTTTTTTCTTCTTATGAGCACTTTCCAATTAATGCAGAACATCACCATGCCATGCGGCATTTAACCTCCTACTAATTACCACTAATTACATGCAATTGACATCAGCAGTTCTTCTAATTCATTGAATAATGGTTGTAATACAGCCCCTGATGCACTGCTTATTTCTTTTGGCATGACACAGAAAAAATACATACAATATTTTTAAAACTTGACCTTTTCCTTTTTCTGAGCTTAGATGGGCTTATGAAACAGAGACTCAGATTTGTCCATGCTTCCAAATGATAAAGGAGTTTGGCCTTTTCTATAAAATACTTTTATACCTACAAAACACCATCCTGTTCTCTTCAGGTGACTCTCTGATCACTGTCTTTCTTACAGAGACTGAACTGAGTCCATTAAGCTTACAAGCTCACTGGGTTCGGCAATTCATTCTGGCTCAATGTCACGCCACCTTTTCTTTGCACAGTAAAGTAAAAATGAAATAATAAACAACCTCTTCCCGATGAAGTGGAGGTTTATTAGAGCTTTTCTTCAGCATACCTTGGGTTTTAGTATAACAGCAAATGTTTCTCTAAATTGGTTACACTAATTTATTATGGAGTTAAAACATGAACTAATTTTATGGTAAAACATAATTACAAAAGCTCATAGATAGTGAGAAAATACACGGAAACAGACAAAATACACAGTGGATCACTTAATAAATCACTGGCAAGAACTTAAAGAAATTCCTTTTGCAAAACTTTTTATCCATTGAAATAATTCATTGTACACTGATAAAGAACAGATACGGCATTTCATTGATCATGTATCCTGTTTGTGTGTAATGAAGATTAAAATGGCCAAATTTTACAACTCAGAAACCCAGCCTAATTGATCATACAAGAACTTCACAGTAATTGTAACACTGTGGGCCACTTGGAAAGCTCTGCCAGCAGTGAGAGATGCAAATCCTTCTTTTGAAAATCACAGACATTCCAAAATCAGAGAAAATGAGTAAGTCATGCAGAATGCACAGTTGGCAGTTCTAATTCCATTTTAGAGAGGGCAGTCTGCCATATATCCCTGTTTGTTATCCTGGCTGGGGGGATTTACGATTATGTCTCAGACAGTGGAAGCAGATGTCACCTTTCATCACCTTTGTGCTGCCATAAAAATCTTTATCGCAGCAAAAAATAAAGCAAGTAGATGTCCATACCCCTTTTTTTCATGGCCCAAATGTCCAAGTTTGTGTGGCTACAATGAAGATAACAATAATACGTGTTGCTTTAATGTGGCACAAATCTATTTGCTTTATGGCAGAAGAGTGCATGCAACCCAGAGTTCCCCCCATTTTCATAGATTTCATAGATTTCATAGACATTAGGGCTGGAAGGGACCTCGGAAGATCATCGAGTCCAGCCCCCTGCCCCAGGGGCAGAAAGTCAGCAGGGATGATAGGATCCCAGCAAGATAAACATCCAAATGTCTCTTGAAGGTGTTCAAAGTAGGTGATTGAACCACCTCCAGCAGCAGTCTATTCCAAACCTTGGGGGCTTGGACAGTAAAGAAGTTCTTCCTTATGTCCAGTCTGAAACAGTCATGGAAGAGTTTGTGACTGTTTGACCTTGTCATCCCTTGGGGCGCTCTAGTGAACAGATGTTCTCCCAGATCCTGGTAAGCACCCCTGATAAACTTATAGGTGGCCACCAGATCACCCCTGAGCCTGCGCTTTTCCAGACTGAATAGTCCCATGGCTCTCAGCCTCTTGTCATAAGGTCTGTTTTCCCGAACTCTGATCATGCACGTGGTTCTCCTCTGCACCCTTTCAAGCTTCTTCACATCCTTTTTGAATTATGGAGCCCAAAACTGGACGCAGTACTCCAGCTGTGGACTCACCAAGGCCAAGTACAATGGGGGAATGACATCCTGGGTTTTACATGAGAAGCATCTGTGGATGCAAGCCAGCATTTTGTTTGCTTTACTAGCAGCACTTTCACATTGAAGGCTCATGTTCATTTTGTGGTCATTCTAGCTGCCCTAGGAGTGCCTAGGAAATTTGTGGTACCTCAATTCCAGAAACATGCCCCAGAGATCCCATGGGTAAATCTCTGGAACCAGAGAATTCCTGCTTTCCCTATACCCAGAGACATATCCCAGAGAGCATCAGGGCTCATTTTTGGAAGTGAATAATCCCAACTTTCCCTGCTTCCAAAGACATGTCCTGAACATTTCTGGGGACACATCTCTGGAAGCAGGAAACACATTACCTATTTTCCCACAGGATCAATGAGCAGAACAACGGACATCATGTGTTTTACCCAGTGAATCATATCAGCTGTTCTGGGAAACACCCGAACATAGCTCATCCACTTAATTTAGCAATATTTATTTCTAGTAAGAGGGTCTGCCTTTCACTTATTTGAGATCACATAAGAAGTCTCTGTGAAACTGGGAATTAAATTAATAGTTTTTGGTCTCTGATTAATGCTCTTATTCCTAAAGCATGGAGTAGAGAAGCTCATCTATGCATGTGTCTGTCCAAAGAACAAACTTAATTGTTTTCTGTATTGGGGTCAAACTGTGCAATACGTTGTTGGACCATGCCCCACGGAGAATGAATGGCTCTACAAGTGCCTAAATACTGAAGCAAGCAAAGGAAAATTGTTTTATAATTTCACTACAGTCATGCACAATGAATATTGTTGCTTATATCCAAGACAAAAAGAACCATTTATGCTTTAGATACAAGTTTCTGCCTTGTGCACTGGATGGTCATGGAGGGGCTCTTTTGAGGCTAGGAGTGCCCAAGAGGAGCTATGGCTGAGTTGGCTATTGAGCCATGCATAGTAGGGAATAGTTCTAATATTCTAATTAAGCCAGTGGAATTGTTCTTATCATCAGGAGTTGAGCTGGGATCTCATGACCTTATGCAAGATACTCTAATCTGCTACCTTGCTATGATTAAAGAAAACCTGTAATCTCTAATCCCCATATGGCCCCTTAGAAATCTGTCCTAATATTTATAGAGACCTTTCACTCTCCTGTGCAGAGACTGGACATATTAGCCATGCTTTTCAAACAGTTGTTTTCATCTCCACATGGAATAGAAACAGGTTTCTCCATTATGAGGTGAAGGAAAGCACCAACTTTGTTTCTCTGGAAGGGTTCAGTTTTGTATATAATGCCTCTGCCTTAATCTTTGGAAAGTCATTTCAGCTGTGGCAATAGTTGTGCCTGTGTTTGGTTCAGAACAAAAATATCCCAGGATTGGTGTGTAAAAACACATTGCCCTTCTAATCAGGGGTTAATGAGTGGCTGAATGCACTGTCATTTTCTGCCAGTTATTCAGTGATGCAATTCTGGGATAAATGTAGAGATGTAATTTGCAATATCCCAAGATAAACTGTAACTACTTCTTAACAGAAAACTTGTTTAGAATTTATCCTGGGACAACTAACAGGAGGGTTGCAAAGGAGATCCTGACTCACACCACGGATACATTTGAGACTGGGAACAAGGCAGGCAAGTAAAATATTGGGGATTAGCCTGTAGAATCCCAGTGATTTCAGATCATGACTAACGGGTGGGTCCTGGCAGGCCTGAGAGCAATACCAGAGCCTGGGAACAGGGCAGAGACAGTATAATAGGTGTGGAGGTAAGGCCAGACCCCAAGAGCAGGACAGAGAAAGGACTAGCAATGGGGCTAGAGAGAGTCCAGTGCCCAGAGAGGGGCAGAGATGAGGCTAGAGAGAGGCTATTCAATTGATTGAGCATGGGAACAGGGCATGAATTGATGCATTGGTTATATCTATGAGGCTTGGGCATTGCTTGGGCATGATTGAATCCGCTTTTGATAAAAGTGTCAAAAAACCCCTGCTGAAGTGCCCGATCTATACAGATGCTGCAGAGCCAAGTTGAACTAACATACTGCTTCTTCCAGTAAAGCATTTCTGGGTTTTTGTTTTCATGTCTGTCAGTAGTTTGAGAGACTAAAGCTATATAAGCTAAATGCTTGAGCAGTTTCATTTTATCCTACATCTCCAAATCAAATAGGGGTTTATTATGTGTTCCTTGATTCTCCTTGTCAATGACAGGTAACAAGTTGAGAGATTTCAGTTCATCTCTAGAATCTAAATTCAACAGAATTTAGGGTAAAGAGGTCCTTCATAGTAAAGGTGGCCACTAAATTGTTTTCAGTTGGATACATTTTTTCATTATGTTCAATATTGTATGGACAGAAAACCTATTTGAAAATATTTCCGAAATGCAGTTTTTTTACCCTGAAAGTATCATGAAATGATAATCGATTTAATTTTTGAAGGAAAAATATTTTTGTCCTATTAGTATAGTAGATCATTTACTGCTATGTGTATTTCATAACTATGCTCACAATTGTAAATCATATTGCATTGAAAATATTTTCTTGAAGGTTCATCTTATTTGTTATATGGCACTTAAAAGCATTCAAAAGATCCAAAAGACTGCTATGCATTTTGTTCTCCTGATAGAAAAATCTACCACTAGAGCACTGTACAAGCATTACAGGGCCTGGCTCTGTGCTCTTGATGACATCCAGCCAGAGGACCCCAGTTTGTGAATACCAGGGTGCTTTGCATGCTCTCCTGTCTTCCTGGAGACAGCAGCCAAGGACACAGATTGTTTGGCTACCACAGGAAACCAGAATCCATGTCTCCATACCACCCCCTTTTCCTCTGCCTCTCCCTTCCAGCTGTCGGGCTTTCAGGCAGGAGACTGAGAGTATATCTCTGTCTTTAAACCTGCCAATTTCCCCTCCAGTAGCACAAAACAGATCCCAACTCCTCTGGCAGCAGCTGTTAGACCTAGTTCTGGTGGGGGTGCCAGGTCCATGTCCCTGGTGGAGCTGAGTAATGGGAGTCAGAGAACTGAGGTGCTGAGATCTTCAGTGTCAAGGTCCCTGAAGGGTGGTCAGAGGAAGAAGCAGGGGTAGGATCTGTGGGGTTGTGTTCCCAGTGGGGATGAGTCATGGGTCTTGGGGAGTAGTGCAGAGTCTGGGGTCTGCAGTATTTGGGTCAGGAGGCTCTGGAAACAGTGGGGCTGGGGTCTGCAGTGGTGGGGGTGGGAGGGGCAAAGAGAACAATGGGTGAGAGGTCTGTGAGGTCCATGTCCCTGCTGGGGGTGAGTCAGGGAGCTCCAGGAATTGTGTGAGAGGTGGCAGGCCAGTGCTGGCAGGTCAGAGGATGTGCTGGTGAATTGCTTTGTGCTGCCTGCTCAGGGTTGGGGATGTTGACAGCTGCATATTCCCAGGGTTAGGCTTTCCTGGCCTCAAGGCTGACAGGAGGAGGGATTTGCTCCATGCTTGACTGGAGCAGCAGAATCTGGCCGGGTCACAGACTGTCTCCCTGGAGGGGCCAGAGCAATGAATGCTAGGATGCTGGCCTGGCAGTTTCTATCAGAGAGGTAAGTGTACAGGTGTTGGTTTGTCCGGCAGAAACTCTACTGGAGGCCACTTCAATCTCATTGGAAGTAATAGAAGTTTCTACCAAACTTGCCATTTTTGGTAAACATTGTTTGAAAGCTCATAAACTTAGGGTTTCTACTGCTGGAACTGAGATTCCATTGATAGGAATGTAATGTGTGTATACACCCATAGTTTATAAAAGTTATATTTTATTATTGGCTTAAAAAAACTATAATGAGCTTGATTAAGCATTTTACTCACTGTTCTTAGTATAGAGTTGCATGCTGATTTGCTACAGATCTTTATAGTTATGATCTAGGATGTTAGAAGGTGAGGCCAAGATTCAGTTCACTCCGTGAGGGGAATAGGGTTCAACAGGGCTTCTGTATATTCTTTCTAGTGTAATAGGGCTTCTGTATATTTCTGGTAGTATTTATTTAGGTCCAGTTCCTCTTCCCTGCCCAAGATTCAACTCCTCTTCCCTCCTTGAGAACCTCTAAAGAACCTTAGTCAGTGTGGGGTTACGTGTGTCTATGGTATCTATCTTTCTATATACCTGTATTAACACCAGGCATACCAGGCAGAAGCATGCATGATAGATATAGGTAAATGGATAGGTGTTGCTCAAATTGAGAATCCATCATTTTATTCCAACATTTCCATATATTGCTTATGTGAAGCATGGGAAAGGAGCTCAATTTCAAACTCTAATTATGAAAACTTGGATTATCCTTACCTGATCCAGTCTAAAATCATTGTAATGCCAGAACAGAGATGCTGCTCCAAATCATCCTGATCCTTCCACTGGACTATGATCTTTTACCTGAGCCATTCTTTGGTTCTGTCATAATATGCAGAGGATATTGTAGTGCTGAAGTATGAGACTCAGTATTTGCATGTTTGACAGTAAACAGAGCTTAACAGCCATGTTAATCAGCCGAGCAATTGTATCATTTGACATGGGAGCCAAAACCTGCCTGCCTTGTTTGCATGAGCAGTCATTTATTAATTCAATGCCTGTCTGCAGGAAAGGCAAGCACAGCTTGGTCTGAAGAAAGGGCAAGTAAAGAACAAGTAATATCCAAATCATGGCAATGTCCTTCTACTGGCATTGGGAGGTTTTTGGGGGCATGTTTAGGAGAAAAAGGATCACAATGGGAGCACCACAGTTCTTCAATGACCCTTAGCTGTTATGTTAATTTCTCAGGGCACTAGCCAACCAGTACAGGCTGCTCTTTCAGAGACCAGGCCATGGCAGAACCAGCGTTAAGGATCTCAGTATCTTAAACGATTAACCTCTGTCTTTGGCCATCCAGAAATTACATATTTTCAATATCATCACATTAAATTTAATCTTGTGTAAAGTAGACTACATGGAACACTATTGTTTATAGTGTACAGTCTTTCCTCTTCCATCTATTTCACAAATAGACTCTTCCATCTATTTCACAAATAGACTTCAATACTGTTTACAGATAACTTGTTTCTTACTTTAGTCACCAACACAGAACATGCTAACATCACTGATGTACAGTGATGTCAATGGCCAAACTCCTACTCATTTCATTAGGAAGAGGATCAGCTTACGAAACATAATAGTTTTGTTTCCTGGATTGATCTTCATTACAGCACCTGCTTTCTGTCTTCTGCCCTTCTCATGCCTAGCCAGGCCTCATCTTCCATTTTTAATGCTTCAAAAAAATCCACAGTCCCAAAACAGAGGGCATTATATAAGCTATCAAAATAATTAATGAAACTTCCAACAAACACTGTGTTAGTGCCTGGAAGATACAATGGTTTAATTTTATCAGTGAACCTCAGCATCTGAGTTAGTCATACCTAAGACAGACATACCTCAGACACAACATACAGAGCACCTATACATGAGCGCTGAGGCTGCTCTGACGCACATGGCAATTGCCCTGCTCCAGCAACCTCCAGTATCTTGCGTATCAGTGTCCCAACGCATAAAAATGGTAGCGGGGGTGCTTGAACTACAACTCATCAAATGAGCTGTAGCTCATGGGGATGCTGATACATGAAATGTGGCACTGCTTTAATTAAAGCGGTTCTGGAGCCACTCTAATTAAAGCACCACTTCTCCCCACCCCCAGAGCACATGTAAAAGTGTCCAAAGATGGAAAAATGTAGGATATGGGTTTAAAGGGAGATGACTATTAGATTGTTTATTAAAGGCTACCTACAAAAAACATGTGTCTTATACAGAACAGCATAAAATAACTGGGATATAATTTCAATATCTATTTTACACATATCCAAAATATCTATTTCCCTTTTGACACTAAATTAACAATTCAGATAGAGGGGAAATAACAGCACTCAAGTATAGGGAAAATATACATATAACAGGCAATCTTCAGTTCATCATTACACCAAGATGTGCTGTCTTAACATGCTGAATATTCAACATTGACCAAGATTGGGAAGTCCTTCATAGGAAAGTCAAACTTAAATGCTGAATCTGTAGATAGCTGTACAAAATAACTTTTCACTGAACTTCTTTCATTAGCATCCATGAATATTTGCATAAATCTTCTCAAGACAAATTGGCAGAGGTGCTAGGCCTGCTTCCAATTCTCTTCATTTTCAACATAGCCAGGAAAATACATTTCCAGATTTAGAGGTTGCTCTGCATGCAGAGAAACAAAAAGATATCAACAAACTGATTAGTGATGGTAATTACAAACCTGTGGCAAGCCATTTACTTGAATTACCATAGGAGAATGCAACTGACATAATAAATAAAGTGGAATATGAAAACAAAAATGTGATTTGTAATCAGCCCACTGTCTGGAAAGCAGATTCAACTTCAGGGTCGAAAATAATATTTTAGGTTACAATCAACTTCAGTACTACTGACCTAAACTGTCAACAATAAGATTATTTGTTTGATAGTCTCTGTTTATAGTTGATTTTATAAAATGTTCCAAACTCAGCTTTAATTTTCATGGATAGAATTAATGACATTCATATGAAACAGCATGTGATTTTTATGCCAAGTAAGTCAATAGAAAACATAAGTGTTTACTTCTATAATTCCACTTTATTACTATGTAAAACAACAGGGGGGAGGTTCATTCTCTTTGTTGTTTTAAATGATAATAAAATGGTCTTATATTTCTCCACAAAACTTGTGGAGCTTTTTATACTTAGCAAAAGGAATTATAGTTACACTTTCTGATAGTTATGTGTTTGGTTCCTAGAAGATTAAGCTGGAGATTCTGAAGTGTACCTTTATAACCTTGATTTGTGTCTTATGACACTTAAGAAAAATGTTCATCCTTCATTTTCTCCCCTATTCTAACCCTTTTCTTATATTTTAGAGCATCAACTCTCAGAAAAACAAAGATCTCCTAGAAATTCGTAAGCAATATTGGCAGTTTTCTTTTGGAGAACTTTACAAGCATGACTCTTAAATCCTCCACGCTACTTCAGCTGAATGTCATACTGCCTGACTTATTCCAGATAAGTTTTTTATGAGTATGGCATATTTAAACAAGTATTCTTCTGATCCAGGACTAAAAGAATATGGCACAGAGAGATCTAAAACCAGCAGAAATGTTACCCTGTGAACAAAGTGTGCAGGCAAGTACAGGAACTCAATATCAAAAGCTGAAATGCTAAGAGACTTTGTAACATAAAAGTCAGGCTGCCTGCCTTTTAGATCCTAAGAAGATAAACAGGTTAGCAGTGGGAGTATGAGAACTGTTTTCAAAGTTTCTATCTTATTGTTTTTCCAATGACAAAAGAAAATAACTGGGTTATTTAACCAAGAAGCCACTAGGCTTATCCTAGATACAGTGGTTTATGCTTATTGCCTATATGTATAACTAGGCTATTTTCTATTATTATACAGAGTATAGCTAGCCACAAAGAAACACCTGCTCTGAAAAAGTCATATATTTGAAATACATATTTTATTTGGAGGAACTCAATGACTCACCACACATTTGAACTATGTTTCAATTTGAACGTGAGCCTCGTAAGAAATAGTTCAATATTTCCTTCTGTGGAAATCTTTAATCCCCCCTTCAAGGGCATAACATCCTACCCTTCAAGAAGCATCTAAGAAGGACACTTCTTTTAAAGGCCACCCTATCTCAACCAACAATCACTAGGATCAGAACAGCTATATGGTACAGGATAGTTCTTTTGCTGTACTGAATATTGACAATGATTGTGGGAGAGTATAATGTCAACCTTTTAAATGCAATGAATCTGATTCACCTCTGAAGCACTGACTAAAAATCACTTAACTAATATTACTGCCATTAAATTGAACATTTTTAATTTAATTTAAATTGTTTATGAATAATTTTAATAAAATCTATATCTTAATGCATAGCCCAGTGATTTTCAACAAGAATGCCAGCATCCCGGGGTGTGCTGGGATGCTGTCAGATCGTTTGACAAGGTGTGGGGAGATGAACAAGGTGTGAAGAGATAAACAGATAAGCTAAGTAACTAACTGCAATTTCAGGCTTGTCCCTATCTGAACCATCCCCCATCTGCAGTGTCCAGTCCCTCTGGAAGGATGTAAGCACTGTAAAATATAAATTCGTTTTTGAAATGGGGTGCTACTCAATTCCAAAAATTATGGAGGGATGCCTTGAGTCCAGTGAGGAGTGCTTCGAATCCAAAAAGGTTGAGAACCACACGTATAGCCTTTCAATTAGGGGGGCTTGCAATTAATCATGGAAGTAATTTGGGGCCCACAGTTATTTTGGGTGCATATACTTTATTAGCAGAAGCAACTGATAGAGGTCACCTCTCAGTGACCAACTGAGGTATACTAGTATATACCTCAATATATACTCTCTACTAGTATACCTACTAATATAGGTAAGTAATCTAGTAGATAGATATTTAGAGCAAGATATCCAAATTTAGGTATCTCAAATGAACACCCACATCAACTTAAGTGTTTTAATGGCACTCTACATAAGCTGAGGTCACAATCATTCAAAGACCCTTCAATTTCCTCTGAAGATATTTCAAAATCATACTATGCACACAGGTAGTGTTCAGATCTACATGTCCTTGTCTCTTAATAAAGCTCAGTACCTTCAATACCATGATAGAAGCTGGTATAACCTGACTCTAGTGACTTGTTCTATATGTATAACATTTTAAACATCTGTTCTTTTGCACATGTGGAGCTTTCATAATATCTGGAAACTTTGGAAATTGTACAATTTTGAGACAAGAGTGAAAATATTTAACAAAGGAATGTGCCTCACATTGTCTTTGAAGGTTATAGAACCATACCTAAAAACCTGACACAAAGCTATGCCGGAAAAATGCTCCATATATTAATTTTGGACACTGTTCCACTAGGATCTGTCCAGAAACCAGTGCACATGCTTGTACATTCCTTGGCTTATGTTCAGACCTTAATGTTACTTTGCAATTGGAACGAGATGTGCTAAATGGTATAAGGAATGTGGAGATGTGCCAGTTATGGGATAATTAATTGTGTAGCTATACTTAGTAATTAAACAGAAGAGAATTGAGAATATCCATTTTCTAAAAACTATGCCAAGCATATTTTTCCACCATTACAAGAGGAGAAAGCAAAGGCTCATCAGGCTCTCTTGAAAATATTCTTAAAACTGCATTTAAAAAAATATTTATAATAGTTTGAATTTTGTATACAGTATGGAACACACATATACACACTCTAACATGGAATGTTGTCAGATGGAAAATAGCATATGCTGTCCTCCTGTATATAATTCTGTTTAATTCTGAAAATGATGGGTTTTGTGAAGGAGAAAGGAAAGATATTGGTGAGCCCATGACTGGCAGCAAGACGTTGGGGAAAAGCAAGCAGGGAGTGCCCTGGGAGCCATGGTTTCAGAGTAGCTGTTCTGTGTGGCTCTAGTGGCCCCAGGAAAGAGGAAGTAAAAAGAAGCTGGAAGAGGAGCTGGGGAGTGAGGAGCGGTGTCCCGGGACCGGGGACATCTGGTGGGGCTTTCCCATCCCTGAAGAGCCAACTGGGACTTAGCAGCAGAGCTCTGAGAGCTCTGTTTAGCTGGGATACCCACCTATGAGAATGCCATGAAGAGGAGCGGTGGAGGGGGAGGAGAATGGGAGATGGTCAGGAAACACTGCCAGAGATAGGCCAGCCTGAGACAAATGGCGGAGGCCATTGAGATTAAGTCGATGCTTTAAGTTGTTTTGGGTTTTTTTCCTTTCTACTGTTTTATGCAGCCCAAGTGAGCAAAAAGGGGAAGTGGGTCTGAAGAAAAAAAAAGGTACAAAGACTGAGTTGGTTAATTAACCCTTCAGGACAAGAAGGGAAGGGCCTGAGAAGGTATTTTTTTCATTGCTACTTCTTTTTTTATTTTTTTTTTTGGATGCATGATTTTTCCCCACATGGGGTGTGCAGACCCTCTCTGAAGGAGAGAGGACACCGAGCTACCCAACTGCACATGAGACTTACTTGTGGCTGAAAGAAATCCCAGTAGTCCATGCTGTCCCATTCCAGTGAGGTAGGTGGTAACAAAAGTCACAAACCTAGAAGACAAATGAAAGAATTAAAGTAAATCACCCAGGAAGACCTAAAAGTGCATGCGGTGGTGCATAATATCTGGGTGGTGCTAGGACAGAGTGTAGGGGAGGTTGGAGCCCCAGGAGAAAGCCCAATGGGTTTGCCATTGACCAACTGTGGTGAAAATGAACACTTCCCAATTGTTTACTTCAAAGGAACACCAAGACATGTCAGATAAGAGTCAGGACTCCCCAACATGGATAAAAGGCGAGTGTTTGCAAGACACCCAAGCAAGGCAGGGAAGCTACTGAGAAGCCAGATGTCTAGATATAGCTGTGCTAAGCCCCTATAGTATGTATAAGTGTTACATTTAGATGGCCCTAACCAAGATTAGGGCCATCTTAATGGCCCAGCATGTAGGTGTCCACAGCACTTAGGTCACCCTAAAAATGGTGTGCTTGATATAAGGTTAGTTCACCTCAGAGGTGAACTAGTTTTTGATTGTTAAACAGTTAATCCAATGTAGCAAGGGTTACCCTGATCTAGTGAACACTTGGACACGTTGACAGCACAGCTACAGGGCTGGGAAAGCCTAGGTACTTGCCACAGCCCTGGGACTGTGCTCTTCTTATCACCCCGGAACCCTGACCAGCCTATTTCCCTTGACTACCTCCACCCTGGACTGGACAGCCTTCCAGGCAGACCCAACAACTCCACCATGGACCCAGAGCCCTTCCCTGCTCCCTCCCCCACAACTTGCCTCCAGCTTCCAATACCTCCCCTGGTAAGTGGTGACCATTTGCACATGCCACTCCTAGCTCCAGTTTAGGTGGCTTAAACTAAGCACATAAACTTGAGCTGGGTTCTACAAGTGTTTGTTCATACCATAGTGTGTGTGTGTGTGTGTGTGTGTGTGTGTGTGTGTGTGTGTGTGTGTGTGTGTGTAATTATTTGTTACAAAAGTATATCCAACCCCAACTTTTCAATTTCAATGCGTATTTATTTGAATGATATATTTCATAAATGAAGTGTTCTCAGAGCTACAAAACAAGTTAAGTTTCTAATTTATACAAAACGCTATTTTCTGACTTCCAATTTAAATGGCTATATTTCATTTCACTTTTTGCCATAAATGTTGTCCTGTGGCATGAATTGCTTTGACAAAAAGCTCTCTATTCTGCATGCAACAAAGACTGTGTATATTAATACCTTCATTATACATCTTCAAATCCTAATCATTTTAATTACTGCAATCACTGTGGTATAGCACCTGCAGTTCAGAGTAATCAACTGCTTTCAGATTGCTAAAATTAAGTGTTCTCATAAAATATTAAATGGTATCAAACCTTTAGTAGAGGTCTGTCAGTAACTTAGTTATGGGTTGACCTGTTGTATTGCACATTTATTGAAATTTCCTCTGTGTGTGGAACAGGAGCTGGGAACTGTTAAGCAAATGAGGAGAAGGAAACCCTACAAGATTTTTTCCTATACACTTCTTAAAGAGTATACTAAATGAAAGAGTACCTAGATTTTTATGTAAAGAAATTGAAATTTTGTGGGACTGCAGTTAGTCCCCATCCAAGCATTCCTTCTACTTAGCTCTTCATAGATCTGTCTTTTTTCTTAAGAATTTAGGACTACAATCCTGTCATCCAGATTGTGTGTGTACCAGATTCAATGGGACTTTCCACAAGTGTGTTCTTACCAAATCAATCTGGTTATAAAACATGGCTAAATTAGAAACTGGGATTTACACTGTGGGAAGAAGAAAGGAGCCTTTGATTAAAATTGCAATTTCCAAACATCTTGTTTTTTATATCTGAACAAGATATTAATAATAATAATGGCTCCCATTTTTCACGTCCCACGTTAACCTCTGTAATCAGAGTGTATGCAATTGAGCAATAATGTCCAAGTAAAGTGTTGGAGCAATTTGCAGTTAAATTTTATAGCATTTTCTGAAGTGGCATGCCAAGGAAGTGAAGTATGTCAAGAACTGGCTTTTTGACTATGATTTGCCACCTGGGCTACGGCATGCCTTAACAGAGAAAGTAGAAAGTGGTATGCCAAAGAACTTGAGAGTGGACTGGACGTAGATTCTATGGCACTGTAGCAGACTTAGAATTCTGGAGCAGCTTCATTTATGTTTAAAAAATAGAGGGGCTAACTGAATTAAATATGAGAATGAATAACATAGGGCAGAATTAACATTAAATTCAGTGACTATAATGCTACTTTCATATTGCTAGTTTTCAGCATATTGGGTTTGGGCAGTGACACACTAGAAGAAAACAAATAAATGAAACAAAACAGACTATTTCTACTTGTTAACATTCTACCATCTCTCAACAAGATGTTCCTTATGTAGATAAGTACTAGGTGACAGGCTGATTACTAATCTATATTTCCTATCATATAAATCACAGAATGTCTCCTTAAATGAATGGCACAGGTTTAGAATCAGTGCATGCTAGTGGACAAGGAGTTGAACTAGTAATCCAGAGACCAGAATTCTTGATCCAGCTCTTCCCTGAATTTGTTTTGCAACAATAGGAAAGGCATTTTAATGTTTCTTTTTAGTTTCCCTAGGTATAAAATATAGATGAGTTCATCAAAATACTCAAAGTATTGTGCAGCTCATTCTGAGTTTCTCTAGGCTTCAATGGTAGCTGATCTAGACACTAACATTAATACAGTGGCACTAACATGCTCACATCTGCATATTTTTTATGTTGTAGCATATTGAATATAAGAAAGGTACATTTTCAGGAAACTGTAATTAAACTCTGGTAGAAATATTCAACAACAGAAATGATGAAAATGTCTCTGTCCTGGAAAAAGTTGTATTATTAATTAACAGAAGCAACATTAGCAAAAAGAACTCTGCATAATGTGTGTAACTTGCCCTCTTTCAAATTATGAAGTGTTTACTTAACATACTTCATTGGCAGTAAAGCTTTCTTTTAAATAGAAGTTTATAAAGCAAATTATCCAGCTGTGAAATTGGAAGCACAACTGTTGCAGCCCAGCTGAATTTTATTTTTACTGTTCCCCCCCACAGTAATCTGCACTTCCCTTTATAGTGCCTACAACTGAAAAGGATTATCTAGTCAGAATACATCAGTACATAATAAATGTGCTTCATTTCTTCCACAGTTTTTTGAGCTGACAGCCAAAATGAATGGTTGTCTCAGCACTGGCATCACTGGTACTTCTGCAGAGACTATTTCATGGTCCATTGGACCCTAAAGGACATTGTTTTTAAAGGCATATTATCAGGAGGAATGAAGCATACAATCAGTGTGTGTATTGCCATCACTAAACCTAAGACCACTAGTATTGCTCAGTGGATATCTGAAGACACCCAAGTCAAAATGCATTAAAATTAACCTTTATATATCTTAGCATTTTTTATTATTATTATTATTATTATTATTATTATTATTATTATTATATCTAACTAGTAATATAACTCACAAAGTATTTGCAGCTATTTGGTAGTTACCAATGGAAAAAGAGAGTGAGGCTTTGTAAATAAATAAAAAGTTATAATCTCATCTCTCTGTGCATATAAACCCATTACTCTTACTAATAATATAATAATAATGGGCTGTATGTACAGAGAAACATTACCTACCTGTCAAGGTACTATAACAATCAACTCCATGTTGTTAGATTATAAAGCAAAATACTACTTTCTGGCTTTAAAACTGTGGGGTTTATCACATATTTGCCACTTGATATTATACTATGAAATAAATTGCTTTCTTTTCAAGCAGCTATTGAACTGCATAGTGTACATTTCTGGATATCAGAGGTTGGAAAACTCATCAACATGTTCATTGGTCAGATCATTGCTACGTTAAAATTGTGTGGGCAATACCTAATTTGATACAGATTTCAATAGTGTTCATTAGGAGCCGATGTTATACAATCCTGACAGCTCAGCTGTCAGATAAATTGCTGCAGTTATAGCACATAGGCTAGTTCATAAGCAGATGATATTAATGTTACCAAAATATGACACCAAAAACTAATAACTATCCTGGAAGCATCTGGACAGAGGCAAAAATCTAATCTTGTCTAAAAGATCTACATTAGCAATAATCATGCAGTAATAGGATCAACATATTTTTGTCAAAGCAGATAGTATTGTGGAGCATTAATACAACTGTCTAAACATGACATGCTCTTCTAAACTAAACCTTTCAACTTTGATGGTTAGGACATATTGATTAGACTGAATTTGTTGTCTTAAAAATATCCACATCATTAGCTCTTCTGTCATTAGATTCTCAGTCAGAGAGCATGTACAATTTTTTATTTTATATTTAAGACATTAAAATAAAATGGAAAGCTTAATATAAGATGATCGCATTTAAAGGGGTTGATTGATACAATGTAAGAAAAGAGAACCTAGCATATATTTAAGGAAAAATTGGGGTCCATGGTTCCCTTTACAGGTGTTGTTCAAGAAGACTATGAAAGGAAAAACAGATTATATAGATTGGTCTAGAAAAGGTAACTGAAAGTAGGAGAGACAAAGTAGGACACCAGCCCTTTTACTAGTGAGAAATATCCGTATAATATAAAGAAAATAGCTTCACAGTTCCTGAGGGAAAAGGAAAGAGGGTATAGCCTCCCCTCCACGTTACCTTATCTTTCACAGTATGTAGGAAGTCTGTTGAGCAAGTACCAAATAAGCCCCATAAAGCTGATTTTGTTACAATGCTTAATTAAACAACTAACTTGCTCCTAGATATCTTCTGCTGGGTGACGTTTTTTCTACCACCTACTGGATAAATGGGGTATATCATAGCATGAGAGAGGCAAGGATATTTTGTGGGGTGATATTTTTATTGGACCAACTGCATGGGTAGTACTTCAGAGTGTTTTGTGTGGGCAATGTTTTTCAGAGCACTTTCTGCTCAAAAGCTTGTCTAAAATTTACCCAACTATACAGTTGGCTTAGTAAAAGGTATCACTCCCCCCATGACGCCCCTGCAAATATCCTTGCAGCTAACATTTCTTGGACCATCATGGCTATATCGTTACACCAGCACTAGCATATCATCATACTCACTTCCCTTAAGGAAGATCAAGGATGGCTAAACCTATATGAACAGCTCTCCAAACACCAGTTTAGAGGTAGCAGTAATTATAATGATTTAAAAAAACTACAAATTCTATTTTGATTTTCATGGAAAGAAGTGCTCAGGGGTGAAATAACAGAGAGGTTTCACTGCAGTGGGAAGAATACTGGCTAATGCTATTTATAAATGCTTTTTGAATATCTCTCAAAAAATTACAGTATAAACAAGTTTCTCCCTCCATGGGTTATCCCTGAAGGTCACCTACTAAATCAGCCAAATTTCCTTCAGGGAAGCACCCACAGCATCGTAGAAATGTCCTAAGAACAATTTGGTCCCTGCACGCTGACTCTCTTTTGAATGCCAGATATGCTTTAATGTATTGGTTTTACATTAAAATCTGCCAATGGCCAAAGCACAGGATACCCAAAGGAACATCTTAGCTTCTGGGATCTTATCTACCCTTCACAGTTACACAGTAACAGCACAGAAATCAGTGACATGCTGAAAATCAATCTGCAGCAATATGAACAAATTGGAATTTAATACCCAAACAGCACAGGTACTTCTGTATGACTTATTTGTATGCTTAATTCATTTAGAATCTGTTCTTAATTTAAATGAAGCTACTATAAAATTTCCAGTTAGGTGGACTAGAGTTCTGTAAAAGTCGGGAATTTTGCCAGAGAATTTTTTATCCAGCTTGTTGTGGAGAACACAAGGCCTTAATTAAATTGTAACAGAGTATACTGGCTCTTTTCTGGCAGGCCTGGCTCAGAACACCTGCTACAAGGCCTTAGGTATCTTCATAGCCAACAGTGGCCATAGCCAGTATCCTGAGAGCTGGGAGAAGCAAAGACATAAAAGCAAGGTAGGCTGACAATGATAGAGACCTGGGGAGTCATTTAGCAGGAGATACAGTAATTTATAAGTTTTTTGTCCCTGAGGAAGAAATTGCCTGGAACTATTGTGGTCATCTACAACTGGGATAGATAAAAGGACTATTCCTTGTTCAAGCCTGTTGTAGAGAAATTCTGTAGTTGAGGGGTGGAAGGATTGTTATGAAACCTGATAAAAGAGAAAAGGAATTATTTGCAGACCCTACTGTGAGGGCCAAGTGGACATGGAAGGGTAAAAAGTTGATTAAATATCCTGGGTAAATGGTGGAATATAATTTAAATATTGATAAATAAGAACACAGGAGGAGAGACTTTATTTGGTAATGTGTGGTAATATGTGATTATCCTAGAGGAATGAGGAAAAGCTAAGAGGAAGCGGTAAGTTGATTTAATGATGAGTAATCCTGACTTACAACCATCCCCAAAGTATAAAAAGTAGGTAAAATATTGGCCTTGTATAGAATTCAAATTTAGGAAAATCCAGTTCCAAACCACATTAATTGACATCATTTAGTAAAATATTTCATTCTTTGGTAAAAGCCCAAGAACAACCACGTGGTATGCAATTTATAAAGATTCAACATGCGGCTGAATTTTTTTTTCTCAGACAGGCATTAAAATCTGAATTAGCTTTGTTTTGTTTCATCAGAGATGTTACGTCTCAGCTCTGTATTCTTGGGGAACCCTGGCACAGGCTGCAGTCTGTCTGACTCACAAAGGACTCACCCCGCCCTCCTCCCCTCCTCTACCTAAACGAAACTGATTAAGATGCAGTGAGAGACGCACCTAAGACCCTCACCAGATAAGGGTGACAAGAGTGAATCAACTGCCCTAGGTCTCATTTACATGAGAGATGGAAAACAGAAAGCCTGAAGCAGAGACTGCAGTGAATTCTGGGACCAGAGAAGCAGGAGAGCACTGCATGATGGGGAATCTGTGCTTCCAATGTTAATCAACCCATGTTCACACACACCCAGCTCAGCATTTATCAGACCAGTTCTAATCTGGATTTACTAAGGACTTTCCCCCCCCAGACACACACACACAGCTCTAAGTTTAATAGGCATCTCGGGCCGTACATTCCCCGGTCCCACTATGGGAGGCCTATTTAAACTTGATTGACTAAAACTCGGTTGCCGGGTTAGGGAATGCTGAGGCAAGAGACCGAGTCAGAGGGAGTATGGGCAACATTGGAACAATGGTTAAGGGTTCATCACAGCATCCAGCCCGTTGGAGCCCTAATCACAGGTGTTGTCATACTTTTCCAGAGATGACTGGTGGGAGTCCTCTCCACAAAAGGTTATGAGCACCCCAATAATTGCTTTACGTCTGTTAAAAGACTATAGTAAGATCTGGAAAAGTCATGCTAAGCTGAGGCTTGTGCACAACAAGTAAAAATCCAAAATCCTGATGCTGCAAGCTATCTATTGTTCCTGAAGAAACCATGAGATATCCCATCAGTATATCTGCCACCCATAGGAATTTCAAGCTGGCTCCCAAGTATTTGGGTTACTCCCTAATCTTAAGTGTTTCCTGATTATCAATCAGTTTCCTGAGATGGTCCAAACCAGATAACCCCTTGTCAATAGAAAAGACAATGATTTACACTACTGAGGGTGCTTCGAAGCAGCTGAACTGAGGGTATAAAAATCTGTAAGTGTGTGTGCTGCTAGAGGGAGAAGAGGAAGAGGAAAAGGAAGGAAAAGAAGTAGAAGCAGGAGGAAAGAAGGAGAAGAAGAAAACCCCTGTGCTGACACCATCCCCTGTCGTTCTTGGGACGCTGGAAGAACAGATCATCTCTCTCTTCAAGGATTGTGCTACGGACTGTGCCTGTCAGCTTTGCAGCCTGAGTACCGTGGACTAGGTGAGATCCCAGCGTTCTCTGTCTTCTTTCTAGGCATAAACTTCTGAACCTGAACTGTATCAGTTAAGCTTGAGCTAAGTTTCCCCAAATACTTAGTGAAACCAGGGTAGTATTGTCATTGTTGGTGTTTGTTTTTCTTTTGCATGTCTATTACTACTAGTACTATTATATATTTCATATGCTTAGCAATAAATAACTTTTATAGTCAAACTGGTAGTAATTGGGTATATTTTTCCTTCTCTGCTTCTCTTTCCTCCCGTGCTCTGCAGCAACGCTTCCCTAACTATGCTAAAGATCCCTGTGAAGCCCAAATTATTGTGGGGTCTGCTCATCAAGAGGCCAAAGATTGGGACGTGCTGAGTTTGAAACACATAAGGGGATCAGCTTGTATAGGCTGATTGACCCAGTTTGACTCAGACGTGCCCTTATGAACTGAATGCTGGCCCATGAGGGTGTCAGCTGGACACCCAGCTGGATTCAGAGGGATTCTGTTTACCTGTGTGCTTGTGTCTGACTGCATTTTATTGTTGCTCTTATGAACTGATTCTTGGCATATGAGGGTGTCAGCCTGTCCATGCTGATCAGCCCGGCCAGGTCAGGCGTGTCACGTTAATTTGTGTGTGTTTGTGTGTATGACTGATTTGGTGACTGGAGGAACCCAGTCCCATTGAGATTGAGTTCTGCAAGATAGCTCCACTGGGGGTGAGGGCTTGCAGAAGGGAGAAATACAGCTCCATATAGTAACACAAGCAGCACATTGACAGAATCACCAAGACCCTAGAAACTATCCCTAATAAATGAGCACACCCCAAAGTAATGGGCAAATTTGGTAACAGAGAACATGCACTGTTATTGCACTGGCATGAAAATATTTCTGGACACTTGTCTTTGTATGAAGAACAGGAAGGATGAATACTATAAAATGTCACAGAATTAAACTCTTGATGGCATAACTTTATCTAACAGGACAAGCAACTGCACCATGATACTGTAGCATCCATGTTGTGGTTTTCTTTTTTTCTTCTTTTATACCGGGAGAGAGAGGCTTTTAAGGTTAAATATTGAACATATTTTCTCTTCAGTGTTAAATCATAGATTCAGCAAAGATACTGCCACAATAAACACATTCAGTTTTACAGTAAAATTGTCCCTTGAGTATCTGTGAATCTAAAAGGAAGACTGGCTGGTCACAGATGAGGGTAGGGCAAGAACAGTCATTCATTTTAAATTACATGGGCTAAATTTTTACTTGGATTATTCACATGTGCAACAAAGTAAATGGAAGCTAGGATGTTTCTGGACACCTATGAGTAAGTAGATTCTATTCCAGTGGAGTAAATGGGCAGGGAAGATCCTTCCTGTTTGCTGTCCTAGTTGTTGACAGGTTTAGCTGTACTAAACCAGGTGGTGTCTGATTTGTCACTGGTCAAAGCTAATTTTAGTCCTGACCCTACGTACCTCCTGCCACCCCACTAGCTCCATTCTAAGCAAAATGGAAGCCTGAAGTAAATTCTGATTCAAAATTGTATCTTGAAGTCATGGTGCCATCTAGGATGGCACTATTTACATATCAGCCTTTGTTCAACACTAAGTGTTAAGTTAAAATCTATCTGCCTGCAGGTAATGAGGAGGGATCTCTGGAATTCGTGCTGGAAGAGTGCAGCGTGGTAGCTTCTTTAATCTTGGAGTTTCCCCTGCGTGCCCCCCTGCTGCTGATTGGCAAAGAGGCCCCATCGCTCACAGCTCGCTGCCTGCACCTGATGGCCAGGAGGCGCAAACAGCAGCTGCAGTTTCAGCCATGGGCAATGAATGCAGATGGCAGGTCCTCTCTGCCAATCCCTAGTAATAAATTACCCTTTTTTAATATTCATGTTTTAGTCTGTAAAAGCTTGGCTTTCGTATCATTTAAAGACTTTGTATCAGAGCACAGGTATTAGTCCAGTAATACCTCATTGCAGCCAAGACCTTGCAATGCAATGGACTTTTCACTTCAAGTTTAGTCAAACTGATGAAGACAAGGGACCAAAGCAATTGGGTACTGAGATAAGAATTAAACTGAAGACCAGTTATTTAGTTTTCTTCACTGTCTCTAGCTTGTAATAATTTCCCCCTCATTAAAGCAGAATAGTTCAGAGAAATTACAGTTTGTATACAATGGATAAAAACTTGAAATATCACTCTTATTTGGAGAATTTTAGTAGAGGAGTTAACAGATCCTTCAGCTGAAGATATGGGAATGGAAAGAATTAAACTGAAATATGTACTCATGTGGACTGTGCACATTTATAATAGGAAGATAATATATCAAACCCGATGGAACTGAGTATACATTATAAACACCTGCACATATTCTGAGTTAGATTAATAGAGGGCTAAATTTTGATACAAAACCTTGATATCAAAGGGCTACAAATATTCCTCTGCATCTTATTATTTTGTAGTTGGCAAACTGGCGATGTTGCACTCCTAATTTATGGACATTCACAGGTACATGGGGAATTCCTGTGGATTTTGAAGCAGCCAGAGAAGTGTGGTGTGGTGAAAACGAAGGCCTTGTCCCCTGAATGGTGTTTTCACAGGGCCTCAGTTACCATGGTGGCAGGATTCAATAGCATAACTAGGAATGGGTGACTGAGGCCCACAACCCTGGATGCTGATTTTGAGGGGGCAGAAAAATAATGGCCGTCACTGCTGCTGCTGTTTGTGAGGGCACAGAAACTTATGGTTCCACCCTTGGCAGGATTTCTCCTGCAGGCAGAATATTATAAAACATATCTGATACAATTCCCTACTGTCACTTGTAGGTGTTGTAGGGCTTTGGCCCCTTCTTGGTCGGTGCCTTGCCCCCTAGCAATGTCAGGATGAGATCAGGCTTTGGTGCCACCTAGATGATTTGGGCGCTGCTGCTACTCGCCTGCCACATCTTTGATGTTTGTTGTTGGGGGAGGCAGTTCCCTGTAGGTGGCCCCAAAACAAAGAGGTCTTGACCCTGGTCTTTCTTCGTGGGGCTCCAACCTTCATGTCCATGGCCTGGGCAAACACTGCTCACTGCAGGTCTTCCCCTGGGTGATCTCTCCTCATCCACACTGCCCACCTCAAAATGGGTCGGGTCTTCCTGGCCAGCCATCTTTCCTGTGTCAGTCCCTCGTCTTTGGGCCAGCTCTCAGGCAACTAAAACTGCCTCAGCTGGGGCTAATTGTAACTAAGGAGAACTTAACTGAAAGTGTCTGGTGTCTGCCATCGGGCCCCTGGGATTCTGTCTCCCCAGATCCACTTGGACACTTGAGGGTGGGGGGAATCTCGTCCATCCCTTCCCTTCTAGTAGGCATGGGGACAGGCAGCCACCCTGTGCCAAGCCTCTGTCAGCTCTCCCAGCATGACTTCCCTGGGGATCTTTCCTGGCCCCACCAGCTGGTGGTGATTGTCACTCCCGTGCAGGGCTTCATAGCTGCCTGTGTCTCCCTTTTTGCTGTGCTGCCAGAGAGTGCCGGCAGTCCCTTGCTGCCGCTCCCCACCACAGTACCTGCACTCCCTGATGTAGCTGCAGCTTTGCTCCCGGGCATCCTGGAGAACTGCTTTCCCTGATGCAGCTCCCCAGCATGTCTCCATTCCTGGGGCTTGTGCTCCTTGTTCCATATGCCAGAGTCCTCCGGCAGATGCTCAGCCCCTTTTCCCCGCAATCAGGGCTGGAGCTCCCTGGCTCTGCAGCTGGCATCTCCCAGCCGGCATTCTGCTCTCCTCTGCCTGGCCCCTCAGCTGTATCTCCAGCTGCTTCTTGAGCAGTCTGCACCTCTCTGGAGCCTGGAGCTCACCGATTCACAGGCTCAGGCAGCTCCGGAACTGCCGAGCCTGTGTTGGCATCTCTTCCCAACTGCCTTTCATCTTGACCCCTGCGGTAAGTATCAGGGCCCATCAGGCAGGATTTTGGGACATGTTGGGGGGGCTTTTGCTTCCCCTCTCATACCTACTTTGAATCTTCATGGGAAAGAGGAGAAAAATAAGACACAGAAGTTCCCTTAAGTTAATTTTGACATGGTCAGGAGGACACATACCAGTGTATTTTCAAGGGAATAATGTAGAGATAATGCCTCTCTGACAGACTGTCAAACTAATCCCTTACTTTAAAAACTTGGGAAACCAATTTATAGTGAGCTTCTTTAAAAGGCCTTTTGCAGAGTTGGAAAGATGAAGATTATAACAAGTAACCTTCAGGTGCAAACAAGTGACAATTTTCACCTGATTTGGCCACAGAGGGCAGTCCATAGCCATGACCGTATACAGGTACACAGCTGCAGACCACTTCAGAAAGGCAGATTGGGTGAAAATCTGAACACTCATTGCATGAGGGGTCAGATGAAGATGTTTCAAAACAGAGCATCTTCTGTAACTTCTATCTGTGCTACCTGCCAGCCTGTCACTAGTTTCAGAATGGAAGGAGGAAAGGGAGAGGAGGGAGTTTGGTCTGGAGGCTTTTCAGCCCCTGCAGCAAGGGTGGCAGTAGGGGAGGGGGAAGACTCCAATACACCCATCAGCTCTGGCTGAGGAGCACCTAGAATGAGCTCCCTCTGCTCCCTTTCCCGCTTTCCATTCTGAAAACTTTACAGCCTGTCAGGGAGGAGGGGCAGTTGCTAGTGGAAACTGGCTGCAGGTTGGCAGCCAGAAACTAGATTCCCCTTCCCCCTGGAACCAACAGTGAACTTCTGTTTGCTCCAGGAGATTGCTGAAACTCAGAATGCTTCCTGCAAAGTGCCCTCAGTTACAGCAGGGAGCTGCACTTCTCTCTATGCCCTTAGGGTGCCTGTAGATGGGTTGTGGGGCTAGTCCAATGCACTGTACTTACAGCACATTGGAATGAACTTGATTACCACACTCAGTCATCCTCCATATCTCATGTATTAGCATCCCTGTGCTTCAAAATGCCAGTGGGAACGCTTGAACTAAAGTTCTTGATCAAGCTTTTTTTCAAGGGCCTCTCCTGCCACTGAAGTGCAGAGATGCTAATACATGAGATACTGTGGCACTTTAATTAAACCACCCCCCACCCCCAGAGCACATGCAAAAATGACCTTTGTGTCTTAGCTTTATCAGAGCTGGCCTAAAGAGGCAGTTTTTTTTCCCCACATTCATCCATTTTGACAAATCACAGAGGATGATATAACTTTATATTTACAGGGCAAAAGATATAGACAAGTCTGAGACCCATTACAAGCAGTTGTTACTATGATACTCACCATGGGCATTTGGAGTGTCATGACAATAGCTCGGATAGACTTCAGATCATTGTCCTTCAAAAGCATAGAACTGTGACCTTCCAAATGGAGTTCCCCTCTGGGGGAGCTGCTTTGGGCACATGGGCGCATTCCAGCAGCAACAGTGAGCAGCATGGGCAATCAATACAAATCAGTGAAAGGCACTTTCAAAAATCTTGTGGATCATTAACCACATGTAAAGGTTAGGAATGGTAGTGCCATCATGAAATGTTAACCTTTACCATTTGCTCCTAGCTCTGCTTGAAGAGGAATATTACTATATTATGGATTTCATCCATAATATGAAACTATTGTCCACTTTCTAGATTTTGAAGAATAAATTGCAGGTTAGCTACTTTCTGTAACAAGTCCCCTGGCAGTTTATTAATGTGAAGAACAGTTAATTCACGGTTTGGTACCCAAGCTAATGCTTCTATTTTACAGTTAGTGTTGCAAATCAAGGTGGGCCTGCTATATAAAGTTGGTATCTGAATTTGCATCTGAATTTTCCCCTAAATGTGATAATATTCAAGAACAGAAATTTGTCAGACTCCTCCATATTTACAATTTTATATATATGTGTGTATTACTGCAATTTTATGTCTGAATATATATATATATATATATATATATATTACTGCACCATATGCATGCGTGCATTTATTGTACTTCTGGGTATAAACCTGAATTATTTTTTTTTAATTATTTCTTTGTTTTTAGTGTATGTGATATCCATATGTAAGATGACTGTGTTTTGTCTTGTACAAATACAGTTTAATTTAAATGATTTAGAGTAGGGGAGACATTCCTGAGGGTACATGGATCCATTTTATGTTACATAGAAGCATTCTGGTCTGAGAGATGCAAAAATAAATGAAACCAAACACGTTTCATTGCAGAGGCAAAAGACTGGAATGAATTTCTTGTCGTGAGAGAGAGAGAAAGACTCCAGTTACACTGACAGATGTTGAAACCGATACACACCAAGACATTTTTATACTAATCCAGCTTCATAGTACAAATCGGCTCTGCAAATAATTAAGATAGAGCTATTCCAGTGGACCAGATAGTTTGACATGATAAAGCAATGATAAAGTAATATAAAGGTAATACCAGTAACTTAGTGTAAGTATTACTAGAAGTAAATACCTTCCAAGGAAAAAAATACTTTGAGTGATATTCAATTAATATGGTAAAGTTATGAGACACAAAAATTATTTGAAAATACTCTTGGTAGATTTACTTTATATTAAGATATTTCATCATTTATTTTACTGCAACTCTGGGAGTGAAATACAAAGATTTGTTTCAATGAAATATAATAGCAATCAAATACAACTTTATTGTAGCTTATAGAGGATTTTCATCCCGCCTTTTTAGGTAGTTTTTTAGGTAGTTTATATTAAGTCAGCAAACTAATTAATCTTCAGCTGAGAAAAATTCTAAGATGTGTGGCCTTTGATCTAGTAAACCCTTCTTCATGAACTTAAACAAGAGACTGACAGAGCATTTCTCTCACATCTATTTAAGTGGTTTACTTGCACTTGGTCTTGGATAGGACTATCAGACTTATTTTCACTTGTGACTGAACTTTGTACTATCAAAGGCCAATGTCCTGAGGGTGATTTTTGGAAATTATACCACTGAATCACATTATGCTTAAATGACAAAGGACTAAGTTTTCACAGGTATGTGCTACATTATACCTTTTTCCTTTCTGTCTAAAAATAACATGTTCAAGGCTTGGTCCAACTCTTTAAAATCAGTTAAAAGAACTCCTGCTTTGATCCAAGACTCCCTTTGATCCAACAAAGGGAGTTGGATCAGGTCCATTAATTTAATTGCTAGGATCTAGTTAGAAATTATTTTCTTTCCTTCCTTTGGATATTCTGACTTTGACAGTAGTTAAGAAATATGAGATTGACAGTAATGAAAATAAGTTTAATGAGTGTTGCAATTAAGAGACAGATTCATAAATAATGTACTATCCTAATTATAAGTGATATTTTGCAGTTTTCTAGAGCACATTAAAGCATAAATGAAAATATAGGCAACTCCATATGGGAAAAGGAGTATAAAAGTTTTCATTTAAACACTAGTAAATAGCTAACTTCCCTGGTCACTCTTTGATCTTTCACTAGTGCCTTGGAAATAATATCATTAAGCTTCCCATTGTTTTAACTTCTTCTAAAAATACTATCCCATCAATGAAATTGCCTGGTATGATCAGTCTGGTGGCGTGCTGCTAGCCATTGTGGGACTGATATAATCATCAAACCTATTACCTATTGTATATTTATTGATGAAAGTTTCAATTTTTAGGTCTGGTCCTGCACAGAGCTGTGAGGGGAATAATTTTGTCTCTGCAGAACCACATTGAACTCACTGGTACTTCAGAGAGCTCTGTCTGCCTAGAGACCCCCGCAAGATGAAGATCTTGTTTATTATTATTCTTGCAGAATATGTTTGCAGGTTTAAAATATTCTATGATAGCACAAAATATGGATATTGTCAGCAAATGGTAGAGCCCTATTTTCTTTTTATTTCACTGGCAGTTGATAAAATTATATCCCCCTACTCCAAAATACATCCCTATGCTCCACTCTCTTGACTGTTCTGATCAAGTATAAAAAACACCTAGAACAAAATAGTAGGTGTGTGTGAAGCAGGCCCTATTCAATTTGAATTTGGATTCGGCCCAAATCAGGGACAGTGATTTGATTCGTTGATTTGGATCACTGTCCCTGATTCAATTCAGCTGAATCTGAATCTGAAGATTCAATGCTGATTCGGAGAATCAGCAATTCGGACATAGACATAGCTTTCGAAGTTTTTTTTCTATATACCTCGAGGTGCCAAAGTAAACTGTGAATGCTGCGATGCTGGGAAGGATGGAGAATCCAACAGGAGTGTGTGGGGGGGAGGCCCTCCATGTGCTCGGCGGTGAACCCAGAAGTGGATTGGAAGTACTTCTGGTCCACTTCTGGGTCAGAGCCAGGGAGCAGGCTGGGGGAGGACCCTGCATCCCCCTGGCTCAGTGATTGGCCATGGGGGAACCCCAGGTGCCCCCCCAGACCCAGGAGGCACCAGTTACTAAGCTAGGGGAGCGTGGGGGTGGGCCCCCTGTGCGCTCTCCAGCAGACCCAGTAGTGGACTGGAAGTGCTTCTGGTCCACTTCTGAGGCTGCTATCAAGTGCACTGGTGAGCCCCCTGCACTTCTGTGGGACACTCCATCCGCCTAAGCATCACAGCATTCACGAGCCACTGGCTACCTAGAGGTACATAGAAAAAACATTTAAAGCTGTGTCTATGTCTAAATTGCTGAATCTTTCTGAATCTCTTCTGATTCAATTTGGAGAGATTAAAGGGTCCTCTGATTTGATTTGGATTTGGAGATTCGGCCACCGAATCAGGCCGAATCTATGCTGAATCTAATCAGGGACTGAAGCTTCACACAGCCTTGCAAAATAGCCTGTAGGATTTCATAGATTTCATAAATTTCATAGACATTCAAGCTAGAAGGGACCCTGAGGGATCGAGTCCAGCCCCCTGCCCCAGGGGCAGCAAGTCATTGGGATCATAGGATCCTAGCAAGTTAAGCGTGCAAATGTGTCTTGAAGGCATTCAAAGCGGGTGCTTGAACCGCCTCCAGCAGCAATCTATTCCAAACCTTGGGGGCTCGGACAGTAAAGAAGTTCTTCCTTATGTCCAGCCTGAATTGGTCGTGGCGGAATTTGTGACCATTCGATCTTGTCATCCCTTGGGGCACTCTGGTGAACAGACATTCACCCAGATCCTGATGAACACCCCTGATAAACTTATAGGTGGCCACCAGATCACCCCTGAGCCTGCAATTCTCTTATGCAAAGCCACCATTATGCCCACCCTAACATGTATGTTATATAAGATGTTTGGGAAGATTAGGAGGAGAATAGATTGCATTAAAAAGGGACACCTGCTCTAACTTAGCTCACCCAGGTGCAAACCTTACACCTAGATCCCTAGTTAGGTTGATCTAAGTGTAAACTATACAGAAATTCAGAACAGTTAGATTGGTCTAAAATTGGCTTATCCGATCTAAATTAACTGTACCTCTGAAGTAGTCTCTCTTAGATTGGGTCTGGTGAGACTAATCTAACTGAACTTCAGTACAGAGCAGTCCTAGGGATAGGAAAGCCCAGATGCTGGCCCTAGCCCTGGGCTGCATTTTTCCTCCCACCCTACCCTATCTCCAGCACCAAGCTATATATGTAATATGAATGCCGGTAAACTTGAGAAGCAAAGACACTTTTCCTAAACAGGTACTTTGCTCTTATAACTTTAGTGAAAACTGTAAATAAACTACTGTTAGTAGTATTTGGGTCATAATTTTTTTCTGAGGTAGTCACTACCACTTATTAATTCCCTCAGCATTTGTAAAATTTTGACCACATTCCCACATAAAGTGACAATGCAAGTCTCTCCACTTATTATTCTTGTATTGCCAACAATGTCCTTTTTAATGATATATGGGCTTGCTTTTATGGTGGTTAATCTAATGATGGAATAACTCCCTGAAGGTTACAGGCACCATTTTCTGTTTCTCCAGCCTGCAGACAGAATCATATTGTGATTGATATCTTGGGTTTCTTTATTTCCCTGTGCTGAATATGTGGACATTTATTGGAATATGAACTGGTAGCAATAACCCTAAAAAGAAGATTTCTCTGTTAAGCCATTCTTCAGTTTTTTGTGTTCTTCATGCACCAATTAAGTCACAATGGTGAAAACAAAATCTTTCATTAATTCACATACACAGAAAGCCAAAACAAGCAGCTATAGAACTTGTTTACTGAAACATCTTACTGAAAGATTGTTGAAAGAAAACTCTTCCAGTTAAAAGTTTTAGCTTTCTTATTATGCTTCAGCTAGTGATCATCTGCATAATGAATTATCATTACACTGAAGTCTGTCCTGACAGATTCAAAAGGAAACTCTATATAATCAAGAAAAAAGGGTTTCTAAAATAGTGATTAATGAGCTTCCTGCAAGATAGCTATAAGATATACCCATGAAAGGAAAAAAATCAGAAAGCTAATATAGATTGCTCATGATTAACACATTACTAACTTCAGTGATATGGACCATGTATTTGATTATTTCTTATATGGACTCAACCAACTAAGATTCTAAATCACTTTACAAATATTATTTTCATAATTTATGTGACATAAGTGTCATAATGAAGACATTTGGATATTGCTATGTTATTTTAAATAATTAAACAGAGGTGCTCACAAAGCACCTTATTCAGGAGTCAGTTCCTTGGCACTGTTTTTTAAAAAATTCTCACCAACAATACTGAAGTCTCAGTGACAGTATAACATTACAAAAACAAGGCTGCACTGGAAAATTGTTGTCTATTGAAGCTGTGGGTTTCTTCTTCATATCTATTTGCCTGACTGCTATGGGCCTACAGAATTATGCAGTTTTCTGCTGCAGATGCATCAGTGTTGCAATTTTTCCTCAATTTGATAATTATATTAGAGGTAGTTAAACTAGAAAAAATGTTTTAGGCTGACCCCAAATAATTTTTTGTTTGTTTGTTTGTTTTTACACTAAAACAAAAACCTGGAAAATTGTTTCAAGTCAGTGAAACATTTTTTCATGGTGCTGGTTGGGGCCAGAGGTAACTTATATTTGTATCTCTTTTAATGTAGATAAATTTGGTCTTAACGTCATAGTGAAGAGATAAAAACAAAAGTTTTTTGTTCTATTTGCAGAATTTAACCAAATTATAACTAGATATAAATAGAATCTGAAAAGTAGTTTTATATCTTTCCTTTATTTAGTCAATTTTCTGCAATTTTCCCTTAGTCCTATCAGGTTTTAAGAGGAAATGAAATTCTGTTTCAAGTGTCTCAAAATACTCATGCTTTTGGCCTCTCAGAATAGCCTCTTAAATTTAATTCTCTAGGGGACTCTTTAAATTGAAATAGTCATCCAATAAAAGACATGGGCTCTTCTTAACAAGCTCTGGAAAGAGTTTTTTTTTTGCCTTGTTCTAATAATATTTTAAGTACTATCAAATATCTCATTAATTCCCTGTTTTGTATGAATTTTTATATGCAAATTGATCTTTAATAACAAATTCAAAACAATTTTAATAACAAGGGTTTCACTATTAAAAGAAAACATGAGTTAGAGAGAAGTAACTATCGCTTGTAAAACATTCTTGTCAGAGCTGATTTGAATCAGTGCCTCGACACAGTGGAACTTTCTAGCACAAGGCACGGTAAGGCAGGGGAAGTCTCGGCACGGTGAAGAGTTCCAGCGTGAATAGATTCCCCGCCGAGGAAATGCAGATTTGCATAATACGATTGGCCGATGTTAAATTATTCCCACATGGCGGCTGGCAATTTGCTCACTAGCCGTATAAAAGGTTAGGGGCGTTTCCGCCCTAGTTGGAGAACTCCGCGATTCCTCCTGGAGTGGAACTCCGGCAGCTTGATCACCTGCCAATGACTCCCCATCGGTGAAGCCTTGCGACGTATCCTCCATGTTGCATGCCCGAGTTAGACCCGAGCTACCCGGTCTACAAGAGCTCCTCGATTGCCGATTAGAGAATAGAATTGTTGCAACTACGATTGCCTGCGCTGTATCCGACTCTACAGTGTAAGTAAAGCTACCTCTGTTTTTCCAATTGATATGTGTCTCATTTGTGCCTAATTCTGCTCCGGTGATAGAGAGTACCCATCTACCCGTCATGGGATCGCAGCCACAACCCCAGCTAGCATTCCCGAGGACTCCTGATCCTCGATCCCCCCTCGGCCCCCACAATTCTGACCCATTAATATTCTCCTTAAGGTTTAAAAAGTAAAGATTTCAGAGTGCTTATAAGAGGAAAAAAACTTTCCAAAGGAAATCCTTAGCATTTAAAACCAAAGGTTTTATTTCCTTGAGAAAGTGAAGGAAATTCTGCTGTTATGATAAATTATATGTCCCTGGATAACACATTTTATTTTTAAACGAATTAGGTACAGTTGGTACTTTATACCAATTGAAAAACCTTATTTTGTAGATCAAAATTTTGTTCTATGTATTAGTCAAGCAGTTCAGCACTTTGACACAGATAAAAATATTTAATGAAAAATTTCCAAAACCCAAAATGATGGCCTCTGTTTTACAGGACATTGAAAAAATATTATGGTTTGTTCCAAATCAGAATGAAAACAAATGGGGAATTTTGAGTTTTGAGCAGATTTTTATGCAATCAGATTGTCACCTGCACTGTGTGCTGTTGCTTAGTTTTGAGAAATCACTGACCAAACTAAGTGGCTGCCTATACACATGCTGGAGAGTGGAGGTGAGTGTTTTAATTAGAGCAGTTCCCAGCAAGCCACTCTAATTAAAACACTGCAGTATCACATGTGATGCTGTAAATATAAGCCCCTGAAGGTTTAAAAATGGCCATGGGACTCTTTAAAGCTCATTCAATGAGCTTTAGTTAAAGCACCCCAGTGGCCATTTTTAAACCTGTAGGGGCTTATACATATGACACTGAAGCTATTCTACAGTGCTCTAATTAAAATGTGTCAGAGTTCATGTGTAGGTGGCACTCGTGCTTAATTAGGACTAGAACATGCAGACACTATGACCAGGAACAGATATTGCACTTTTACTAATACAAGTGAAACCAGTCTATAACAGAAGTTTGCACGCATAGTCTGATTTAAAAATGGCAGAACCCAGTCTAATAGATTTGCCTCCTGTCTCGCCAAAGAGTAAATGTGTGTCCTGTTCACTACCAATCTAATCTATGTCACTTATAGAAGCCCATGTAACATAAATCAATTCTGCCTCAGGCTTTTTCAGTGTCTGTACCTAGCCTATAATATTGGGTGCTGCTTGCAATTTCTTGTGTATAAGAATTTGCTAAGTCCAAATGCAATAGATTTATGCGCATTTGTAACTTTGTTACTAGCAGTTTCCTACTACAATCCTTGGACACAACTCAAAGAATTCCTCCTACACAAACATAATTGTCCAACAATCCTTTATATGGAAACTTGTACAATCCAAATGTAAAGGAATTGGGTGATATTTTCTGAATAAAGAAAAAAGCTTAGAATATCCCAATCAGTTCAGAGTCATTTGTGAACAGGAAATAAACAATAAAACTAATAACATTATTGCCTAGTGAACTGTGCACTCAGATTAGCTACCTGTCCTCTTCTCTCTCATTTTCTAGGTTCTATTTTCCTTTCTCCGCCAATTTACTCCCCTTATTATCAATCCAGCTCTAACACAAAAGATTTTACAATGGAACTCTCAAGTATAAATTCTCCTGTTTTGTTGAGAAAGAGTAAAACTAGTTTAAAATGCACTGGGATATGTTATTTGGAGTCACATGTTGTGATTGTTTTTGTTCTCCTACAGTCAACAATAATCACAACAATGATTTGTGCATCTCTCTAGCATTCTGCTGAAGTCAAGTTTGCTGTGTAGTATGTCACTTATTTTACAGTCTGAAAAACCTAGAGATTGGGAATGGCCAGACAAATATAATGAAGAACAATTACAAATTCAGCATAGTGGGGTTTGTTCTAGTATAAGTTAAAGAGTATTTTAGTGCTGATGTTTGCATTCCCTTGACACAAGCTGTATTACCATTGTACAACCATGTTTTGTTTCACTTTTTGTATGATCCGAAGACTGTGGCATACCATGCTGAATCAGAAGAAGCATGAGATGTTGGTTATAGGTTATATATGTCACAGTTAAAATGACAACAAACCTACTTACTCAGCAGGCCAATTTGTTCAGGCCTAAATACATATGAGTATATAGGACTAAAACCTATAGATGTTAAAAAAATCCATTAAACATACTGGACCAACATAACTTGTTATGAAGTGAACATCTGTTTAAAATTGAAGAGCTATGATAAAGAAGCTTTCTCTCAATTTTACAATAATATATGAAGCAAAATAGAGACCTACAATGCATTTCAATTGATAAAAGAAATTTAAAAATTAAAAATATACTTTAAGTTGGGTTTGATTATCTTTAATGATGCTGCATAATAAATAAGTTCATTAAATGCAACAAAATACATAATGAATTACATTTCACTCAAAATCTATTCAGGAAACAATTTTAAACATCACCTGTAAGATAGTCTAAACAATCTCTTGAGATTTTTATGTGACTACTTTAAATGTAAGTTCTTAAATCTGGTTTCAGTGTATGAGATTTCACTTTGAATTTGGTCAGTATTGATTTCTCATTTTGAAAAGATTGTAATGAGATTTCCCCCACCTAGCTATTGGTTTTACTGCTATGACTATATTGACATTGAATGCAATGTCACTGATGATGGTTGTTGTTAGATTCAGAAGCCATGAATCTTGATCTAGTTATTGTATGTGGGCGAACAAAATAAAATGCACTTTAGCTGTTACACAAAAAATTCCCATCACAATAGGTTCTTGTAATGAAGCAGATCATGCATAGAGGACTTAGAAATTTTGTGCTAAAGTAATAACTGTTCCTGTCAGATACCAGTAACTTCATTTGACAGCCATAATGTCCCTACTTTGTCTTCATTTGGGACAGCATTGCTCCAGTGGCTGGAAAACATGACAATGAATTGTAACAGCTAGCAGTTCAAAAGACTTTAGAAAATGAATGTTGAGGTGATTATAGTGGGGATTTTAAAATGTAAGGGATCTCACCCTGTATATTTAAATATTCTTTTGAAGCCTGGCCTTGTGCATAAATAAGCATGCAGCTATAATGTTTAAAGTTAGAGGAAACTCAGGCTAAGGACAGACATTACATATCATCAGAAACTATTTTAAACCTGTAACAAAACAAATGTTCAGTCCACATAAACCAGTTTGAAAATGGCTGAAACCAGTTTGAGATAAACCTGGTTGAATGTAGTATCAGACTGAACTGATTTGGGTCAAACCAGTTTATGCAATGTCTGTCCCAGACCCCTTGCTGGTTTAAATTAAATCAGACACCCCAGCATCCCAGCATGCTCTCTGGGCTGGGTGGAGCTCTCTGCTCCACAGCAGGGCTGGCCCCTCCCCTCTGCTCCCTGGCACAGACTTGCAGGCACAGAGCATCTGCCTAGCTTCTCCTTGCTAAGCAGGGATTTTCCCCCCTCCCCTCTGCCTTATGCAGACACCTGAGCATTAGCTAGTAGGGCTGTGCGAAATGGCACCATTCTGTTTTGAGTTGAGCTTTGAGGTTTCCACAGAACAGCGTTTCACTTCAAGTTTCATTTAGATTCTAAACAGCTGTTCTGTTTTGCTTCATCGAAACACTGAGGCTGATCGTAGCACTGGGGATGGGAAGTCAGCCCAGGTGGACTGAGTTCCCATCCCCAGCCTGATCTAGCACAGGGGATGGGAAGTCAGCCCAGCTGGGCTGACTTCCTGTCCCCAGCATAATCTAGTGCTGGGAGCGCAGTGCTGGTTCTCCCCTGTCTCCTACCACCTCTCTGCTGGCTGCTTCAAAACACAAAATGTTTCAAAACTTTCTAAACATTTGGACTAGCCTTGTTTTGAGGTTGTTTCAGAGCCCTTCATTTCAATTCAATTTTACTGTTTTAAGCTTAAAATATGTCAAAACTGTGCCAAATGGAAACAGTCGGCAAAATTTCGCACAGCCCTATTAGCTAGCAGACCACACGCTGGCTAAGGTCCAGCCCATGCTGTGGGACAGGTCAGAGGCAGACAGGCTTTTTGGAGCTAATGAACAGGTATCTTCATGTCCTTCCTTGGAAGAGGTGTTTAAGAAGAGCTCCATTAGTTAATGGAGAAAGGCTTTGTTTTCCTAATCAGTTGGTAAACACTGAGTTAGGGGTGATAAACATTCCCTGTCAGACAGCTCAGGAGGGGGGAATAATCAGAGCTTCCTGCCAGGGCCTGGCCATGCCCCACCCAGCTCTGCCCTATGGAAGCAGAGGAAGGGCTGCTCTAGCACCCCCTGGCTTCTAGCCTGAGCCACTGCAGGCATGTCCCTGCATTTCTGGGATGTCTATCTGGGTTAAAAACTGTTTTAGCCTAGCCAGTTTAAATTAACCTGCAAAGATTGAATCAATTCAGGCTCAGGCTTTTGAAAGACTGTCCCTAGCCTAACTGTTTGGGAGCATTTTTCAGCTGATTCAGTATTTCATTATTTGCTTCTAGCACACAGGAATTTTCTACTAAATTAAAGGAACAGGGCAAATTTTAGCCCTCTATAGCTTAACTCACTGAGGGGGAGGAATGGACAGTAGGCTGTGTGAAGCTTTAGTCACTGATTTGATTCAGTGGAGATTTGACCCTACTCAGTGCCTGAAACTCTGAATCTGAATCAAATCAGGAGACCCATTAATCTCTCTGAATCACATTGGAAGCCTCCAATTCGATTCAGAGAGATTCAAAGAGATTTGATGATTCAAACATAGACACAGCTTTGTATGTTTTTTCTACATATCTCAAGGTACCAGGCAGAGGCAGCTCATGGATGCTGGGATCGTGGGGGGAAAGCAGCATCCCATGGGAGCATGGGGTGGGGGTCCCCAGTGCGCTCAGCAGCAGATCCAGAAGTGGACCAGAAGCACTTTCAGTCCACTTTCAGTTATGCCACAGAGCTCATGGAGGACCCCCCCCCCCCCCCCCCCTCGG
>NW_005842299.1:1533830-1538438 GCF_000455745.1 Alligator sinensis | reverse complement strand
TGATCACTGATCCATTGGGGGGGGGGGGCGCACTCCTGTGGAATACTCCATCTGCCCCACCATCTCAGCATTCACAAGCCACACCTGGTACTTTGAGGTATGTAGAAAAAACATATAAAGCTGTGTTTATGGCCAAATCACTGATTCTTCAAATCAGAATCAAATCTTCAGTTTCAGATTTGGTCGAATCAAAACAGGACAGTGATCTGAATCAATTAATCAAATCACTGTCCCCCCGAATTGAGCTGAATCTGAATCCAAATAGAATACAGCCTGCTTCGCACACCACTAGTGGACAGCATGCTTCCTAAGCAGTGCCTTCTAGTTCTCTTGTCTCTAGTACAGTGTACAAGGTATTTTTGGAAGAAGTCAGTTTCCTTTTTTCCAAATAACTTGGCAGTGTTCTTCTATGTCAGGGATGTCAAACATATCTTGCCCTGTGGGCCAGATGAGTAGTGTGGAATACATGAATGGTATAGGACAAATTCAATGGGCTTGTCATACTCCTGAACACCCCAGCCCTTCCAGTTCAAGACCTGGCAGAAAGACACCTGGTGTCCTGAACACTTGGCTGCTGCCATGGGAACTAGTGGCAGTATTGGGCTTCTTCCTGCAATGCTTCTGGGGTTCAGGCACCCTCATTCTTCTGGGTACTTAGCTACAGCAGTGTCAAGGATTTCTCTACCACCATCACCATCAAGGCTGCAGGGCCAGATGATCCATCTCTGCAGGTTGGATCCAGCCCATGTGCCACATGGAGACCAAAGCCTTGAGGTAAGTGGGGAATTGGTAACCTGGAGGAAGCGCAAGCAGGAGGGGCAGCAGAGGAGTTGTTCTCTTTCTTCCTGAGAAAGTAGGGCAATCAGCTTGTTACCTCAGGTGCCTTTACACAAATTCATGGGAAACAACCAGGAAGAATTAGAAGTCCTCACAAAGTCACAGAACTATGACATGACTGGAATAACAGAGACTTGATGGGATAGCTTATATGACTGTAGCACTGTTATGGGTATGTATAAACTGTTGAGGAAAGACAGGAAGGAAAAAAGAAGAGAAGGAGCTGTACTTTATGTAAAAGACTCTTATGATTGCTCAGAGCTGCAGTATGAAACTGGAGATAGGTCTGTTAAAGCCTCTGGGTTAGGGTTAGAGGGGAGAACAACAAGGGTGATTTCATGGTAGATGTCTGCTGTAGACTACCAAACCAGGAGAATGTGGTGGATGAGGTTTTTTTCAAACAGCTAGTGGAAGTTTCCTGACCATGGGCCCTGATTCTCATGGTGGACTCAGTTACCCTGATATCTGCTGGGAGTGAAATACAGCAGTGTGCAGGCAATCCAGGAATTTTGTGGCGAGTGTTGGGGACAACTTCCTGGTGCAAGTGCTGGAAAGGCCACCTGGGGGCTGTGCTCTTCTTGATCTGCTGCTCACAAACAGGGAAGAATTGGTGGGGAATGTAGTAGTGGATGGTAACTTGGGCAGAAGCAACCATGAAATGACTGGGTTCAGGATACTGAAAAAAGGAAAGAATGAGAGCAGCAAAGTGCATACCCGGGACTTCAGGAAAGCAGACTTCAACTCTGTCACCAAGCCTCTTTTGCCCTGGAGGGAAGATTTGGCAGGGATCAGTGCCCAGGTACTTTGGAGTCTCTGGCTGGGGTTATTAGGATTTGGCCCCCCTTTCCTAGGAGAGACTGCTTCTCCCCTCCCTCAGTCTCACCTTTTAAAGCTGTGTCTATGGCCAAATCACTGATTCTCCAAATCAGCATTGAATCTTCAGATTCAGATTTGGCCAAATCGAATAGGGGATAGTGATCCGAATCAACTAATCGAATCACTGTCCCTGATTCATGCCAAATCCGAATCGAATATGACCTGTTTTGCACACCCCTAGGGGGAGGCAACCTAGTGACAGGATGCAGAAAAGACTAAAGTACCCTATGCCTTTTTCACTCACTCTTCACAGGCAAGATGAGCTCCCAAACTACTGCACCAGGAAGTACAGTTTGGGGATGAAGTGAGCAGCCAGTTGTGGCAAAAGAACAGGTTAGGGGCTATTTAGAAAACTGGGATGTATACAAATCTATGGGGTCAGATGAGATGTACCCAAGGGTGCTGAGGGAATTGGCCAATGTGATTACAGAGCCACTGGCCATTATCTTTGAAAACTCACAGTGATCAGTAGAGGTCCCAGTCGATTGGAAAAGAGCAAGTAAAGTACCCATCTTTAAGAAAAGGAAGAAGGAGTATCCAGGGAACTACAGACCAGTCAGCCACACCTCAGTCCCCAAAAAAATCATGGAACAGACCCTCAAGAAATCCATTTCTAAGTACCTGAAGAAGAAAGTGGTTGGGAACAGCATGGATTCACCAAGGGCTCATCTTGCCTGACCAACCTGATTGCCTTCTATGATGAGATGAGCAGCTCTCTGGATGTGGGGATGCCAGAGCCAGGGGTTTGGACTAGATGACTTGCTGAGGTCCCTTCTGACCATAATCTTCTATGGTTCCATGATATGTTTGACACCCCTGCTACCCTACCCAGTTCAGACTCACTTTAATAAGCAGAGTTACTTAGCAGAAGTAGAAAGTAAACCACTGCAAAGTTAAGCTAGGCTGAAACACATTGCTAAAAATAAGCTATCAATCCTTGAGCCTGTGGGGATAGTCTTTATGCCTTGCTTCAATTTAACATTTATTTAAGCACCCAGGTAGCACCCCTGAAACTATATTTGCTATCTCCTGTAACTAGCAATGGAATTGCATCCTGGAGCAAGTCTTTGACCATTTGAGCCTTCCACAGGTATTTGAGAAATTATACTTTGAAAGTGTTTGCGCGTGGTGTGTGATATTCAGGTTTCTCATGTAGAGCTGTCAGCAAATGTTTTTTGTCATTAAGCTTTCAATATTTCAAAAAAGTCCGTATTCTACAATGGGATGAAACCTAGAGGTTTAGAAAATAGTAATGAAAATAGTAATGAAAATCCAGGAGCCTGAGAGCTCAGAATAACCAACAATCCATTAGTTAGGACAATCACCCAAGATTAGACTCAGGTTCAAATCTTTGTTCTGATATGGACCAGAAACTTGAATTTATGTCTCTAAGGTCAAGTCCCATATCCCAGATGAGTTCACTAACTACTGGGCTTTTGGCTGGTTTGGGGTGTGGCTTTCCCTTTGTCAAACTTCGATCAGAAATTCCAATCTATGCATGAGAAAAATTCCCCATGGCAAATTATACGTTTTGGCAAAAAAAAAAATTTTTTTAATTGACAAAATGGCTTTTTTGTTTGTCAAAATCCTTTTAATAAAAATTCTAATAAACTTGTTTTAACCTTAACCCTTATACATTTTTGTAATTATTAATAGTAATAAGAATGCACTAAGATAGATAATGACGCTGGTTGATTTAATTTTGTTAACATTTATTTTTTCATTTAACAGTCTTCTTTCTGTAAATTGAAAATGACAAAAGTGAACCAATATAAATAAATCTATTTGGACAGTGCTGCATATAAAACTAGTATATGTGGTTATATATGGTTAATAAGGAAGACAGCAAGGAAAAGTTTTCAACAACATAAAAACTCTTTTAATGGGTAATGATCAATGGCTATGTAACAAAACCCCCAGTTTTTCTTTTTTTTATTTATTTTAAAATGCATTCCCTCCCCTTCCCCAACCATTTCTGACTTTTTCTCTCCCTCTCTATTCCCTATGGATAAGTATAAGTGAGCTAAGATGTAGGATAAGCTTTAACATTTTATTTTAGGTAGTAAGTTTTATTTTTCTTTCCCCTCTTTGCAAATAAGTGCCCTGCTATTTTGATATAGATATCCACTGTTCTATAAGTGATAATTATTATGTTTTGTATTGATTTTTTTTTACTGCTTTTATATTGCGTGATTAATGTTTTAGGCCTATATATGTAAGTTAGCATAAGTCATGTCAAGTTTCCATCTTGTAATGTCAAGCCTCCATCTTATCCCCATGCCCAGTTGTGTAACCTATGATTCACACCTACTCCTCCTATGTAACTCAGTTCCTGAATGAATGGGGATGAATGAGGGTGCTTGAGAGACAATGGCAGTAAGTCTAAAAATAGCTTCCTCTGAATGACCGAACCATCAAAACCAATACCTGGACCAACGACCCAGCCATTGGAAACACCCTCAGCATTCAAGAAACAAAAGATGAGGCAACACACCAAGGCTGCACATGCTCAATAAGAACACCTGGAGCCCTCTGGAATAGGACCAACTTTGCCTGGACAGGCCCTCCCCATAGGAGATCATAGGTAGTCTGCCCCATAAAAAGGGGCAGTGAAGACTCTTTGGGATGCCCTCTCCATCTGGACCAGCACCATGCCACACCACCTATCCACCCAGAGGCCCTACGGGTGACCCCTCTCTGGAACACCTACTGGACAAAGACCCCTTTCCAACCTGGATAGGTAGCTATCACCTTCCCCACCCCTCTTCAGCCAAGGAGTTGGACTCTGCTTCTCTTCCCTAACTGGACTCCAAACCTTCCACTGAGTCTCTTTCTCCTGCTGCCATCGTAAGTGCATGTGTGTGTGTGTGTGTGTGTGTGTGTGTGTGTGTGTGT
>NW_005842299.1:1450060-1533737 GCF_000455745.1 Alligator sinensis | reverse complement strand
TCCTCGCCCCTCTAACTTCTGTCTCATTTCTCCCTCTCCTGGTTCTGGCTCACTGCCACCTCCAACACCTGTCCTGAGCTCCTCTCTGCCTCCAAACCCCCTGTTTCTTTGCCACTGTCTTATCCCCACTGCCTTTTCCCCTGAGCAACCAGGTTTCTGTCTCAGTTTCTTTCCTGGCTGTCTCCTCCTTTCCACCACTTATTTGCCTCCCCCCTGCCCCAATTTCTCAGCTGTCTACCTCAGTTTCCAGCCCCAAGCTCCCAGGTTTCTTTCTCTCTCTCTTTCCTGGCTGTCTCTTCCTTGCCCCCAGGTTTTGCTTTGTTTCTCCCCCATGCACCAGTGACCTCGAGTAACCCTGGGGCCACTTGATCATAAGTAAGCCCAAGTCTCAGTTCCTCAGTCAGCGTCTCTCTAGTCTACTGGTTCTAATCCTGGTTCTGGAAACTTTCACTCCCTACACTTTAACTCTGTCTCTCACCTTAACCTTTCTCCATGTATCCCAGGTACCCCAAGCACACACATACATACCATACCTTCCAAGTTAGAAACTTACCTATGTGTAGGTGGGTTGTATGTGTGTGAACTGGTGAGTGTGTGTGTGTGTGTATATATATATATAATTGTGTGCATGATATATGAATTAGTGATCTGTGTATGTGTACTGAGTGTGTGGGTATTGACACTTGATTTTTGTCTAATTTTTAGTGTATAATTTGTATGTGCTTTAATTGGTGATAGGTATGTATGTGCCTAGGCTGGTTTGGATGTGTAAGTGCCTGAGCTGATAGTGTGTGTGTGTGTGTGTGCGTGTGTGTGTGTGTGTGTATGCACCTAATTGATTGTGTGTTTGTATATGTGCAATTGTGTCACACCCTTCTGTCTAACAGCACAATATTGAAATCCTGAGAGTTGGCCTGACCCCACAGGGCAAACAGCTGCAGATCAAGCAAATGGATGGTGACAAGTGGAGTGTTGCAGAGATTGTGCCAAATTTAATTTGTTCATACAGTACTGGCCAGTAGAGGTGGGAATGTAAAAAAACCCAGGTTTTTTACTTGTACCCAATACAAAATTGGTAGGACAATCAATATCAGATAAAAAGAAGCTAGTTTCACATTACTGAGATTATATGGGGATGTGGACTGTCAAATGACACATACTCATGTTCTCTGCTTTTGTGACAGTTTAAATGTTAGTTCTTCCCCTCTCTTACCCACCACTCAGCTGAAAATAGTTTAGGGGGTGTTTCATCAATTTCCTAACTGTGGATTGCCTCATTACTTATATTTACCTTGTGAAGATTAAACTTTCTGCACAGTGGTGCAAGGGTGGATGGACTGAGAACCATTAATTTGGAATTGGTTGTTAAGTCAGCATTTTAATACCATTTTGACATAGTGGGTTTTTTTAGCATATGGCATGCTCCTTCCTATTGATCATAGCCACCCTGACTGTGAATGATCAGAGTACATTATCTGACTGTATTAATCGGTTGGTTTCAAACTGTGATGAAATGTGGTAGCCTTATACAAAATATACAATTCAAATAAGAAATAGCACATTTGTTACACAGGAGTGTATGAATTTGTTATTGGCTCAGAGTAACAAATCAACCCTTAAATGTGCTGTAAGGAATTTAGTAATGATTTAATGATCTTCTCCTCAGGGAAAAAAGATTCAACAAAGGGACACTTACAGAGAGTACTTTCCCTATGCCAGTGAATCTAAAATAATGAAAGCAAATCCATTTTTCTTGTACTAAATAGTTTTACTTACTTTCTCTACATTGGTTATTAGATGTGCCTGTGTTAATAGGCTAGAAAGTTTTTTTCCATTTTTTTTGGCTAGATTTTGTAGTGTTTTCACAGACAAAACATACAAGGTAGTTGTTTGAAGTTTTGGCAGTGTATCAATAACATGATACCTCGTGATACCTCGTGCCAATCTATATCAAGGGCACTCAATCCCAGCCCTTCAGGCCAGACCAGCCACCAGCACTGTGTGATCCAGCTTATGGAAATGTATGGGATTCTGTAGGGAGTACCACGGGCTGTAGTCCTCCATGTTAGATCAGGAGTGGAGGGCAGTGCAGGACCTGATTCCTGCATACAAGGCCGCACAGAGGCAGTGCCAGGTCCTGGGTCCCCAATCCCAGCATGCAGGGCCAAATGGAGGCATTTTGAGGCCCCAATCCGAGGACACCAGGCCCAACACAGGTGGAACAGGGCACAAGTACTAGCATGCAGGACCAGGAAGAGGTGACACCAGATGCCAGGGCCCAATCGCAGCACATGAGAGGCCAGCCAAAACTGCACAGGGCCTAATCCAGGTGTGTTAGCTCAATCTTTGTGTATGGAGTCCCATCCAGGGTGCAGACCAGCCCCGAACCACTCATCTGGCCCATGAAGACAAAAGTTTGAGTACCACTGATCTATGTAATTAAGAACTGAGATAATTTGTATTAAAAAAAACCTGATAATGGCTATGGACACAATACTGTATCACTGCTACCTAAAGTTAAGCTGTTGCAAGCGGTACCAAGTAGGAGTCTGCAAAGCTTCATTGGCTATTTTGTTTTGATGCTGTTTCAACTTGTTTTGAGCTCAAAACAGCAAAATAAAAATGAAACAGAGGGCTTCAAAACATCCTCAAAAAAAAAAGGGGCCAGTCAAAATGTTTCAAAAGTTTCAAAACATTTTGACTCTTGAAGCTCAAGCTGGGCTTGCATGCAGGGAAACAGTAAGTAAGGAAAGGGACGGGGAAGAAGGGGGAAGGACTGCTCTCATATTGACTGAGAAACTGGCCAGTGACTGTCATCCTTCCCTGAGGGCCATTCCAATCCCAGTGCTCTGGGGGAGGGATGGAAAAACAGCACAAAAAGCAGCATTGTTTGAACTGGCCTACTTTCTGCCTTGGGGTCTGACAGTTACTGAGCTATCTTCCAGCAGCTCAGGAGCATTAGACAATGAAGGCTACTACTGCCATTGATTTCAATGATTTCCTACTTGCTAGCCTAGCAAGTGGGATTCCACAATACCTTTTGCTTTCTTCTAGACCCTTTTATTTTATTACTATATTAATTGATTTATTCTTTTCAATTTTATAATTATATTGGATAGTGCACTATAGAATTTATATAGGAAGGGAGATACATTTAAATTTTATTTCTATACGTTTATACCTTTTGGCATGTACTACATACCTTATAGAGTTTATACAGGAATACAGATACATTTATACCTTGTGGCATATACTACATATCTTATAGGATTTATTTAGGAATGCAGATACATTTATATATTTGTATAAAAACAAGACACTATGAAACACACCATGAAGCATGATGCAAAGGCAGCTGGCAAGCCTTTAGGGAAGGGTAGAGGAGGGGGTAGAGGGAGAAGTGTAAGTTCCCCACCACCACCACCAAAATGCCCTGCTTTCTGCCTTGGTATCAGTTACCTCTTTGGCTTGAGATTGTAGGGGGGCTGTTAGGAAGGCTAAAGTACAGATGGAACTGGGACTAGCAACCCAGATCAAGGATAATGAGAAGTCATTTTTTAAATACACAGGGGGTAAAAAGAAGGTACTGGATAACATAGGGCCTCTGCAGGATACGCTAAGAAATCTGGTGGTCACACCAGATGACAAAGCTAACCTCTTTAACAAGTTCTTTGCCTCCATCTTTTTGAGCAGGGACCAGGGCATCCCCCCCACACTGGGATCTCCAATGGACCCAGGGGAGGCACTCCCAGGCCCAGGGTCAGTGAGGACCTAGTCAGGGAACTTTTGGTGGGTCTAGACATGTTCAAGTCAGCAGGTCCTGATGATCTTCACCCCAGAGTGCTGAGGGAATTACCAGAGGTCATTGTGGTCGCCTGGCACAGCGGGACCCCTGGCACTCATGGCACTCTGGCAAGGTGCCAGAGGACTGGAAAAGGGCCAATGTGGTCCCCATTTTCAAAAAAGGGAGGAAGGAGGACCCAGGAAACTACAGGCCTATTAGCCTCGCCTCAGGCCTGGGGAAGCTCTTTGAGAAAATTATCCAGGAGCACATCTGGGAAGGACCAGCAGGGGGGATGATACTCAGGGGCAACCAACACGGGTTAATTGGGCCAGGTCCTGTCAGACCAACCTGGTGGCCTTCTATGACCAGGTCACAAAATCCTTGGATGCAGGTGTCATGGTGGATGTCGTCTTTCTGGACTTTAGGAAGGCCTTTGACACTGTCTCTCACCCCATTCTAATAAAAAAATTAGGTGACTGTGTTGTCGATGCCTACATGGTCAGATGGGTCGCTAATTGGCTGGTGGGCTGCACCCAGAGAGTGGAGGGATGTGGGCAGTGGGGTTCCCCAGGGCTCGGTCCTCAGACCCACACTGTTCAACATCTTCATCAGTGACATGGATGAGGGGGTGAAAAGTACCTTGTTCAGATTCACAGATGACACTAAGATTTGGGGAGTAGTGGGCATGCTAGAGGAGAGGGAAAGGCTGCAATTAGATCTGGACAGGCCTAAACCAGTTACCGCATCAAAGACAGACAATAGATTAGTTTGATGTAATATATTTTAACAAACTGTTGGCTATTTCTTAACCTCTGTGTGCTTATGAACTGATTCATAATTTATTCTAGGTTGGAAATCAATAAAACAAAGAGGGACTACTGCCTGATAGAGTGGGGTGAAAACCTGGTGCCTCACACTAAGCTCAAGGCTCTTGTATGCTAAAACCCCTCTTTCACTAGACCTGTACTAGGTGGAAAAGCTTTAGAATGTGAGTCTGGCATCATTAGGAGAAATGTAGGGGTTTTGAAGTGCCACACCTCAACATTCATTATACTGAAATCAGTACACCTGGATTAAGAGCTGGAATACCTGTTTATGGTATTGTGTCTAATGGCCATAGCAAATCAAGAGGCAGAGATGACAATGCAAGCAGAGGTAGCAACTAACACATGGGCTCTTGTGAGGAAAGAGCAATATTCCTGTATGTGTTCAACTATATATGTAACTGAGTTTAGATGTAAACAGGCCTTTAGGAGTAAAATATCTTTGCTCATTTCTATTGCTATGAATTTATTGCTGCAAAAAGCCTATTATTCAAGTAATGTCCATTTATGGTAGATAACAAATGAACAAAATGGGGAGCCAACAATGCAAGCTGATAATTGCACCATAAAAGATCACATAGTATTTCATTATGTATGCAGGTCTGCACCACTATAAATCATGGCATTTTATTATTTATTTAATTGTATAGTACTACTGTTCATTGTTATTAGCTGATTATTAACCCACACAAGCTATGTACATCTCACTCTGGGATAATCAGTATAATGATTACCAACCTCTATGTGGTAATAATTAAATAAAATAGCTAGCAACAAAATAATAAGATTTTATGGGTTTTTTTAGATTGCAGATAATGAGCATGGAACACAGAGTTGGTCCTTGAATATAGCAGTTGTGATTAATTGTAATAGGCACAATCTTTTGCACTTGCAAATATTTAATTTTGACATTTGAATCACAAAATGCTTAAAGGAAAAATAATCCTTTAAACAATAATTTGGAAGTTTTGGTGCCTCTCTGTAGTTCAATTTAACGTTTTAAAATATGGGTGGCTAACATAATTATCGTATGATGCAAGTAGGAAGGAAAAGGAATATTCCCATTTAGACCACAGTCATGCAAAGATTTATAAACAAGTTCTATAAGGAAAGACTGAAAGAACAGGGATTATTTAGTCTGGAGAAGAGAATACTGAGAGGGGATTTGATAACAGTCTTCAGATACCTGAAAGTATAAAGAGGATGGAGATGGTACTTTCCCTTTGGTCACAGAGAATAGTCAAGAGTATTAGTCTTAAATTGCAGCAAGGAAAATTTATTAGGAAAATTAGGAAGAATTTCCTCACTATGAGGGTGATTTAAATAAGCTGCCCAAAGAGGTTATGACATCACTATCCTTCAAAGTTTATACGAGTTGTTTAGACACACACTTCTCTGGATCACCTGTGCACTGCAGTATGTCTGGGTGATTGAAGTCCCATATGAGAAGTTTAGACACACACTTCTCTGGATCGCCTGTGTACTGCAGTATGTCTGGGTGATTGAAGTCCCATATGAGAACCACCAAAAGGATTTGGGTGCCTGATTCTCATTAAAATTTTGGGGGAAATCACTTAAATTGAATGGTAGGGTAAATGTCATAACAGGGCTTTCATTTAGGACATTAACATTTAGACTTGATACTACATTAACAAATTTACTATAGATAGTAATATTGTACTTACAAGCTATGGAAAATAGACCTGATACTTCAAAAACTTAAGTACAAACTCATTTTTACAAGAGTAGTCCCACTGAACTATAGCTTAAATCCATCAGAAACTGTAGCTAGTGTAGAGTTAAGAGGCTTTCTTTTTAGTCTTGTTTCTCTCTTTAAGCATATTAAGCCAGTATTCTATTGCATTAATTGTACACATTAATCCATTGTAATGTCCTAATACAGTCCTCTTCATTTTTAGTGTTTACACCATACAAATAAACATAGACACTTGCTACATTCCTTCTTAATCATCTTTTTTTCCCCAGGAAATATATAATATTTAATCTTAATAATGTTTCTTTATAAATTAGTCCCTTCAGGCTGCCTAATATTTTTGATGCTTTTCTCTGAACTCCCTCCAGTTCATTTATGCTTAACAATCTGTTTTGCATTTCTGAGCAACACATAAAAATATTTCATTCAGGTCACAATAAAGATGAATCTATAAAGATTATTTTCTCTATTCTTTAATGGCTGTCTTGATATATACAGCATATGCATTGTCCTTACATATACTCAGCATACATATTGACCTTATTTACCATGGTATTCAGCAAGTTGGTATTCAGCTTAACTGTTATCTTACTTTTCCTCCAGCTTTCTACATATCTTCTTCCATTTGAAACTGTGTTTAATCCAGATGAACTAATTTAAACACCAGTATTTCCATGTGGAATATCACTTTGTGTTTTTTAGGTTTCTAATGTCTTTATATTATTTCTTGGTGCCCCTGATGTTCATAGAAGTTCCTAAATAGTCAATATGACTGTGTCAAACAGTAGTTTCTATGAGACTTTTCAACCATTAAAAAGGCACTGCAAGGCACCTCTGACTGCCTGGCAGCAGTGGGGGTGGCAGTGTGGAGTTATTCTCCTCACTACTGCTGGGTGGGCAGGGGGCACCTTGCCATGGCAGTGCAGAGCTCCCAGCAGTGGCACAAGCCTCCTCATTTGGCCCCACTCTGCCCTGCCATGTCAAATCCCATCCACTGTGCTGTGGAGGTCCTGTAGGGAGGGCAGTAGGGCAGGGAGCCCCAAGCCCACAGTAGCAAGCCATCATCTGCCCCACCCCCATGGGCTCCAATCCAGTTATGCCACCCATGGGGGAGGGGGAGTTGGGCTCCTTGCTCCCCTCTGCCTCAGCAACTGGTTGGACCAAAGGGGCAGTGGGTCAGGAGTCAGGGACAACAGCAGAGCCCAGGGGGCTGTGGTTACGGAGTGGGGGGCATCAGCAGTGATGGGGGGGGCTGTGGGTGGGGAGGGAGGAGCACCAGCAGGGCTGGAGGGCTGTGGGTTGGGAGTAAGAAGAAATGGCATGGACAGGACACCAGCATATCAGGGCTGCTCAGCACCACGAAGCAGTGGGGGGGGTGGGGGGGCAGCCACAACTAGACCCACATACTGGTGAGCAATGGGGGCAAGGGGAACTCTGATTTTCCATGATAAAAAAAAACAAAATCACATGCCAAAATGTATAGGTATTTAGAATGTATGTTATTATAATGATTGAGGCACCAGCAGGCTTCCATATCACTTTAAAATTGTAAATCTATCACTAACATATTGTGTTCCACTGATACACATATATCTTGTGGTGTTTCACTTTAGTCACAGAAAAATGCAGATTTGGGAGGTTTTAGAGAATTTGTATTTTTTTTCAGAGAATTTGTTATTTTTAAACAGACAAAACCAGAATCCCTGCTTATCATTATGACCCTTGTATAAACTATTAGAAAAGTACTATTCTCAGATGAAGAATAATATCTTCTTTTGCTGTGGCACATGAATGGAAATGTGTTTTATGACTGTAATCTTTTAATCATTTTCTTAGTCATATTTTTTTACAAACAGCTGATAGGTGCACTCATGCTTCAGGAAAGATAAGCAGTCTTCTTGTAAAAATGAATGTAGGACAAATCTACATGGCATGATGGTGGTTGAAGGAGAAGGAGGAGGAGGCTTTACATTAATTTCTTAACCTTAATTTGAACCTTAATGGTGAAATTGCAGGGTGGAGGGCGGGGGCTAGGGGTTGGAGTTAAGGGTTAGGCCCCACCAGAACTTCAATTGATTAATATAAAGATGATTTTTTTAATAATTATCTTTTGACAATTGTGGTCACCTTGTTCTTTAAATGTAGCTGCACCACCTAAGTATAGTTACATTTTTACATTTTCTGGGCCATGTTTGCTCCTTAAGGGTGTATTTTCTCTTTTCAATGACTTATGTTGTCTGAACTATAGAGGATGATACACATTTTCTGTTTAATAGTGTAGTTAATACTCAGCCCCCAGGGTAACCAAGCAGTGAAACATTTTACTACTTAGTGGCCATGTTTTCATTGGATGCTACAGACAGCTTGTTGCTACAACAATGTAGCATCAGCGGGCACAAGTCGTGATGCTGATGCTATGTTGCTGCTGCAATGAGCTACCTCATAGTATGTCACCACAGAGATGTAGCTGCTAAAAGCACCTGTGCACTGCCAGGATGGCTCAGTAACGGCTGTTACTGCACCATCATTTAATACTTCCTAAAGCAAGTGCCATGGGGGGCATGTTTAGACATGCCTCCAGTGTCTCTTCAACCATCAGCAGCACTATGACTCTTTCATAGTAAATTTACATCATCATTTAGTCCTCTGGAAACTGAACATTCACTCAAAGGGAAAAAAGCTAGTATGGGCACTATCCAGCTTCTTTTGGATGGTACAACAGAAAGAGGGGAGAAAAGTTTACTACTGTAAGAAACTCAGAAACAGAAATCACTGATGGTGCAACATGAAAATAACCCCCTTTACTTCCTCTTGTTTTTTCTAAAGTGACATAAAGTAAGTAATAACCTTTCCAGAAAGTTATTGAATGTTCTTCTATTTACAATTTCTCATCACTTAGAGGCAGATCTTTTCCAGTCTCTGCAATTGTAAAAAAAGTCATGTTGTAGCAGCTTTGAAGTTCTGCTGTACAAGATGGATGAGATTGGTTGGTTCTGAAGAGGCCACAACAGTGATGTGCCTTGGAGTCTTAGTGCATAAATCTCCTTTACACAACATTTCACAAAGCATATATATGGTCAGAAATACTGGAACTGCCCAAAACTTTTGTTCTTGCATATAGTGAGGGGGGATGCAGAAATCACAAATATCAATCTCTTGGACAGCATTTTTCAGCAGTAGATCTTGCAGTGCTTTACAAGGAATATCCTTATCACTGTGCCCACATGACAGCTCAGTAACTGAGAAACAGAAAGGTTAAAATGACTTGCCCAGAAGCACTCAATGGGTAAGTGGCAGAGCCAGCGCTACATCCTAGGTGTCCAGGGTGTCAGTCCTGTGATCTATTCAGTATGTAAAACTGCCTCTCCTGGAAAGTCATTTGTAACAACTCTATTTTCCAACATGACTTGCAGCAAAAGTAATGGCTACCAGTCCACCTGGGAAATTTCCTCTTGTGCACCATATAACATGAAGCAGGTAGTTCTGATACCAGCAGAATCAACTCCAGATATGAAGTATGTGTTAGAAACAGTGGAAGAAATGTTCAGCAAGTATTCCATCCTCAAGGGGAAGCAAATGAGAAAAGCATGTTGTGGTACTTGTGAAAGGCCTAACACCCTGATATACTTGGAAAACAGATGAAAAAGCTGTGCGTTTTGAGTGTTTTAAAAAGGGACGTAATGATATGGATATCCTCAAGAGATGATATGCAGTGGAAAACACCATAAAAGAACTGATATACACTGTAGTCATGTTTACAGAGCTTGTGACATGTGGTAAAGGTAGTGCCAGGAAAGAAGTACTAAGGCTTTGGGACCACATTCAACTGAAGAATAACTTGATAAAGTTATAACCAGAACTCAGCAAATATATAAGACCTGCACAGCTCTGAAAGTATATGGAACTGGTGGGAAATAAAAGCAAAGTGATCTGATTTCAGGTTTTGTCCAGACAAACTCCTGGAAAGTGTTTGGTCCCACATCAGGATGAAAAGTGTGGCTCTTCATGGAGATTTGCAGGAAGACTTCTGTTGCTAAAGTTATGAAAAATGAGTCACTTCCACAAGCATAGCTCTCATGAACACTTAGATCAGAGGCATTTTCTCATTATCCTGATAAGGGCTATATCAAATATGTGCATAAATAGTACAGCTGTGTGAAATTTCACCGGCTGTTTCATTTTGACAGTTTCAACTCGTTTCGAGCTTGAAACAGTGAAATCAAAATGAAGCAAAGGGGTTCAAAACAGGCTCAAAATGAAACAAGGGCAATTGAAACATTTCAAAAGTTTTGAAGCTCAAGCTGGGCTTGCCTGCAGGGAAACAGAAAGTAAAGAGAGGGAGGGGGAAGAGAGGGGAAAGACTGCTCTCATATTGACTGAGGAACTGGCCAGTGACTGTAATCCTTCCCTGAGGTCCGTTCCAATCCCAGTGCTCTGGGGGAGGGATGGAAAAACAGCATAAAAGGAAGCATTGTTTGAACTGGCTGGCTTAATGTCTTGGGGTCTGACAGTTACTCAGCTATCTTCCAGCAGCTAAGGAGCATTAGACAATGAAAGCTACTACTACCATTGATTTGAATGATTTCCTACTTGCTAGCCTAGCAAGTGGGGTTCCATAATACCTTTTGCTTTCTTCTAGACCATATTATTTTATTACTATATTCATTGATTTATTCTTTTCAATTTTATAATTATATTGGATATTACATTATAGAATTTATATAGGAAGGGGGATGCATTAATATTTTATTTCTATACATTTATACCTTGTGGCATATACATACATTATAGAATTTACATAGGAAGGGAGATACATTTGTACCCAACAGCATATACTACATACCTTATAGAGTTTATCTAGGAACTCAGATAAGTTTATATATTTGTATAAAAATAAGACACTATGAAACAGAAGGTGAAGTGTGATGGAAAGACAGCTGGCAAGTCTTTAGGGAGGGGTAGAATAGTGGGTAGCGGGAGAGGTGTAAGTCGCACCATCTCCAAAACTGAGATGCAGGCTCTTTCCTACAACTAGCAGGGATGCGACTTCCACAATCAGCAAGGAGAGGGGAGCAGTGCCAGTGCCACTGCCTGTGCATGAGACTGCATCCTCTCCAAGGGCACCAGCCATAATGCCCCCCACCACCACCACCATGACAACAAGCAGCAGCACCATCATGAAAATGTTTTCCACCCCCATTTCACTTCCCATGCTAATCCTTCCAGTGCCAGAGGAAGAGCTGGAGCTGGAGCTGGAGCTGGATCTCAGGGCCCTAGCAAAGGAAATTCTGGGGAAGCAGGTGGAATCATCTGAGTTTGTGCTCCACACCCCTCAAGTTTCCCCTAGAGCCCGGTCTCCTTCCCCAGAAGCCACTTCAGAGGAGGTTGAGGTAGAGGTTGTGGAGGCAAGCGGCTCAGCTGAGTCCACTCCTCCTCTTGCTATGCTCCAGAGCCCCCATCCCCCCAAAGCAGAGGCAAGCCACCCTGGAACAGTGGGGGAAAGGTGGACTTGTGATAGTACTTGTGTTTACAAGCATTAACTTACAGCAGAGTTAATTAGTTTACTGCAGTCTAATAGGGCTGCACGTGTACATGCTGAGGCTTTATTGCAGCTAATTAATCAACTCTGCAGTAAATATCTGGTGTTACGTCTCAGCTGTGTGTTCTTGGGCAACCCTGGCACAGGATGCAGTCTGTCTGACTCACAAAGGACTCACCCCCCCTCCCTCCCCTTCTTTACCTAAATGAAACTGATTAAGATGCAGTGAGAGACACACCTAAGACCTTCAAGATAAGGGTGACAAGAGTGAACCAACTGCCCTAGGTCTCATTTAATCCAAGATGGAACCAGATGACCATTCATTTACCTGAAAGATGGAGAACAGAAAGCCTGAAGCAGAGACTGCAGTGAATTCTGGGACCAGAGAAGCAGGGGAGCACTGCATGATGGGGAATCTGTGCTTCCAATGTTAATCAACCCATGTTCACACACACCCAGCTCAGCATTTATCAGACCAGTTCTAATCTGGATTTACTAAGGACTTTTCCCCCCCAGACACACACACACAGCTCTAAGTTTAATAGGCATCTCGGGCCGTACATTCCCCGGTCCCACTATGGGAGGCCTATTTAAACTTGATTGACTAAAACTCGGTTGCCGGGTTAGGGAATGCTGAGGCAAGAGACCGAGTCAGAGGGGGTATGGGCAACATTTGAACAATGGTTAAGGGTTCATCACAGCATCCAGCCTGCTGGAGCCCTAATCCCAGGTGTTGTCATATCTTTCCCGAGACGACTGGTGGGAGTCCTCTCCACAAAAGGTTATGAGCACCCCAATAATTGTTTTAAGTCTGTTAAAAGACTATAGTAAGATCTGGAAAAGTCATGCTAAGCTGAGGCTTGTGCACAACAAGTAAAAATCCAAAATCCTGATGCTGCAAGCTATCTATTGTTCCTGAAGAAACCATGAGATATCCCATCAGTATATCTGCCACCCATAGGAATTTCAAGCTGGCTCCCAAGTATTTGGGTTACTCCCTAATCTTAAGTGTTTCCTGATTATCAATCAGTTTCCTGAGATGGTCCAAACCAGATAACCCCTTGTCAATAGAAAAGACAATGATTTACACTACTGAGGGTGCTTCGAAGCAGCTGAACTGAGGGTATAAAAATCTGTAAGTGTGTGTGCTGCTAGAGGGAGAAGAGGAAGAGGAAAAGGAAGGAAAAGAAGTAGAAGCAGGAGGAAAGAAGGAGAAGAAGAAAACCCCTGTGCTGACACCATCCCCTGTCGTTCTTGGGACGCTGGAAGAACAGATCATCTCTCCCTTCAAGGACTGTGCTACAGACTGTGCCTGTCAGCTTTGCAGCCTGAGTACCGTGGACTAGGTGAGATCCCAGCGTTCTCTGTCTTCTTTCTAGGCATAAACTTCTGAACCTGAACTGTATCAGTTAAGCTTGAGCTAAGTTTCCCCAAATACTTAGTGAAACCAGGGTAGTATTGTCATTGTTGGTGTTTGTTTTTCTTTTGCATGTCTATTACTACTAGTACTATTATATATTTCATATGCTTAGCAATAAATAACTTTTATAGTCAAACTGGTAGTAATTGGGTATATTTTTCCTTCTCTGCTTCTCTTTCCTCCCGTGCTCTGCAGCAACGCTTCTTTTACCTATGCTAAAGGTCCCTGTGAAGCCCAAATTATTGTGGGGTCTGCTCATCAAGAGGCCAAAGATTGGGACGTGCTGAGTTTGAAACACATAAGGGGATCAGCTTGTATAGGCTGATTGACCCAGTTTGACTCAGACGTGCCCTTATGAACTGAATGCTGGCCCATGAGGGTGTCAGCTGGACACCCAGCTGGATTCAGAGGGATTCTGTTTACCTGTGTGCTTGTGTCTGACTGCATTTTATTGTTGCTCTTATGAACTGATTCTTGGCATATGAGGGTGTCAGCCTGTCCATGCTGATCAGCCCGGCCAGGTCAGGCATGTCACGTTAATTTGTGTGTGTTTGTGTGTATGACTGATTTGAGTGACTGGAGGAACCCAGCCCCATTGAGATTGAGTCCTGCAAGATAGCTCCATTGGGGGTGAGGGCTTGCAGAAGGGAGAGATACAGCTCCATATAGTAACAGAAGCAGCACATTGACAGAATCACCAAGACCCTAGAAACTATTCCTAATAAATGAGCACACCCCAAAGTAATGGGCAAATCTGGTAACACTGGTGTACATGTGCCCACTGTCTGTCTATCTGTACTACCTTATCTCTAATAAAGCATTTACCTTTTCTCTTACTTCCTTACTCCTTCCTGCAACACCACATAATTAAGGGCCTTGCTACATATTCATTTTAGGCAGTTTCTGGAGCTCTTAACCCCTAGATTGTCAACACAAAAATACATGAAATCATTTTAAGCGACCTTTAGGTGGCTTCAAGTCCTCTAGCATTTCAAGATGCAGTGCCCCCTCCCCTATCTTTCTGTTCTGTGTGGACAGACTTCTACTGCCCAGTTGGTAGTTATGGCACTAAGTCAACTCTCCCGCCTTCCCCCAGGGGTGTTACCTTCCCAACCCCAGGAGTGTAACCCTGTGTAAACAGCCTGCAGAACACATGCCATCTAGCCAGGTCACAGGGCATGGACAGGTCCAGGAGTAGAATCTAGGAATAGTTGTGGGGAACAAGGTAAGGGGACATATAGGGTCCCTATTTGCTGGGGCTTCCCTCCTCCTCCAAAAGCACCTTTCCTCATCACTTCCACCTCCCAGACACCCTGGCAAGCACAACCCACACCCCCTATATCACAATTCCAAATCCTAATTTATTAAAACATGAGACCTTCTTTAATTTACTTGCTATGTATTTATTTTTTTATTTGTTTTTACTTCTTTTTATTTCATCTTTCAATGGCTTACTTCCTTCATTTCACCACCCTCCTCCCATCCCCCATTTCCTTTCCACCTCCCATTTCATTACCTACCCCCATCCCATTAACTTTCCAGCCTCCCAGCTTCATGTTCCTGTCCCCCCACCCCTCTCTCCCCAATGCATCTCTTACATACCCCCACCTAGAGCAGAGGTAGAAACCTGTCCTGGCTCACCAGACCTCTAGTGACAAGTCACAGCTATGCAGGTGGGGAACAATTCATAGATTCATAGATTAATGTTGGAAGGGACCCAATGTATTATCATGTCCAACCCCCTGCCCCTGGCAGGAAAGAAGACCGAGGTCAGACGACCCCAGCCAGGTGATTGTCAAGCCTCCTCTTGAAGATCTCCAAGTTAGGTGATAGGACCATCTCTCTTGGAAGCCCATCCCAGACTCTGGCCACCCTTATTGTAAAAAATGTCTTCCTAATGTCTAACCTAAATCTACTCTTCACTAGTCTGCACCCATTATTCCTAGTTACTCCCTGGGGCGCTCTGGTAAACAGTGCATCCCCAATTCCCTGTTGTCCTCCCCTGATAAATTTATAGGCAGCTACAAGGTCACCCCTCAGCCATCTTTTATAGAGGCTGAAGAGATCCAGATAGAGTGGGAAGGGACCCAATGGATCAGTTACCACTAATCATGTGAGTGGCCCTCCTCTGAGCCCTCTCCAGATCCTCCGTGTCCCTCTTGAAGTGCAGCACCCAAAACTGGACACAGTACTCCAACTGTGGCCTGACCAATGCTGCATAGATGGGGAGCATCACCTCCCTTGATCTGTTGGTCATGCATCTGCTAATACATGACAAGGTGCGATTGGCTTTGTTGATGGCCTCATTACACTGCCAGCTCATGCTCATCTTGGAGTCAACTATGACTCCAAGATCTCTCTCAGCCTCTGAGCTGCTGAGGAGGACATCCCCCAACCTGTAGGAGTCCTGGGGATTCCTCTTTCCTAGGTGGAGTACCTTACATTTATCTTTGTTGAATTGCATCCTATTATGTTCTGCCCATTTATCTAACCTGCCCAGGTCAGCCTATAGCTGCTCCCTGCCCTCTAGTGAATTTACTTTGCCCCATAATTTGGTATCATCCATGAACTTGTAGAGGGTGCTCACCACACCCTCGTGCAAATCGCTGATGAAGATATTAAATAACACCGGCCCAAGAACCAAACCATGCAGGACCCCACTGCCCACCTCCTTCCAGGCGGAGAATGACCTGTCAACCACCACTCTCTGGGTGTGGTCCCTAAGCCAGTTAGCCACCCACCTGACTGTGTAGGCATCCACTCCACAGCCCATTAGCTTCCCTATGAGAATAGGATATGAAACTGTGTTGAAGGCCTTCCTAAAATCCAGGTAGATGACATCGGCCTCCACTCCTATGTCAAGGCAGTATGTGACTTAGTCATAAAAGGCTATAAGTTTTGTCAGGCAGGATCTACCTGTGACAAACCCATGCTGGTTTCCTTTCAGCATTGTTTCCCCTGCTGGGCTTTCACAAATACGCTTTTTGATTACTTTTTCTAGTATTTTCCCAGGGATAGAGGTAAGACTGACTGGCCTAAAGTTACCTGGCTCCTCCCTTCTCCTCTTCTTAAAAATGGGCACCATATTGGCCTTTTTCCAGCCCCCAGGGACCTGTTTGGAGCACCATGACAGCTCAAACAGCCATGCCAGTGGCTCAGCAATGACACTGGGCAATTCCTTCTGCACCCATGGATGGAGGTCATCCAGGACAGCTGACTTGTATCCATCCAGCCCTTCCAAGTGCTCTTTAAGTCAGCACTAACCTTTGGTGGTCTGGTGCATTTTGGACATCTGTCTATACTCAAGGTGGGGGGGGTTGTCTTGGTCAGTATTAAGGAATACTGAAGCGAAGAACTCATTGAAGAGCTCTGCCTTTTTGTCTGTGTTAACCACCAACTGACCTGATTTGTCCTGCAGGGGTCCTATGCTACTCTGCATCTTTTTTTTTTGTTCACTATGTATCTGTAGAAAGACTTTTTATTGTCCTTGATTGTTGTAGCCAGCCTAAGCTCCAGTCCTGCCTTGGCCTGCCTAACTGACTCCCTGCAATAGCACGCCAGGGTGGTGTAGGCCTCCTTGGTGGCTGTCCCCTGCTTCCACTCCCTATACATCTCTTTCTTTGCCCCATCTTTCCTTAAGCTCCCTGTTAAGCCAAGGGGGCTTTTTTATCCCCTTAGCCCCTGACTTTCTGAGGCTGACCCCCAGCTCATGGAAGTCCTTCATGATGCGGTCAGGACTCCTCCCAGCCACATCATTAATACCCACATGGTCAAGGACCATTGGGTAGTAGTCAGTGGGCTTGATAAGTTTAGGAATCCTTGCAGTGATGTCACTGATCTTATCTCTCGGCATGCAGGAGACCTCTCTCATCATGGGATCTAGTTGGCAGATCAGCTCTTCCACGCCTCTCAGGATTGAGTCACTGACCACAATAACTTGGCATTTCTTCTTCTGCCTGGGCAGCGGTCCCCCAGTCTGCCCGGCAGTGACTGCAGGAGTCACCTCCTCTGTATCCTCCTCTACTGGAGAATGTTCCTCTGCTGCCTCCTCTATTGGAGAATGTTCCTCCTCTGTCTCCTCTGTCAAGGCTGCCAGGCCCCTGTACCTGTTCCCCAGACGCACTGGGGAAGCAGACGCCAGGTCCTGTCACCTGGGTCCAGAGGTGACAGTCGTCCACTCCCCTGCTGCAGATTCCTCTCATGGGGTTTCACCAGTAGGCATCTGGAGCTGTAAGGAATGGAAGCACCCATCAATCACAGCCTCATCCTCCCTGATCCCCCTCAGCCTGGTCACCACCTCCTGGAGTTCTCTCACCTGCTCCTCCAGAACCCGAAGGTGGACACATGAGGGACAGGTGAGGGGGCCCCACCTCTTCTCTGATGGCTGGGTCCCTGCCAGGTCACCCCTGCAAACAGGGGGGCAGGGCTCTGTCTGGGTGGAGACCTCCAAGGAGCCATGGGTGGGCGGCCGCATCAGGGCAGGTCATCAGGGCACCCTTACCATAGCTTCAGAGCTGAATTCTCATCCCTCTCATGTTGGGTGCTCCTTGTTTGCTCCTTCTGTGTGCCTGCCTTGCATGAATGTCTGCGCAAATGCAGGCGTGCCCTTACAGAGCATGCCTGTTGGCACGCTCTGTGTGCATGCATGGCTCAGGAGTGTGGCTCCCTGCCGGCTCACTTAAGAGGGCTCTGGGGGGCTCCCCCTCCAGATCCTCTGCAGTTGTTCCAGCCCTCCGCCTCTGCCTCTGCCCCATTTATCTTAAGGGTCTTCTCCTGCCGCCACCTCCACCACTGCTGTAGGTGAGTCTAGGGGGCACACATGCACCCACTCTGTCCTCAAGCCCCAACTGCCTGGGGTTTGACCAAATTGTGGCTTTTAAGGACCGTAGTTTGAATTTCCCAGGGCCGGCTTGGCAGCCAATCTGGTGGCTCTGAGCCGAATCAGCCAATCAGGGCCTCTCCGGGCTTCCCCAGAAGTGCCTGCTGGCTGCCCCGTTGCTGTGACTCCCTCCCCATGAGGGAGAGCCCCAGCTCCTGGGATGGCTGGGACCGTTGCCCTAGGGATCAGCCTCTGGGCTGTGCCCAGGGATCAGCCTCCAGGCTGTGTCCTCCCACCTGGGGGAAAGTTCCCCCTGCCCCCGCCTGTGCCCCACCTGTTTTCACTCTCTGTTCACATGCACAGCTCAGGAGCGTGGCTCCCTGCTGGCTCACTTAAGAGAGCTCCAGAAGAGAAGATTTTTGGAGAAGATTTTTAAGCTTTAAGAAGTCACTGCTCCAAACTTGAGCTAGCACTAACACCAATCAACATTTGAGGAGCTCAAAGTGCAACGTGTAACAAGGTGTAAGGCAGTAGTGTTTCACAAGGCATAATATATAGTTCCTTAGAAGCAACTGAAGGAAAATGTGTTGCAATGGAAATTTCTTACTGGTGAAAGTACATGTGATAGAAAGGCTGAGTGTAAAGGCTGGAAGTTTGAAAAAAATCTTTAATGTTAAATTTTGTGCAAGTGGCAGAGAAATAATTGATTCAATCAATGCGAAATTACAACGCCATTTTCACAAGGTTGTTTTTTTTCAGGGAAGGATCACAAAGGGATACAATTCTGGACAAAGTATTGTAAAATACATTGGAGGGAAGAATCTTGTGTTGGCAGAGATTGATCTAGACAGTTTAATCAGTCTTCTAATTTCTCAGTGCCTACAACTCTTTAAACTACAACAATGTAATTTTAGTATGCTCTGTAGCATTTCAGTTATACAATGTCTTCTGATGTAGAACTTGACCTATATATACCAAGTCTAGTTGGCTTGAGACAGGAAGGAACCTTCATCACAAAACCAGGTTACAGATCTGATGCTGCCATCTTGAGACCCACATTTTATTTTATTTTTTGTCTGTGGAATGAAATATACAGATAGCTGATATCAGTAGTGGCCAGCTTCCCCTGGGGCTTTTATTAATTCCTCATATTGAGAAAGTTCAGAGCAGTAAAAGTGACTGAGAAAGATGGTTAGGCAGTGAGATAAGTAGAAAGGGAATGCAAAAGATTGGGGGACTGCTGCATTTTGTTCTTAAAACAAAATGGAATTTGACATTGTCATAATATAGAAACCAAACACAAAATCTGTTCTATGCTGACTGCTCTTGTGTGACAAAGCTACAACTTTTTATAAACCTGAACTTATCATGTCACATAGTTCAAACATAAATTAAGATGAGTTTCTCAGCTGTGGTTTTGTATGTCACACTTACTTATCAAATGAAAGCTAAACCTTTGTCAAAAATAAAGCCACTTGAAGCCCAGAGTTTGGAAGAGAGAAAACATTAGAAGATGATTGGATGATTGCTTCTAAATTTCCCTGAAAAAATTATATTAAAGAGAAATGTGAGAGGGTGAAATCCTCCACACCATTAAGTGTGAAAACCTCAAAGGCTTTGAAGATCTACTCTACTTTCCAGTGGAGTATTAGGAGGGTTGCAGAACTTGTAGGAAACTGTCATTAAACCTTTCAAGTATATTTATGCATGCAAGAATGTTAATTGGCAAGACACATTTTCTTTATAAGAAACCAGCTGTCAAGTGAGACCATAGACTGTTATTTCTAAGATTGACTCAGTCATGTGAAATGGTTAATTTATTAATTACTTAGAGGCTAAATTATTTGTGATTTAACTAATAATTGAATCTCAGCAAGGGTACTGAGAGATGTGCCAAGGAAAAGGACTATTTGCTGGGGAGGGATAGTGGATACTGCACTTTCCAAATGAAAACATTCAGGAGCAAGGAACAACCTGAAATGAACCTAATTAAAAATGCAACATTTGGAACAAAAAGAGGGTGCAAGGGGAAACAAATAGCAAAGATCAGATTTATTTGTGATAATTCTGAAGGCAATTTAATTTCTTTAGTCATGAGTTAAACAGCATTAGATAATGACTGCCCAATAATAAATAGATTTTTATTCCAGATTTAAATAATTTAATCTTTTAAAAGATTTGCTTCTCATATAACCAGATCACTGTTTGTTTGTTTTCTTTTATTTTAAGACCAAATTATCTCACCCTTGATCATCTTGATTAGTACATTACCTGAGAGTGGTTGCACTGAATGAATCTTTGGTTCTTAGATACAAAGGCATCAATAAAAAGGCACCAGATAACTGACTGAAAATACCCCCATTTTCAGCTGTATAACTTCATCTCTTCAAAAGAAGCTTCCTAATATCTTGCTCAGTAATATAATTCCCTCAGGCTAGGGACAGAAGTTAAACATAAACCAATTTAAGTGATCAGAAACTGGTTTAAACCTGTAACAGAACATAAGTTCAGAGCACATAAACCAGTTTCAAAATGGCCAAAACTGGTTAAAGATAAACCTGGTTGAATGTAGTATCAGATAACTGATTTGGGGCAAACTGGCTTATGGAACTTCTGGCCCAGACCCCTTCCTGGTTTAAGTTAAACCAGAGTCCCTCAGCATCCCAGCATGCTTTTCAGCCCTCGACTGGGCTAGGCTGTGTTGTCTGCTGCATACAGCAGGGCTAACTCTGCCCCTCTGCTCTCTAGCCAAAGCAGAGATGAGGACATGGCCAGACATCAGCCCAGCCTGGCCCTCTGAGGTGAAGGAGTCAGAGAGACGCTTTATTCCCACCTCCCTCCCTTGTCCCTCTGGGGACCACAGCCAGTGTCTGCCTGGCTGGGCAGAGCAGCCCCTGTCAGGATACCCCCCTCCCCTTGCCACTACAGTGGCAGGGGCAGCAGGGTGGCCCCACCATCCACCTATCTCACCTGCAGTTAAGACTGGGGATGTGGGGCAGACCTGGGCCAGCCCACGGGCAGAGCTGAGGGTGGGCACAGGAGCCAGCTTGGGTTGGGGCCATGGGAGCTGTGCAGCTGGATTGCTCCTGGCTCTCTATGCCCAGGCCAGGTGGGGCTGTCATGGCTCTGGCTCCAACTCCAGCCTACCTTCCACCTCCTCCACCTACCCAGTGTGATAAGCAGACCCTGTGGGCAGGTGGAGGGGATGGATGGCAACCGGGAGCTGGAGCCAGATCTCCATGCACTGGGCAGAAGCCAGTGGGCTGGAGCTTCCACCCACCCAGAGTGGTGCAGCGCAACAGGAGCAGGAGCTGCAGCTAGAGGTGAGGGGAGTAGAACAGCCCTGCTGGCCCAACCAGCACACAGCTTTGGTGGGACTGTTCTCCAGGTGCTGCTGTGCTCCCTTGTCGCCAGTTGCTCCTCCTCCTCCCACTCCTGCTGCACTTTTCCTGGGGGCGTGGTGGAACAGGGAGAGTCAGCCTCATGGCTTCTGCTCAGCACATGGAGGCAAATTCTGTCCCAGAATCCCAATAAACTCAAAGTTTTAGAAATTCATTTTGAAGTCTCTGCAAATTGGGATAATCTCCAGTAAAAATGCATTAAAAATACCTAAGTTCATGATTGAGAAAGAAGAAAAAATAATAGTTTCTTAGCTTCATTTATTTATCTAGGCCAGGGGTTCCAAATCTTTTTAGACTCAAGGCACCCCTTAATAAACTTAAGGTACCCCTCAGAAAATGACAACTCTTAGTTTTCTCTCCTTTTTTGACTACAGAAAAATAAAAAAAACAGTTCATCCATTGAAAAGAACTCAGAAAGAGCACAGCAGAGTAGAACACTTTGTAACACAATGGATTCCTGCATGACAACTCTGAGTTCATCTTGTGAATCATGTTTACACTCCTAACAGTCCTATCATTTCATGTTTTCAAGGCACCCTGGGGTGACATGGCATCCTGGTTGAGAATAACTGATCTAGCCTGAAGTCTTGATTTAGATAATTTTTTGACTGCACTGCTAAGGTTTGCCAAAAAGAGAGCAAGTTTCAGCACATTATTATGTACTAGTAATTTAAAAAAAAATTGTTTGTGTAATATTTTTGGGATAGTTAAGATAGTACAGACAGGGATAGAGGAAAGTTTATTTATTGTTATTATTTCAACTAGTTGTAGAAATTGTCATAGATTCATTCTTCCTACTGTGGAAACCTACATTTTCAGAACAATGGTGTTGTGAAGTGTGCAGATTGGGCTAAATCTCACCCACTCTTCTCACACCAGGAATCCAATTTTGGATAACAGTGTATGTCTGTATGAGACAAGTGATCTGAAATTGGCCCATTGTGTTTATTTCCACTGTCAGTAGTACAAAGCAGAAGTTGAAGACACAATTCAGTATTGACTATAACCTGAATGGAGAGGTAGGAATTAGCTTATCCATTGTGAGGACAGTAATTTTTAAAGTGTAATTCTATATTGGCCTTCAGGTAACATATTGATCGACTTGCAAACTAGAAGTCTTTACCTTGATCAAATGTAATGCAATGCTTATACTGTGCTGTATCACTGACTTCATTCAAGGTAATTTGATATTGATCAGCAGGCTAATGCTATACAAATACAGTTTTACACTGATTTGATTTTTATGAGAAATCATTGCATCATACTGAAAAAAAATTAGACTGTCAACCAAAATATGTTTCATAGTTTTAAATTATTTTTTCTCATTGCTTATATATGTTGGTTTAGTTTTATATGAAATGTTTCAAACTTATTCAGAAATTCTGGCATTTCAGTGTAAACTATAAGCATTGGGTGTTTAAACTTTTTCAAGTGCTTATAATATACAAAAAGGGTAGAAGTCTATTACCATTTGGTCATATAAGTGGCACTTTTGGCACTAATCCAGAGGTAGCAATTCTGTTTCCCAGCAGATGGACATGTGAGCATGTGTGCACATTGTATACATAGACTGAGCAGCCTGTGATTTAGCTCCTATAGCTGAGTGGCTAGAAGACTTGCGTAGAAAGCTAGAAAACTGAGCTCTAACCACCAGTGGAGCCAGGAGGCAGGGAGCAGGTTAGAAGGTTTAAGGCTCAGTGAGATGGCTGCTAGCATAGATGCACTTTTATAAGTGGATTAGCAGATCTGCTGTTTAATAGAAAATTACCTTAGCTGTTGATATAGAACTATCACTGCTATGACAAATACAGTGCCGGATTCTGGTATTCTTACTGACAATGGGACTGATCTGAAGTCCACTGCAGCCTGTGGATGTCACAAACTGTTTTGACCCATCTGGTCTGAATGTTGAGTTGCTAGTGAAGTCTACAAGGAATGTTTTACAATGTTTCCCTTTTTGTCACAACTTTGCACCTATTTTATCGCTAGTCGCTTTTTACCCCCAACTTGGTTTTATATATTATTTCCTTCTAAAAGTAAAATTAACAGTTATTACTTCAGTTCAGGAACAGATTTAACTTTATTAGCGGGTGTTAAGAAGGGGATTTACAAAGTTGTGGGGTAGAAGGGAATACAAAGACCCAGATGAGGGTGGCTATGTAGTATGGGATGGGAAAAGAAGCAGGGGATACAACTAAGTTACATAGTAATGATGTAGCCTATTTGTCCCAGGGGTGGCTTAGGTTGGGGTGGGGGGCAGGGGAACTAGGGGTGCAAAGGAGAAAGGATACAGGAGAAACGATACACAATGCCCTGCACAAGGAAGCCGCATTGTTACAGAATGGTGGGTTCTGAAGAGTGCACAGTACAAGTAACGCTGTGTGGGGGTACAATTGCAGGGGTGGGGGAAAGCACAGGTATGTGGGTTCTCAGTCACAGTCCAATGGAGTGGGGGTGCGTAGGCAGTCCCCTCTGGTTTCCTTCCAGCTGGTGTTCTACTGGGGCCCACATACTGGTGCTTGTCCATGATATGTTCAACTTAGATATCTCTAAACCATCCGATGGTATTGGACACCATGAGTTGCCTCAGCATGGCTTAATGGTGAGATACTATAATGTAAATTCAGTGGGGGGGGCACCCTTTTTAGTAAGCATGCTACAAAATAGCCTTGCATGCACCCTGAGTGCTGTTTCAATCCCTTCCCTTGCTCAATCAGCTATTCTGCTTTCTGATTCCTGTCCTATCCACCCCTGAACTGCCTGTCCCCTCCCTATGCTGCTGTGTCCCACACACAGAGGCTTCCTGTGTCACCTGTTGCATATGTGCTGCAGGTTGCTCTAGAGGTGGGAAATAATTAAATCTGTTACCAGGAAATTATATGCTTCACCTACATGATCAGTATAAACAGAGGCAATAGTTATGATGGTTTGGAAAAAGCAGGCCCTATTTTAGAGCAGTAAGAGACCATTGTATGAAGAATTCATTGAGTTTACCAACTAATATAAAATAGTGTAATGCTTGATTAGAAACCAATGAGCATAATGCATTATTTTTAAGTTAAACACTTAACAGTATAAATCCCATCCACATATAGCAATGGAAAAGAGCAACAATTTATACTTGATTCTGACTAATAATTGGAGCCCTGGACATGCTGAGTGAACAAGCTTCTTATATGACAAAAATAAAATATGTTAATGAACAAGTCCAAGGGCAGAAGCATTAGATTAAGACTGAACAGCAGAAGCATGAAAACAGCTATGTTTTTGCCCTCAGCAAGACAACTTTACAATTGTAAACAGAATGCAAGAAGATGTGCTTAGAAGGTACTCACTTCAGATGAACCTAATTAGATATGTTCTGTTTATTTTTGCATACACTCTGGTGAACAGTGCAATTAGGGAGGAACAAACCAGTCAATTCTGAGTCCAAGTCTGAATGACTGTGTGTATGGGGGCCAATCGGGTATTGGGTGGGGGGGGCCGATGTATCTGTGGGGAGTTGTGGGAGCAGGATGTGAGTGTGAGGACCCCATGCACACTATCCCCATGCTGCACAGCCCCTCAGCTGTGGCAGCTGCAACAGCAGCAGCAGGCAGGAGGCGCTCAGGGCTTTTGTGCCTGGCTCAGGTGCTTCCACTGGCAGTGCACGGCTCTGGCCCTCACTGTATGTGGTGGTAAGGAGCACAACCAGGCCAACCTGCCTCTATCGTGTGGGGCTCCCTGCAGCACACGTGCAGCTCCTATGGCCGTGTGCCACCAGAGGAAGCCCTACAATGGAGCAGGCTCCCTTCCCCACTCCCTGCTATGCAGGTCCCACGACTCTACCTACTTCCCCACAGAGTGCCAGGACCTGAGTGGCAGGGAGCAGGGAAGGCATCTGGCTCCATCGCTTGGGGCAATTGAGGCAGGCTGGCTGGGCTGCACTCCTTGCTGCCACATGCGGCGCTGGCTAGGGTTGCATGCTACTGGCAGCAGCACCTGTGCCAAGCATGAGTGCCCTGAGCACCCCCACCTGCTGCTGCTGCTGGCCTTCTTCAAGAGAAAAATAGAGGACATAAAGGCATTGGGTTTCATATCAATAGAAGACAGAGGACAGAGTAGCAGAAAACCGGAATGTCCTCTATGATCGCCACCCTACTTCCATACCTGCTGCCTGGAGTGAGCTGGATGCCGAGGAAGCCAAGCAGGTCCCCCAGCAGCTGCAGCAGTGGCAACAGCAGCCCTGGCTGGGCCAGGCCCTTCTGCACACAAGAGTAGGAGTGAGGCACAATAGGGTATGTTGGGGAGGGGTTTATATGTGGGTGCCTCCATCCCACCCTCATGGGCAGAAGGGCTGGGTGGGGTACAATTAGTTGGTGGGCACCCATGGTCCAGATGAAATTGCCTGGTGAGCCAGATCCGGCCCATAGGCCATATTTTGCCTGCCCATGTAGTCGATACTAAAGATGTAAACAGCCTATCTTTACAAGAATGAAACCAAATGTCTTCTTTAGAACAAAAACAATCAAAAGAGAGTAACCACAATAGATATTTTAAAGGATTCTTAGGATGATTAGAAACTATAATATCCAGAATCTTTCTATTCATCCTTCAATGAATACATAAATGTAAGCAATCTATTTACTCTGCAAATCCAACAGACACATTTACATTCAACTTGTTACATTTAGCATTGTCATAAATGTTGTAATTGTTATGTACCCTAATCAAAGTGTTATCTTTAAATTTGTAATCTGTGGCAACATTTTATCTTATGCATTTCCAATGCCAATACTTAATGATATCAACGACGTTAAGAATATATCACAGATAGATCTAGCCCTGTATATCTATCTTTCTAGTAACAATAGAAGACTGCATATCTGAATATTTATAAGAGCTAGCAATGCCTTCTTTTAGTTCATGATAAGCATTACTGATAACTAACAATAAAAAATAATAATACAATAAAAACAAATGTTCGGCCCATGTAGGAAACACTACCAAGATTTTACAGTTGTGACTCATTGTCACTAGCATGCATGTCAACATAATAATATATCCTGATACCTTAGAAGGAATTTTAGCACTATACAGGGTTTTAGTATACCATCATCCTATTCTCCCAAAAAACACAGATTTAATTTGCTTATATTACCTCATGTATTTACTAGTACAACAAAATGCCATATCAAGTTGGAGACAATAAAAAGTGAAACAAGTTCCACTTCTTTTCGAGTGTATCTATACTATGTCTACAGTAAACCAAAGACCTCTGCCAAAAACATGGCCCACCTGCTCTCTCATTATAGCATGTTGCTACGGTGACATAGCAGCCAAAAATAACTGTGCATGGCCAGCATGGCACAGTCTGAGCTGTTACTGTGCCATCGTTTAGTATGTCCAAAAGGAAGTACTAAATGATGGTGCAGTAACAAATGTACCATATGGCCATGTGTAGACGTGCCCTGTGTTTCTTATTTCCCAAATATGGCACTAAGCCTATACCTCACATTCCCTTGGGGAACCATTCTAGGAATGGGCCACAGGGACACCAAGTTACTCAGTGCTGCCAAGACTGAAGCGGCTCAACACGGCTACCAAGAGGAATTTAGGCACTATTAATGGCAACTTTAATGAAGAAACTTAAGAGTGGAATTTAGGTACCTCCAGGGTTGCATGGGAGGTTTGTGGAATTTGCTGCCTGCAGTTAGGTGACTTGTCACTATAGATCTCTTTATGAATATAGCCCTAAAGAGCAATTTAGCTACTTTCTTAAGAAAAAGTTTGGGTACATTTACCTGTTTCAAAATCAGATGTCCATAATTAATCTTTAGTCTTCAAACCTGAACTTAATTCCTCACATAGTGAAGTTAAAAAGCGTGTAGGTAAAAGGAACAAGCATGGCAGATTTGATAGGGCATGACACCAAATTAAAAGAAAGTTGCAATTTGCTAAGCTGAGCTAACACTTTTTTTTCAGTTGCCTTTATTCTTTTAGGGGAGAAAAAAGTGAAAAATGAAATGTGGGTTGCAAGGGCAAAGAGATTATGTTATCAAATAAAACAAACTGAATTGTTAAAAATAGGAATAAAATAGTTTTCATCAGAGTATGGCTATATTATGTGACAGGATGATGTTAAGTATTTGAGAAGACAACTGCCTACAAGTGGAGAGAGTCAGTTCTCAAGCATCATTCTAACCTAATACAAACCTAAGTATAAGCTTTTTTAAACAGCCTCAAGTGGGAGGTAATTAAAAATGGTGGCTTCTTTTCTTCCTTCATTCTCTAGTGCTGACTCACAGTCTACAAAAAAGGGCAGATGAGCAGCTAGTTTGAAACTGGACAATAGCAGATATGTTTCTAGGAAAGAGGCAACTGTATTGAAATTCTATGCATGTTGAACAGCCACTTGAGGGACTGACTGATTGATAGTTCTTATTGAATGCACCTGGAAGTAAAAACCACCAAAAGGCAGCAAGGGGAGAAGAGGAGAGAAAAATTTCTTGAAGCAGCCTTAGAAAGCAGCTGGCTGTGCTAAAAGTTTAACTTCTGCATTGTGGGTTTGCAATACTTTGGATATTTATTTCAACAGATATACAAAAAACTAGAACTCTTGGTTCCAAAATGATACCTTTTATTAGACCAACTAGAAAATAGCAAGAAAATTGTCCTTTTCTGCAAGCTTTCGGGATCAAAGTCCCTTCATCAGGCTCTGGGAAAAGTGTGGATGGTACAAGATGGTAAAAAGTCCCCATAGGTCGGAAATAAACTTCATTTTTGCACAGAGGGAGCTGAAGATGGAAGGCTGTCCCTCTGGGTCAATGAGAGTGTCTTTGTGAGCTGTGTTGAGTAGCTCTTTGGTATGTTGATCAGGTAGAATTCCTTCCCCGGAGGTGTCACATGGCAGGCAAGGAGGTAAAAAAATGTCCTTCTTGTTCTACAGTGAAGTTTAAAATTCAAAATCAGCTAAAATTTCAGCAGATGGTGCTTACTCATGTGAAAAAGCCCAGCGAAATGCCCAGGTGGACTTCTTGTGAATGTAGAGATTAGTCAGGTAAGAAAGGAGCTTTCATATTTGTGTATAGCATATTAAGAGGTCCTATGATGATAATGCAAGATACTAATTTAGACACTAGAAAGTACTAAAAGAGCTCTAATTTCTAACAACAACAATATTCTGACCTATTTGCTGTTTCTGTGATTGCCAATGAGAGAGAAAAACAAAACATGTTTTGTTTTCATGTGATAATATCCAAAACCCAAAGAGAGAGAGAGAGAGAGGGAACATTTAATCTGGAAATTAAAGTATAGAAGCAATTTTTGGGACAATGCCATAACATACTATTAGATTAATAAAGTGCCATAATAATTAATCTCTTGCATAGAAACTGCTTTATACTATTTAGCATTAGAAACCTTTTAATAATGGTCTTATGCAGCTGGTTGGTACAAAAGAGATTCTGTAGCCCAGATTATTAGACTGCAAAAGGTTTAATCAAGTAATTCAGCTAGCAGCATGTCTGATACATTGAGAAATGTTTGTTTAGACTCCAATTTATGGCAGTTTGTTTTATTATTTTACCCTGAGGATGGAGTTTAAATTGTTTAACTCTGAAGCTTTTCTAATATTATACAAAGTGTACAATAAACCTTAAGCATGCACTGCCTGGTTTATATTGGGATTTTTAATTAAATGCTTTTATTTTTCATTGCAAACTGAAATGGGGAAAAAAATAATTATCAACAGGTTGAAACTCTTCAAACACCTACTGCAGTCAGAGACAGAAACTCCCATAGTCTCATACAGCTGTGCATCATCCTTTTCATGCTTAAGGCCCTTGTTTTCTCATTGTTTCTGTTTAGGTGCTTGCTGCATCTGAACAACTCTCAAATGCTCAAGTCTTTATCTTTATGATGCTCAAGGCTTATAATGCTTATAATGCTCAAGGCTTTATGAGGTAAGGAAAGATCATTGTCTGCATTGTACATACTGGGCATGGAGGTACAGAGGAGATAAGTACCCAGGACCCTGCTACACATTCAAATTAAAGCAGAATAGAGACCACCTATAGAGTTGTCACACATTTTAAGCACTAGCTTTATAGCTGGTTGGCTCCTTTTATAGCTGGATAGTCACTTTTATGGTGTAATAATTATTTTGCACCTGTGGACAGTCTAAATTTATTGTGTAATTAACCAGATACATGTGTGATAATTACTTTGTACTTCTGGCCAGTCTTACTTTGTACATATGGCTGATCTAAATGTATTGTGCAGCTAACCAGTTAATTCCATAATACATGTAATATGTAACAGGGGCCTCAGATGCCTCCATGAATTTGGGACTTTAATGACTAACCCCATCTCATGGAGGAAGTCTGTTGTTTGTAGGATTTGGATCTAACCTGGCATCTTCTGAAGCTGTGCTCAATGTTTTTGTCACAAGACCAGTGATCCCTCTCAAGGTGCTGAATTTTATCACCAGCTGACTGTTACCATATTTACTCAAATACAAGATGACCCTGAATATAAGACATCCCAATAATTAGATTCTATATATGGGAAATGTAAAGATTTGTTATAATTTTCCAGGTATAGAATCTCAGTATTGTCTTGAATTCCCCCTCCATTGCTACAGCATGGAAAGCAGTGGCTAAAGGGGTCATGAGAAGGAAATCAAGTGGCCCCTTGACCTCAACCCCGCCCACTTCTTTCCCCTGTGGCCTGCCTACCCCTCCTGCTACTTGCACCCCCCCCACCTCCACCCCAGTTTCTTCCCCTTCCCTATACCCCCCACCTTACTGTCAGATGCTGCTCAGGATCAAACACAGTACATAGAAGCTTAGTCTTTGCCTATTCATGCAGCAGAATTGATGCTGCTGATTGGCCACACAGGCAATACAGTAGTGTGCTGATTGGGCAGCCAATGGAAAGAGTTTCTATGTGCTCCATGCCTGGAAGAGACTCCAGCCCAACACACAGTTAAGCTTCACCTGACAGTAAGGGGGAGGGGAGCAGAAGCTGCAGAGCAGAAGTGGAGGAGGATGCTGTGGGTCTGACTCTGGCTCCACCCCAGGCTTAGGGCCAGTCAGAGCCACAGCAGTTGCCTGATCTCCCCCTCTGCTTTGTATGCAAAGATGAGGGGCATTTTCCACCATGCTGATTAGGGGAGAAACCTCATCTTGTATTCAAGTAAATACAGTAAAACACTAGGCAATGCATTTATGTATTAGATCCAGTTTAGTCACTTACACTGGTAAAGGGAGGTGGGGGGTGGGAGACAAAATAAATGTTGAGCTCAGTAAAGGAAATTTCATTTCGACTTGCACCCTACGCACTTCTACAGGAGTCAATGGATTGCAGGGTAAAATTAGCTCCATGGACCAAATTTTAAACAAATAAGCTCTGCCCTCCCTACATGATGTTAAGGAATAGGGAAGTGGTACTGATGTACTTTTGTTTTCAAATATGTGGGAGTATCCAGGCTTTCCCACTCCAAACTAGCTCTGTTGCAGTGGCCAATTCCACTGAACCTGAGAAAAAGAGAAAATTATCTGGTCTTGGTCAGTACTAGGAAATTTTCTCCTCCTGGTACAAATTGATGCCTTCTGTAGCCTGTGTTTTGGGCCAGCACTGATTATGTTTTCACTTAGGACAAGCCTAAATAAAAACACACTCATAAATTTACACTTGAATTTGTTCACATATGAAAGTTAGATGCAACATGACTGACTCAAATTTAGAGTGTGAGTTCAGGCCATTTTATAAATATTTCTATAAATTCACAAAAGTCCAGTCCTCCTGACACTCAGGGTGCTAATACTGGATAACTAGAAAAAGAAAACCATCTGTCGTTTTTTTGACTGGATCATCTAAATATTTTAATTCTATGTGAACAACAGATTTAAACTAGGAGTGGGTGAAATGAATCAGGTAAAATAAAACCAAACTGAAACTGGAAGTGATCATTCAGGAAAAAGCGGTGCATTCCCTCTCCTGCCTGTGGATAACATGCATAGGAGAAAAAGGTGGATCTCAACCACCCCACCCAAAAAAAAAGTATCCCAAAGCCTAATCCTTATCAGACTCCCAGCCTAATTGTGCAGATTCACTAGAGCAACCTAGATTCAGATGGGCATCTTTCGGTGGGGTTGTCTGAGATAAATTGATTTGTTTGAGGTTTGACCACCAGTAGACACAAATCTGAACCTTCCTTTCTAGAATTTAACAGACCTGAACGTTCAGAGAGCTTGTCCCTGAATCTGAACTTTGTAGCTCATCTCTACCAACCACTGATGTAAAACATTTTTCTGTCATTATCCTCAGTTGAATGATTCATCTGCTTAACGAGAAAAGGCTGCTTTTTTTTTTCTTTGTTAAAGAGATTTCAGCAAAAAAAGCAATAAGCTGGATCCCTCTAGAGGCCATTTATGTTACTTGTACTAGTGAAAAAAATAATTTGTTTCCCTTTTCTCGACCTACAAATAATTATCTCATCTCCATGCTTATTATACTGAAAACATTGTTCTGTAATTCTTAGAGATGGAGTGATAAATACTGCCTAATTGCAGTTCCCTCTTCCTTGGAGCTATTCTTACTTAGAACAGGTTGAATAATGCAAAATATTTTCTTGAGTGTTCATTTTTAAGTTTAAGTGAACTACAATATCCATGGCACAATATTTCTTGCTAGTTTTCTGTGAGCACAGCTGCATTTCTCATGGGATGAGACACTAACTGATGCAGCAGAAGGAGAGCTTTCCCTAGTTACTGTGGCCAAGGAGCTGCTTAAACACGCCAAACAGAGGCTAATTGCAGACAGTCAAAAAGCCCAGGGTGGAATCGATCCAATATACACAGGTTTCTCTCAGCTCTATAGATTGGACCATTAATTAAGAGAACTCACGTTCACTCTTTCATTGGCCAAGGCAGTCAGATGCCTGCACTGGCCAAGGCCAGAAGGTGGGGGATGCTCCCACACACCTGGTGCACTAGCTCCACCAGGCTATGATCGCCCAAGCCCTGCCCCCCAACTGGCCCCCAACTTTGGCCTCCAACCTGTCAGCCATGAGGGGGTAGGCAGAGGGGAATAGATATCCCTGCCCCTTTCCCCCCCCCCTCAGCTGGGGTCTGCATATCGGGTGGGGAGGAAGCCCTTGAGGTGGGGGCTTTCCTTCCTTGCAACCCTGCCCACTTGCCAGCCTCCTGCCTCTCAGCCATGGGGGGATGGGCAGGGAGGGAATGGACTTCCCCACTCTAACCCTGGCTGGGGGGGTTGAGGCAGGGGCCAGAGTGGGAGGGTGCATTCCCCCCACCTGCTTCTCACAGTTCAGAGGCAGGGGGCTGGTGAGGGGATGGGGATGGAGCAATGGCATCCTGGCAAAGCCAGGCTGCAGCAGGGGGAGGAGGCCCCACCCTGAGAGCTTCTTCCCCATGCAAACCCCAGCTGAGGGGGGCAAGGGTAGGGCCAGGGCCAGGGCAGGGGTCCATTCCCCCACTTTCCCACCCCTCGTGCCACCAACAGTTGGGCTGGGAAGCAGATGTTTTGTTGCCTCAGCTATATGACCACCTGGGGGTGGGGCTGCCTGGCTTGGCTGAAACAGAGGAGCTGGGACAGAGGCTACCTTGCCTGCCCTGTGACAGAGGGCGAGTGGAGGGTTACAAAGCATTCTGGGATGCTGAAAGACTGTAACATAACTTGTGTCAGGAAGGGATCTGGAACAGAAGTTCCATAGACTGGTCTAACCTAAAATATTCATTCTTATACTACTTTCAGCCAGGCCTCTGGATGGATTTTACCATTTTGAAACCAGTCTATGTGCAGTGAACTTTTGTTCTGTTACAGGTTTAGACCAGTTTCTGATCACTAATACTGGTTTATGTGTAAATTCTGTCCCTAGTCAAAATGAAACCATAGAAGAAACTGAGAAATTCCACTCTGAGGTACATTCGATCACGTGCAGTTACATTAGTGCTGATTCTGTCTTGCCATGTTGACATTGATAACAACACTGTCGTCACAGTGACATCACAGGGGCAATGGCAGCCTGGCAGTGCTGGGGGACCATGGCATAATCGGGATTAATAAAATCAGCATTAGAACTTGGTTTCTTTTTTTCTTTTTCTAATCCAGTTCCATTCCCACTAGTCCTTAAACTGTTTCTTTCTTTACAAAGTTTTAATGCCCTCTCCCACTATATTGTTCCATAAGATCTTGCTAGGTATTAGAAAATCAATTTTATATTTTTTGTAATGAAATGAATGTGAAGAATAACTAACTTAGTTCTGGCATAGAATAAAAATGTTTTTGTTCATTAATTACATCCAAAATATCCTTTTATACACCATGAAATGTAATTTAATCCACATGACTGAACACTGATTATGTGCATTTGAAGAAGCCTTGGATAAAATTACAGACCATATTCAACTTCGCTGTAAAGGTGAAAAGAATGATGTTTTGATGAGTGATAAAGATGTGGGAGAATACTTACAAAGGCATTTTACAAAGCAATTTACAAAGAGCAGCATGTTTTTATGCATAATATTATGTTGCCTTGGGATAATTTCTGCAATACCCATTCATTATGTGTTACAATGTCCATCTATAGACACATTAGCTATGACCTGGACTTGTAGTTTCTCACTGTGTGGTATTTGATGTTCTAACTTTGAAATTCTGAAGTTCAGTGAAAGGGTTTAAGCAATCACTGCTTTGAAATTTAACTTCCTTTCCATTCTGGGCCTGGAGCAAAGCCCATTGAGGTCAATAGAAAGAGTCCAATTTGCCCTAAATCGGGCCCTTTTTCTCTTTGCTTTATTTTGTCACCTTGTATAAGCTTACATTCTTTCATCACAGGAATTGCATCCATCATTTTATCTGCTATGCTGTCACATCAACATTTTTATTCTTGTTTGATAATTTGTATAATAAATTTAGTCCCTGTTTACATTTGGAACAATAATTGAGAAACAGTAACTGATGCTGCCATCTGCCAGTAAGTGGAGCTCTTTGCTAGTTTAGAAAAGTGCCCCTCATGAATAGCACTTTTCTTCCAACCTAAAACTACTGTCAAGTGGTGTTAATGCTTCCTCTAGCTATTAAAGCTTTTTGCAACATTAATTTTTTTAATTCTGTTAGTTTATGACATAGGAACACAATAACTAAAATCAACAAGGTTAAATTATTTTATTCCCAGGCATGTGAAATTATTATTTTTTATTTTATTTTATTTTTATTTTTTTGCTTTCCCATTGATAGTTAAACTGGTATGGCCCAACAATTCTTAAATCTCCTCTTATTCCTCTTTTTAATTTTGTTCTCAAAAAAAAAAATAAATAAAGGAAAGAAACAAGATTATTTCCCCAAAAAAGGTAATTTGATTTGACATACAACTCTGCTCATGCTTTCAGCAGTAAGGACTTGATTTTTTCCATTGCTCTACAATTTCCAACAATGCAGAGGAAGAGTAAAACCCAATTATATCAGATTAGTAGTGCCACGCATACTACTTTGTGCTCATGTTTAGGCAAAAAAACAGAGCAGTGAAGAATCAGCAATTGTGAGCATTTTATTCTTGGGAATCAATCTAATTTTAAATTCTCATCTCTCCATCCAAGTGTGTAAGCATTTTTAATGAAACCATATGACTTTCTCATCATATATAGAGAAACATGAGGAAAATATTATTCAATCAAGATGAAATGACAGGATTAGTTTTCTAAAGATAAAATATCATATGAAACTGGGAAGGAAACCAGTTCCAGCTTAGCAAAAAATTTTGCTAATGCTAGGGGTAGACTTCTCTATGGTCTTCATTAATGTTGGAATCTTGTTTACTGTGTGTTATGCCTTCCTGTATGTGTACTGGCAACACTTTGGCCCTGCATATACCTATGTTCTGGCTCTTTTTGGGCTAGCTAACAACAAAATGCCAGAGGCTTGTTTTGTTATATTGTGCATATTGGTAATACCTGCATTTTGTTCCTTTCTATATCTTCCAGCCTTCTACACACCTAGTTCTAGAAGAAGAGTAAAAAATAATTACAGGAAAATTAAATTATTTAACTGCATGTTGCCAGCCATCAAGGGAGAGTTGAATGGTGTATATCACGTTCCATTCCTATAGGTCATTTATCTGATTTACTCTTACTGGCATAAGATGTTCACACACTGCACTTCTCTAAACCAGAGTTAGGGTCTCTTCCCCCGCAGGAAGGACTACCCTTATCACTTACCCATGGGAATCTTTGCCTGCTATACTTTTGGCTTTCAACTGCAGCCTTATTTTAAAAGATTACAAAAAGGGCTGTATTAAATAAGTTCTTTGTCTCAGCACTAATGTGGTCTTGGGTAGTATCAAAGTATCTCACAGTTATTTAACACGTTATCTTTCTAACATTCCACTGTAGCAAAACTCCCAGTTTTTCTTTTTTTTCTTTTAAAATGCATTCCCTCCGCTTCCCCAACCATTATGACATTCTCTCTGCCCTCTCTATCCCTTACAAGTGATTACAAATAATACTAGGTAAGCTAAGCTAAGTTCTTGTATGCTATTATTATAATAAGTCCCTTTTTATATTGTAAATAGTGTTTTGTTATGTTTGTATTGATTTTTACTGTTTTATATTGTATTCCTATCATTTGTGCATTGATTTTTATTGTTTCATATTAACATTGTATGATTTAGGCCTGCAATGTGGATTGGCATGAGTGATGTCAAGTATCCATTTTGTGTGTCAGGTTCCCATCTTGTTCCCATTTTGTCCCCGTGCCCTGTTATGTAAGATGTTGTAACTGTGTGACTCATACCTACCCCTCCTATGTAAATTGGTTCCTGAATGAGGGTGCTTGAGAGACAATGGTAGTAGGTTTAAAAATAGCTCCCTCTAATGACCAAACCATCAAGTCGACGACTCAACCATCACCCTGCATTGACCCTCCATGGCTCAAGATTTGGAAGACAAAGACTGCTGCAGACACCTCACCATTACAGACACCTGAAACTGCATGTCCTTACCTGGAACACACATGCTCAGTACACCAGGAGCTAACCCTTGCCTGGGCATGCGCCCTGCCACTAGGGTCCTAGAAGGTCTGCCCCTATAAGAGGACAGGTGGACACCCTCTCCGTCTGGACCAGCGCTATGCCACACCACCTATCCACCCAGAGGCCCTGCCCTCTGGACAATACCTGCTAGACAAAGACCCCTTTCCAGCCTGGATAGGTAGCTATCATCCCCTGCCTTCTCTTCAACCAAGGACTTGGACTCTGTTTCTCTTCCCTACCTGGACTCCAACCCTTCCACTGAGTCTCTTTCTCCTGCTACCATTGTGAGTGCATGTGTGTGTAGGAACCAATAACTTCATGAGGCTGTGTAGTGTTTTGTCTGTTTAATAAACTTGTTATTTTGAGCCCTCAGTTGGGGTTCTGTCTGTTTCCTGACTGTTTCCTCCTTGCCTCCTCCAGTCTGCCAGTTCTAATCCTTGCCCCAGCAACTTTCACTCTCTCATTTTAACCCCCATCCATCTCCCTCCTTCCCCTCCTTCTGGAGATCTTTGACCCTTGATTCCCCCTCCCATAGTCACCAAGCACCCTAGATATCCCAAGTACCCCAAACACACACATACATACTGTACCATCCAAGTTAGGAACTCACCAGTGAGTATGTGTAGGTGGGTGTTATGTGTGAGAATTGGTGAATATATATATGTGATCATGTGCGTGATATATGAATTAGTGATCCATGTATGTGTATTGGGTGTGTGGGTGTTGGTAACTGATTTTTGTCTAATTTTTGGTGTGTGTAGTATGTAAGTTCTTGAATTGGTGATAGGTATGCATGTGTCTAGGCTGGTAATATTGGATGTGTATGTGCCTGAGTTGGTAGTGTGTGTGTGTGTGTGTGTGTGTGTATATGAGTGTGTGTGCACGCCTAATTGATTTGTGTATGTGTGCATCTGCAGTTGTACACCACGCCCTCCTATCTAACAGCATGATATTGAGATCCTGAGCATTGGCCTGACCCCACAGGGCAACACCACTTTATAGGTTAGAATGTGCAATACAGGGTAAATTGAGTGACTTGCTACATAGAAAGTTTGAGCTAGAAGTGTGTAACTAGTAGTCTGAGTTTAAGTTCCATTCCTCTTTCCCTGTCTTTTTTTCTTTCTCAAGATCATAGATGCCTCAAGCTGCTCCAGTCCGTCTCTTTTCTGCCACAAGAGCTCTTTCTCCTGGAAGTATTCTTCCATCGTGAAGTGAAACTCCACCCAAATGAAAAAGTAATAAGGAGCCTTAAGGCCTAAAAACCGCAGTACCACTAGTTGCCTTCTGTCCTTTATAGAGAAGCTACAGAACAAGATATTTCTGCTGAAATATTGCATTTGTACAAACTTCTAGGTACAGCAAACAAGAGAATTTGGTTCATAAGTGCAATTTGAACATCTGAATCCAGCAGAAAACCAAGCAAGTTGCTCTACACAAGGCATCTTAGACCTTCATGTTCTTTTCCTGAAAGAAGGACTTTCTTTTCTCCTCTCTCTTTCCAGAAATCAAAGTTCATATGAACTTTTTCTATTGGAATCTTGAGCTTTCCAAAAGGATGATAATTAGATCTTTTCCTACAATGATATATCTATGTGTTTTACATTTAGGTATATGAGAGCAGTAGTATTGAAGGCATCCCTCCAGTTGGCTTCAAGTTCAATACATGTGTAAAACTTTGCAGGATTGCATCACTTCATTTTGATTTACACTTACAAAGAAGATATCTGATACTGTGTATACACCTGAGGATATGTAATACATGTTACTCACATGTAAACCTATTTTTGTTTCATGTGGATGGAGGTTCTTTAATAAACCATAGTTTATTTTTGAAGCATTCCCAGCGGACTGTTGCTTCTCATACACATAGAGAGAGGAGGTGGATATCTTCAAACAGTAGTCAGTCTCAGAAATTTACAACATCAATGTAATGAGCCTCAAGCTTACACTTATACTTCTTTTAGTTGAGTGCAAATGTTAGACAAATAGCTCATTAACACTGGTCAGGACTTGCCTATATACACTCTTATCCTCATAACTAACACAATATAACTTGTCTCAAAGCATTACAGCAACATAATGCCAACCTACAAATATAGCTGAAATTTATTATACTACAAAGAAAAAGTGATAATCTAGAATGGATAACAGTTGTGTAATCTGGCAGGGTCTGATCACTTAAGTTTCCTTAAAATAATCGGTCTATTCACAGGTAGGTCCCCTATATTGTTTACCTGATATCTACATATAGAAACCCCACATTGATGAAATTCTCATATACTTTTATGATTGAGCATATGATTGTGTGAACATCATAAGAAGCATCAAAGGACTTAAACTGAGTTCCTTCTGCACCAAAAAGTGAAAGTAGTGTAGCAGGTAGACTGGTAGAAGCTTGTAGCAACCTGCACACTCGCAGATGTAGGAGCCTGCAGGTTGGCAGGGACTACAGCCCAGCTGCAGGCAGCAAAACCTGGTTATAGGCTATTTCAGGAACAGGACCAGCTGAGGTATTGTCCTGTGGAGCCAGGCCAACTCTCAGGATCTCAAAATTGCGCTGTTACATGGGAGGGCATGAGGCAATTGCACATACACACACACAAAAATCAATTGGGCGCATATACACACACACTACCAACGCAGGCACATACACATCCAAGATTACCAGTCTAAGCACATGCACACCTATCACCAATTCAACCACATGCACACCAAAAATTAGACAAAAATCAATTGTCAATACCCGCATACCCAATACATATACACGGATCACTAATTTGTATATCGCACACACAATGAGATATATATATTTGCCTGTTCACACACACACCGCACACCTACACATACACACAGGTGAGTTCCTAACTTGGGCGGTGTGGTGTGTATGTGTGTGCTTGAGATACTTGGGATACCTAGGGTGCTTGGTGATTATGGGAGGGGGAATCAAGGGTCAAAGATTTCCAGAAGGAGGGGAAGGAGCTCCAAACTGGGTTTCCGCCTCGATCCGGCCATAGCTTTGGAGCCACTTTGGAGACCCAGCCATAGGGTATAATAGGGGAATCAATGAAATATCTATAACTTTGTTGGTTTTTGTCCAATTTGGATGAATTTTTCCAGGATGGTAGCCTCTGCTGAGAGCATGAAACTGGCCAAGTTTCAAGAAGATCAGTGCAGGGATTAGGGGGAATATGTACCCCAATTCTTGAAAGCCAAACATGTCACGGCTGTGTGTTACACCACAGCGGGGTGAAAACTGCTTTTTCTGAGGCCACAAAGCTTGCCAAGTTTCAAGGAGATCAGTGCAGGGGCTTGGGGGGGAACTGCACCTCAAGCTGCAGAGAAGCAAACCTGGTGCCATGGGTGACCCTGCGTGTGTTAAGGTGCAGCGGGGTGACAGCTGCAGGAATGGTGGCCCCTGCTGTGATGCCTGCCAACTGTGGAGAAGATCGGTGCAGGGGGGTCCTGGGGCCCTGGACCCCTAGCTACTGAGCAGCAAAACTCATGCCAAGACTGTGTCTGTCTTGGGGCAGTTGATTGTCTTTCCTCTCCTTAGCCTGGTTTTGTAGGTGCTAATTGATGCTCGTTAAATCATTATGTAGTAGCTAAATCCTGTGTATTGAGCTGATCCCTGAGTCCCTGGTCCCTGAGTGAATCATGACTGATTGATTGGTAACTGGTAACACAGTAGCTTAGCAGCCAGGCCTGCAGCAGTGTCTCCCCTCCCCGCCCCAAGACAGAAAGTCAGTCCCACAAGCACCCATGGCACCAGTTTTGCTTGTCCGCAGCTTGAGGGGCAGTTCCTACACCTATCTCCTTGAAACTTGGCAGGCTTTGTGGCCTCAGTAAGAGCTACCAGCCCTGCAGCTTTGATCCCCTTGTGTCATAACACATAGACGTGACAGGAGTTTTGCTTTCAAGAATTTGGGGTAAAGTTGCCCCAAAACCCCTGTATCAATCTTCTTGAAATTTGGCAGGCTTTTGTGGTCTCAGCATAGGCTACCACTCCTACAGTTTTCACCCTGCGATGTTATAACATCTAGATGTGACATGAGTTTTGCTTTCAAGAATTTGGGGTACTGTTACTCCCAAACCCCTGTTCCAATCCTCTTCAAACTTGGTAAGATTTATCCTCTCTTCAGAATCTACCATCTCTGAATATTTCATCTAAATCAGACAAGAAACAACAAAGTTATAGATATTTTATTGTTTCCCCATTATACCCTATGGCCGGATCTCGAAGGTGGCTCCGAAGCAGCTCCGAACCGCTTTGGGAAGCCAAATGAGGCCAGTGCTTCAACTCGGATGTGCGGCTTTGGACCCCGAAGCATCTGAAGCTTCTCTGGATCTGAAGCTCTGTCCAAAGCCTCTCACGGCCCTAAAAACTACACAAGAAGCTGGAATTACAGGATTATTGAAAGTCAATATACCAAGGAGAATGGTAATGCGTTGAAGCGTTCACCTACATTGGTACGAGCCTACCAAGAGTGGGACTATGATGGGGTTGTAAAAAATAGAATTGAACTGACCTCAAATACCTTCAAGGAGACCTATTTGTGGAAGAGATTTGATGTGTATGTCTTCAAAAGAAACTAAACGTGCACATGACAAGCGGCCTGCCAGTTGCTTTATGTAGCAGCTGTGAAACTTAGTTCATAAAGGGGCCAGGAGATATTAGGTAAAAGTTACAAAAAATGTTTCAAAGCCATTGTAGAAAAATCACAAATGGATGTTACTTTAGACTGCACTGACTGGTAATGGATAGAACTGCTTTCTTTCTTGTGTTATGAAAATGAAGCAGTAGGACCTGGGATGATGCAAAAATGTATTTCCTTGTTGGAGAGAGAGAGACAGCTAATAAATTATCTCTCTTACCTTGCCTGCAGTTAGCAATTCCAGATGTTGGTTTTATATTATCACTCTCTTTCCATATTTATTTCTGGCTCTGTTACTTAGTACCCTGCAAACCTTTAGGGAAACAAGCATAGTTTCTAAAGGTTTATTTGAATAATGATTGTCAAATTAAAGCAAAATTGGGTTTGTTCATTAGGAAAGTGTATTCCAAAGAGGTTCATTTTTCTGTTCCTTTAAGTTTTCTTTATGCTACTTTTGTGCCATAGAGGCATATTAAAAAGGCAGAAACAGCTCCAGGGAAGTACTGTTTGCATAAGAAGGCATCCCTGCTGGCTTAACATGCCAGGAGCACAACTAGAGCAGCCATACAGCAGTCTTGTTCCTCCACCAGGTACTGGGAAAATGAAGGGGTTTGAGATGCAGGTGTGAAAGGAATGCACATTGCTTAGGTCTTTTTCAGAAACACAGACCTGTTTTGGAAAAGAGGAAATCCAGTTAAGTTCCTATTCAGTGATGAGTGTAGTGACACCCTAGTGGTCCCAGAATTTTGACAACCCCAAAATGCTCTCCCCATCCCCCAACTGCCTGACCCATCAGCAAAGAGGCAGAGACAGGCCTGTCCCTGACCAGCTGCTCCCCCTTCTCCCTCTAATTCCCTGTCCTTCTGCAAGGAGATAAATGCAAACTTGTTCCTGCCCTATCATTCCTTCTCTCCTCAACCCATTTTGCCTGCCCCTTACTCCTGTACAAGTTGGTAAACACTGTATTAAGCAAAATTAGTTTCTGGAATTGGGTACTACTAAATTTACAGAAGTTATTATGGGTATCTGGAGTCAAATAGGATTGAGAACCACTACACTAGAATAATACCTGGGGAAAAAATCCTAGCCACTATTGCAGAACATTTTATTCCTTTTTTCCTCTGCATTCATGTAAGTTATAAACAGCACACAAAAGCAAGCAGGAGCTTGAAATGGTATTTAAAATGCCACATTTTTTACACTCTGCATACAATAAAAATCATGAATCCATTGTGCCACAAACTAAGGTTTTTGTGGGGTGGGATGTAGGTGTTCTGGAATTTGTTTTACTAATGTGGCGAGTGCAGCCTCTACATTTAGGTAACATCAGGCTATGGTCAGCCTAATTAGTCTTGATTGTATAGACTGTGGTATTTTGTATCGGTGTAATTTTGATATATCTCTATATCATAGTCATTGCCTTACTAAAACAGCCTTGGCTTACTTAAACAGCCTACACTTATTCACAAAGGTATGGAATCACTGCAGGAGTATGTTTCAAAGGCACACCCAGGCTGCATCTAGGGCCTGGACATGTCACATAATGCATGTAGGTCCTAAATACAATACCATTGATGTCAGTGAGGATCTTTCCATGGACTTCAGTAAGCTTTACACTGAGTCTTCACTTTTGTTATGAGTCATATAACCGATGTAGCCAACATGCTGACATTGACTAGCTATTATTTAGGGTGCTTTCTTTTTTTTCTCTTGTGACAGTGCTGATCATGACAGGAAGGGTGTTTAAAAGTTCTCTTAGGTAGGGAATTTCTAAACTGTGCCATTGGCTTAGTACCTTTACTAGACCCTCCATGAATAGCTTGATCAGCAAAAGCAAAATTCTATCATTCCCTCTTCCATCTCTAACATGCCCCCTCTCTCTTTTGACATGATCTTTCCTGGGAAGGATAGAGTGGGATGAAGTGTGGGTGCAAATGTGCTAGCAAGGATTCCAGAGGAATTCTTCACTGGGCCAGTATTTGGATTAAAACCTTTCTGAACCACTCAGCCCTCCTTATATATCTCTAAGGCTGAATTAAAATTAAAAAAAAACCTGGAAGGAACCTAGTTACCACTTCAGACTTAAACAAAATTGACATCTTGTGACTTGATCTTTCAGAATATTCTCTGCTCAAGACAATGAAAGTTTATGAAATATCAACTAACTTTTGTTAGTTTGGTTCTTCCAAAAACTATAGGATATAAATGTCACAAACCCAAATGCGAAATTTAGACTTGGATGTAAGTACCACCTTTTTAGCCAACGAGCACATTCTCTGCCCTCTTGTACTGGGACATATACACCTTTGTAGAAGAGCAGTTTGATACACCACATGCTCAATACCACCATTTACTTTTATATTTCACTTGTTTGGGAAAGCTAGCTATTTTCTGTACCACAAATTTTCAGACTACATCATCAGATATACAATGCTTCTCTAGTCCCAGTGTTAAGCAGAGTTTATTGCATCTAGTGTTAAATCAAGACATGTGCTATGTAGGAAAGCCGTTGTTTTGTATTAGCTTCAATTCTAAATCCCCAAGAGTTGGCCTCTGATTTGTTCTTGGGGCACAGCCACGCTAATCTGTGTCTTGGACAGGACTTATGGCAAAACCTCAATCTACGATAACGAGAGAACACTGGGAATGGATTCATACAGGCTTGAAATTTATGACTGCAAGGCAGTTAGACAGCCAGAGGAAAATAGTATTTCTTGTTTTGAACAGTATGTAAAAGAATCTGTTTAAGGATGTGGGGATGCAGGATGCTTAAGAAAGTATGGGCTGAATGAATGGACTGTAAGGTGGCTAGCAAACTGGCTGGTTGTTGGGTATAAAGCAGGTGCGGGCAATTATTTTGAGTGGAGGGGCACTTATCAAGTTTTGGCAAGCTGTCAAGGGCCACATTTCCCTCTCTAGTATAGGGCAGCAGGAACAGCTCCATGGTCCCAGGCCAGAAGCCTCTGCTAGGCAGGGGCTTCTGGTTGGGGGGGCAGGGCTGGGGAAGCCTTGCTGCTGGGTCCTAGTGATGGCTTCCCCTGGGTCCTACTGCCCTTGTCTCCTGTCATCTTTGACAGGCAGCAGGGTGCAAATAAATATTAAATTTTCTAAATTTTTTTAGGGGCCCTGTGGACTGGATAGAATGTTTTTTTCTTTTGAATAGAATGTTTTTTTTCTATTTTGCCCACCCCTGGTATAAAGGATAACTATCAATGGCTTGATGTCTAGTTGGCAGCCAGTATCAAGGAGAATGCCCCAGGGGTCAGTCCTGGGACCAGTTTTGTTCAGTATCTTCATCAGCCACCTGGAAGTTGAGATGGAGTGCACCCTGAGCAAATCTGCATATGACAACAAGCTGAGGGGAGTAATAGATATACTAGAGCAGTGCTTCCCAAACTTTTCTTCAGTATGACCCCATTTATGGCCCCATTTCCGCAAAATAGCCCCTCACTCCCAACCAGTGGTGTACCTTGAGTCTCTGGCATCCGGCGCCAATGCTTGCATTTGTGTGCTCACCCTGGGGCTGATCTGAGCAGGGTGCAGTGCCCACTCTCCTACCTCACAGCACTTCCATGGGGAAATTGATACTGCGGCACACCAGACATTGGGGGAGGGGCATTGGCCAGAATTTCTGGCTGTAATAGATAAACAAACATCCAACCCACCGGACAGGTGGGTGGGCCACATACCAAACACAGGAGGTGCTGTGGCCTCTTGGCCTGGCCAGCACCCAGCTCTTCCCCCCTCCCCCAGGCTGGCACCTGGGGACCATGGCCTCCTCCTGCGCCACCCATCACTACACTGCTGCTCCCAACTCACAGCCCTCCACCCCCACGGCCCCATTCACTGATGTTGCAACCCCATTTGGGATCCTGACCCACAGTTTGGGAATCACTGCACTATAGGGTGGAGCTAGAATGCAGAGAGACCTCAACAAATTGGAGGATTGGACCAAAAGAAATCTGATGAGGTTCAATAAGGGCAAGTGCAAAGTCCTACTCTTAGGATGGAACAATCCTATGTGCTGGTACAGGGTTGGGGCTGACTTCTGCAGCAGCTCTCCAGAAAAGGACAAGAGTGTGCCTTTGTTGTGAAGAAGGCTAATGACATATTGGGCTATATTGGTAGGAGTGTTGACAGCAGATTGAGGGACGTTAAGGTAAGATAAGCACTAGATTCACCTTCAGAAGGGAAATGATTTGGCTCCTGTATTTGGCACTGGCGAGGCCAGATCTGGAGTATTGTATCCAGTTTGGGGCCTCCCACTACAGAAAGAATGCAGACAAATTGAAGAAAGTCCAGCAGAGGGCAAGGAAAATGGTTAAGGGGCTAGGGCACATGACAAGAGGCTGAGGGAATTAGGGTTATTTATTCTGGAGAAGAGAAAACTGAAGAGACTTTGTTACAGCCTTCAACTACCTGAAGAGTGGTTCCAAAGAGGATGGAGCTTGACTGTTCTCAGTGGCAGCAAATGACAGAACAAGGAGCAATGGTCTCAAGTTGCAAAAAGGGGAGTTTAGGTTAGATATTAGGAAAACTTTTTCACTAGGAGGTTAGTAAGACACTGCACCAGGTTACCCAGAGAGGTTGTGGAACCTCTATCCTTGGAGGTTTTTAAGACACAGCTAGACAAAACTTTGGCTGGGGTGATCTAGTTGGGGATGGTCCTGTATTAATCAGGGGGTTGGACTACATGACCTCCTGAGGTCCCTTCCAACCCTCATTTTCCATGATTCTATGACTATAGTAAAAATAGATTGTTTTAATAAAGGTGTTAGGCCAGCAAAACAGCTCACATTGACTGTTCCTATTATAACTATCCCTTTCATCCTTATTCAGTACTCATGTAGAAGGTATGTTTACTCATGCCCTATTTTGATGGCTGAAGCAGTCCATGGGCCTTGTGCTAAAGTGCAAAGGGTTGAATCACATAGCTAGCTAGATAGATAGATAGAAAGCTATGAATGTAATAATGACTTACTTAGGTGAACAGAGAAGGTGTCTGTCTGTCTGTCTGAGTGTGTATGTGTATTTATATGTAAATTATTCCATGCACAGATTTCTACTGATTTGTGTCCATTGACACTTGGAAAAATCAGACTTCAGACCAGCAAATATCTGAGTTAGCAGTATAGTTCTGAATTACTATTCCTATTAAGATAAGCACTAGATTCACCTTCAGAAGCAATTGGATGATTATTCCTATCTTTGTGCTATGGGCTTTACCTAGTACATGGAAGTGTATAAGCATATAGATAGAAATGATCTTTTCTGGAAGTTAGCAGATTCCAGATTGAAACTTTCAGCTTAGGTTTTTCATGTATTTTTATAGCTCTGTATTTAAAAACAACCATCACCCCTCCCCTCAATAAAACCCTGCCAGTTAATAAGCTGAGAAGGATAGCGGAACCCATAAACATTGTTTGGGAGCTAAAACCACTTCTGATGGAGAACACTGTTTTCTCCAGCTGGAACTGTGAAGTTGGGCATAGGAAAGCAGAAATACAGGTGGGATATTTTCTTGTTTCTCATTTTAATAAAATCTCTGCCCTGGGGCCAAGTATAAATATTGCACTTTTTTCTATACTCATAACTGGGACTCCTGCTCTGTTGGAGGTCTCAGTACCATATTCATATATTCTATTTTTTTTCTAAGCACCGAATATAGGAACATTTTTTTCCTCAAGAAACATGTTGTTGGCCAGTGTAAGAAACTGAGTTGCTGCCAGTTTCTCATGTAATAAAAGCATACGATTCCAGTGTTGCTGTAAATTTCATCACTACCAAAAGTATTTTTACACATGCTGGACTGGAAAGTGATACTTGCCAGATGTTTTCTGTGTTCAAGGCCATTTGCTAGGCCGGTCAGTGTATCTTTTTCTACTTATGAATGGTCTTGATGGTAGGCACAGTTGAAAGCATCTGCTTTCAAAGTCAGTAGAGTTACACTAGTAAAAAAGCCCCTAAGTCTGAACAGGAGAAAACTCTGGAACTTTAAAACAGATGCCTGCATTAGTTAAAGTTTCTGTATGTGGTAGGCTGGCCAGTCGGCTCACTGGCAGCCCGGACTGTTAGCTTGAGCCTGAAGGGCTCAGGCTCCATTGTTGGAGACAGTTTTTCCTTCTTCAACAATCAGAGGAAGGCAGAAGGAAGGCAGCCCCACCCTGAACCAGGGGTGAGGTGAAAGAGGGGATCTGAAAGGGAACTAACTCCTCAGGCTTTCTCATTGGCCCATTCTCAATCTGGGATGGACTAAAAAGAATAAAAGCTTGGAAGCTGACCACACAGGCAGCTTCAACATAGGATGAAGACGGCTGAGAAAGCGCTGGTGTAGCTGACCACCGGGGTGGAGCAGTTGCCCCAGAAGTGCCCAGAAGATGTCTTCACCAAACAGCAGCAGCAAGTGGCTGCATCCCAGCCCTGCCAAGGAGAGAGCTGTGACAACAGTGAACAGGTCAGTGCATGGAAGGTCTGGGAGCAGACAGGACTGAGGCAGCTGCACAAGGCAGTGCGGGTCCTCAGCCCTGCATGAGGCAGAGGCAAGAGCCCTCAGTGCATGGGCCGATGCACACAGCTGGATAGCCAGTGCATAGAATGGTGCACAGAGGGTCCAGGAGCAGACAGGACTGCAACAGCTGCACAAGGCAGTGCGGGTCCCCAACCCCCACAAGGCAGGACCTGGGCCATCAGTGCACAGAGTGGTACACAGGGCCCTAGAGCTGACAGGGCTGCACTAGGCAGCGTGGCCCTTTCCCCCTGCCCAAGGCAGGTGCCCCTTTAGTGCATGGGGCAGAGAGCGGGCCAACAGGCCAGCAGAACTGCGCGAGGCAGCTTGGGTCAACCATATCAGCAAGGGAGGACAGCTCACCTCAACACAACACTGAAGACAAGCCCAACCCTTCAAAAGCTGTGGAGTCATGAGTCACCCAGGAAGGGGAGTCTCACAGGAGAGAGAGAGAGTCCCTCTCCACTGCGGGTGGCTGAAGGGAAGCTCCTGACGGGAGAGGACAATTCACCCAGGGACATAAAGAGGGATCCAGGGGTCCTGTTTGGTATGGGGAGTTCCCTGGTTTAGGGCTCTGCCTAGCTGAGTAACCTTGAGAGGGTACTGGCGTTCTATTAGGTGACAGGGCCCTGCTTGGGTTATTTCTTTTTTGGGCACAGCTGCTGTGCCTCTGTTGAGTTCTGTTTCTTTTTTTCCCATGCTGCTGGGATTCTGTTGTTACCCTGCGTCTTCATTGTTGTATTAGAAAAGGATTATCATCTGTCCTATAGTTGTATTTATTGTATTGATTCTTTTATGCATATATGTTCTATTTGGTGTAACCTTATTGTGTATGATATATATATTTTCCTATCACTGTCAGGCATTTTTGCCATGGGATTGTACTGATTATCTTTAGGTATGTATGTTTTATTTTATGTAACCTTTATTATGTTTGTTTAAGTATTGACCCATTATTGTCTGTTATTTTTGTCATTGGTCTGTAAATGAACCTCCATTTTATCATTGAGTACCCCTCTTCCCCCGTGGGCTGGAGGGCCCCAGCGAGGGGCAGGGACTGCAGGCTAACCAGAAAGCCACAGGGCGTTAGGCCTATGCTGGAGTTTGGAGTTAATTAGAGTTTTATCTGGGTGTATTTATACCTGTAAATAGCATTTGTGTGTGTGTGTGTGTGTGTGTGTGTGTGTATGTAGATTTATGCCTGTAACTTATCTATGATTGTATAACATTAAACCTGTACATAGTTAAGAATCACTGTGACTCCTGCTTTACTGTGTAGGGGAGGAGGTGAGCTGGCCTACATCTAGGCAGCCATGCTGCCCACAGCATATACACTCCCGCTAACATCTCTTCCATTTGAAGAGGGGGTACCTTCAATGTACCACCTGGGTTACATGTATAATTCTCTGATATTATGCCTGGATACCATGGGTATTTATACACATACTTTTTTGTGCTGGAATGCACTAGAAATCTGGCATGTTGGAGCAGACTCAGTTAATCGAGTCTGCTTTGCCACAAGCTAATGCTCACCATACTGCATCGCTTGCAGTTGTATAAGTGGCAAAATGCATGTTAGCGTGGAGAAAATGGTGGCGGTGCACTTTTGAACTAAAACACCTTTGGATGTGTTTTAGTTCAAAAGCGGGCCGCCAACATTTTCTGTGTGCTGATGTGCATTTCACCACTTATACAACTGCATGCATCACAGTACATGCATGTGTAAAAATGCCCCGTGTCGTGGAATGGGTGAAGAGTATTATATGCTTCATTTTATAAGCCATTTAGCAAATACAGTTTTACTTGATCCTTGCATGATTCCAGTCAACTTACATTTTTATACTTTTGCTAGGAAAGCACTGCTATTTTATATAATGGAGTCTCACTGATTTCCAGTAAAAAATATGCTCTGAAATGTCTAAAAGGTGTCATTTTCAGAAATATGCTAGGCACTTGGGAGCCTAAATTCTATTGGCATTCCATGAGACTTAGACTTGTAGGGGCCTAAAACATGTAATGGGAATTGCATGTTTAAGTCTCTTGGATGCTTTTGAAAATTCATAGATTCATAGATTTGAGGGTCTGAAGGGACCGATTAGATCATCGAGTCCAACCCCCTGCCCTGGGCAGGAAAAAGTGCTGAGGTCAGATGACCCCAGCCAGCTGTTTGTCTAATCTCCTCTTAAATAACTCCAAGGAAGGGGATAGCACCACCTCCCTTGGAAACGTATTCCCTATTTTGGTAACCCTCGCTGTAAATAACTTTTTCCTGATGTCCAATCTAAATTTGCTCTCCTTCAGTTTGTGGCCATTGTTTCTAGTTACCCTGATTGGTGCTCTGGTAAACATGGTATCCCCTATTTCCGGCTGTCCCTCCCTGGTGAGTTTGTAGACAGCCACGAGATCACCTCTCAGACTTCTCTTGCAGAGGCTGAAGAGATTCAGGTCCTTCAATTGGTCCTTGTAAGGTTTTTCCTGTAGGCCTTTAATCAAATGGGTGGCCCTCTTCTGAACCTTTTCCAGGTTATTTACATCCCTCTTGAAGTGCAGCGCCCAAAACTGGACACAGTACTCCAGCTGCGGCCTAACCAATGCCACATAGAGAGGAGGTATCACCTCCTTATACCTGTTTGTGATGCACCTACTTATGCAAGAAAGGGTGTGGTTACCTTTACTTATTTCTTCATTACATTGGCAACTCGTGTTCATTTTGGAGGTGACTATGACTCCGAGATCCCTTTCCACAGTTGTGCTACTTAGAGTGGTACCTCCCAGGCTGTGGGAGTGTTGATGATTCTTCCTCCCTGGGTGCAACACATGACACTTATCTTTGTTAAACTGCATCCTATTCTGTTCCGCCCACTTCCCCAGCCTGTCCAAATCTACCTGGATTTGCTACCTGCCCTCTAGTTTGTTTACCTCATCCCATAGTTTGGTGTTGTCTGCACACTTGGACAAGGTGCTTGCTACTCCCTCATCCAAGTTACTAATGAAGATATTGAACAGTTACGGTCCCAGGACAGAACCTTGGAGGACTCCACTGCCCACATTTCTCCAGGTAGAAACCACCTCATCCACCACCACTCTCTGGGTGCATCCCATAAGCCAATTTTCCACCCACCAGACTGTGTAATAATCCACATTGCAACTGTTTCATTTATTTATAAGAATGGGATGTGACACTGTGTTAACGGTCTTTTTAAAATCTAAGTAAATGGCATCTACCTCTATTCCTTCATCCAAGTATTTTGTGACTCAGACATAAAAAAGGAACCAGGTTAGTCAGGCAGGATCTGCCTGCTATGAACCCATGCTGGTTTCCCCTTAGCATTATTTTACCTGCTGGTCTCCCACAAATGTGATCCTTAACAATTTTCTCAAAGGTCTTGCCAAGGATAAAGGTGAGGCTAACCAGCTTATAGTTACCTGCTTCCTCCTTCCTCCCCTTCTTGAAAATAAGAATCACATTGGCCCTTTTCCAGTCCTCTGGGACCTGTCCTGATTGCCACGAGTGCTCAAACAGTCACATCAGTGGTTCCGCTACGACTCCAGCTAATTCCCTAAGTACCCTAGGGCGAAGATCATCAGGGCCTGTTGACTTAAATACATCCAACCACTCCAAGTACTCCTTTACTAGGTCAGTGCTAACAGTTGGTGGGTTGGTATCTATCTCACGCTTACCTAAAGTCCCATTGGGATACATGCTTGTATCCGTGTCCAGGAACACAGATGCAAAGAAATCATTTAGGAGCTACATTTGACCATCCTATCTGTTACCAGTTGCCCTAGTCCATCTTGAAGGGGCCCTATGTTACCCTGCACTTTCTTTTTGCTCCCTATGAATTTAAAGAATGACTTTTTGTTATCCTTAACTTTTGCTGCCAGCCTAACCTCCATTTCTGCTTTGGCTCTCCTCACTGCTTCCTTGCAAGCTTGAGCCAAGCAGGTATACTCCTCCTTGGTGGCTGCCCCCTGCTTCCACAGCCTATAGGCCTCTCTTTTCCCCTCCCAGCTCTCCTGGATTTTCCTGCCCAATGAAGAAGGTTTCTTTGCTCTTGTGCCCCCTTTATGTGTACTGGGACGGTCCCTTTCTGTGCCTGCAGGATTAGTCCCTTGAGAAACTCCCACCCTTCTTGGATTCCCATCTCCCCAATGCTTTTGCCTGTCAGTCCCTCCCTTACTAATCTCCTAAGCTTGTTGAAGTTGGCCTTCCTGAAGTCTAGCACTTCAGCCTTACTAGTTATCTTTCCCACCTTTTGCCAGATAGTGAACTCTATCAATAGGTGGTCACTATCCCATAGGTTACCTTGTACCTGCAGATCCCCCACCAAGTCATCCCTTGTGGCCAACACTAAGTCTAGTAAGGCATTTCCCCTAGTGGGAGCATTTACCTCCTGGGAATTGTACCTAGCCTTTTTTTTTTTTCCAAATGAAATGATGGGGACACAATTTAATTGCTTACATTTTGTTTTAAATAATATGAGACTTTCTCAATATACTTAATACACATAAGATTAGCAATATTTTTAGTTTAGCGATGTTTCACTGCACAGAACAAAAAATGGCTGATTTTAGTTTTTTCCTACAGGCATCCATAACATTTGCTGAAGTTCACACAGAAATATTGTGATATTTGCTTGGAAATGGAAGCACTAGGAGTAGAGACAGAAATTATACATATACCAGTACAAGTGGTCAGAAACTAATCCAAACCTGTAACACAACAGAAGTTCAGTGTGCATAAACCACTTTCAGAATGACTGAAACTGATTTAAGATAGTTTTGGCTTGATCTAGTACCAGACTTACCTGATTTAGGTTAAAGTGGTCTATGGAACTTCTGTCCTGGATCCCCTCCTGACTCAGGGTACGTCACAGTGCCCCGACAATCCCAAGCCCCTTTGTGGGAGATGTGCTAGAACACAGCTCACTGCTCAAGCCCAGTGCCTGTACTCTGTGCCTAGCTGGCCCCATCCCTGAGCTCCCACAGAGATGGAAATGGGCTCAGATCTGGCCAGCGAGAAAGCAGGCCAGCACAGAGGTGGGGTGGGGGGAACAAAGGCAGGGCTTCCCTAGGGATGGGACCCCTTCACTGCACCCTGCCCAGGCCCCAGCCCATAAGCAAGCAGCCCCAGTATGGCAGGGGAGAGAAAAGAGGCAGGGATTTCCCCTGAGGCCAGACTCCAGTGCTGGGCAGGGTAGGGGGAAATGGACCCCTGCCCCAGCCCTGGTTCCCCTGCTGGAGTCTGCTGGGGGAAAGCTGCAGTGGGGGACTTGCCCTTCCTCCACCCAAGCCTAGCCCTGCCTGGCTTGGGCTTGCTGGAGCCCTGCCCCCCACCCACCCTATGTCTCAGTCATGGGAGTGGGTGGGTAGGCAGGAGAAATGAAACCCCATCCGGGACCTAGCCCCTCCATGGGGTCTGCCATGAGGGAGAAGTTGTGGCCAGGGGTCCCATCCCTCCCAGGAGACCTTAGCCCAGCCCGACCCACCTGTCAGGTGCTGGAGCTGGGGGGGAGGAGGGGGAATAGACCCTTGCCCTGGCCCCGGGCCCCCCACACTGGGTCAGCCATAGGGGTCTAAAGCAGGGGGAACTTCCCCCCAGCCCAGCCCAGCCCAGCCCAGCCCTTCTGCTGGATGTCTGCTGTAGCCTGCTGGCTGTACTGATGCTGGGCACCTGTGAGACATGCCAGGCAGGCTGGGGTCTTGTGGCAGGTGGCAGGGCTTGATCCTGCCCTCTATGGAGTGCTCCTGTCCTTGCTACCCAGTGCAAGCCCCCTGGGCTGCCTGACACATTCTGCCAGAGCCCGGCACCAGCAGCAGCTGGCAGGATGCAGCGGGTAACCCTAGGGGCTTATGCTGGGTTATGGGGCCAAATCCTTTTTATGGAGCCCAACCTGCTGTGCAGGGATGGGGAAACCCCTGGAGTCTCGCTTTCCCCTAGCTAAGAAGACCTCAGCTTGGGCCGTGAAGTGTGGGGTGGTGGGTTTCCCCTCCTCCTTGCATGTCAGTGACATGCCAACCTGGCTGCACAGGGGGCAATCACCACCCTCCTGCTGTTGGACAGGCCAGGAACCAGGGAGATCCCAGGGCAGCTGATGGAAACCCCCTGGAGGCCTGGGCCTGGGCCTGGGCCTGGGCCCCCCCCCCCCCCCCCCCCCCATGCTGGCAGCTTCCCCACTCAGACCCAGCTGTGGGTGACAGCAGGGGGTTGGGGACTTCTGCCAGCACCCAATCAGGGATGGCCCTCCTGGCTAGAAGGCTGGGAGACGTGCCTTTTGGCCTAGGCTAGTGCAGGCCTCTGCCTGCTTTTCCCAACTGAAATGTAAATGTCTGTTATGTTTGATATCAGTTCAATCTACACAGCTTAGAAAAAGCCTGCATAGATTGAATTGATTCCAAATTGGGCTTTTTGAGTGTCTGTACTTAGCTTATGGGGTTAGGGATTTTACTATGTCTAACACTAGTATGCCTTTCACTTACAACGTAACTGGACTTACTTTTCTTGTTTAAAAAAAAATAAGAGAAAGCTTGGAAAGTGCAGATCAATTTTGAAAAGCCACAGTAATGTGAAAGAAACTCACCATAATTATAAGGAAAATAAGTAAAAGGCAAACATGGGTTTGGGCAAAGTCACTTGGTAGTTTTCCTGTGGTGCATCACAAACCCATCAGATGTACCCTGCATGTCAGTAGTCCTGTTTGTTGTTTTTATCAAAATCTCAACGTTTCAATTTAGATAGGCAGGCGTGCTGTGTTTATTTAGAAGTTCTGAATCTGCAGCTGCATCATGGATAAATAATACAAAACTTAAGACATTTTAGACTTCTAATTAAAACAAAGTCTTTTTTTTATATTCAGCTGAGCTGAAATCATCAAGCAAGGAACTAGGTACCTTTCTGACTTTCTTGGGCTTCTTGTCCACTAGGAAACTGCCATTTTTACTAAAAATGCTGTTTTTTTACATGGATCCAGAAAGACAAGATATATTCAAGAATTATTAAGTATCTGCAACTCCCATTAAAGTTAGAATCCTTGATCTAGAATGATTTTGAGACCAAACTTGAAGGAGGTTAGCACCTAATTATTCAGTGCCTTGCAAGGTTTAGGTAAACCAGGAGGTGCAGGTGTTTCAGCAACATTTAGGATTTGGTCACAGTGCAAACTGTACACTGTACTGTATACACTGTGGTCTCATGTCTTAAAGACCTCCCAGTATTATTATATTATTTTTCAAGCTCTCCATTAAGATTGTGAGACTAACATGGCACAGATCAATGTAACTGAGGGGAGAAATCATCTTAGGGTATATTGAAATAGAAAAGAAGAAACTCTACCATTTTATCACAGCAAATTGACTTAATGCATGAGTGAAACTCATTGTCTATAAACATTATCTCATCTAGTAGCACCAAGAGACTATGTGGAATGAAAATTACTAATTCAAGTTTACTTACTAGGGGCTAGAAAGATAACTAGAATAGGAATCTCAAAGCAGTCTTAAATCTCTCAGTGAAGATATAAGTATTTTAAAATAATGGATGCCAAGGGTTGTACAATAGGGGCTGAAATATAGCTAAGCAATCTCCCGCTGGCAACAAGCAAGATCTAAGCAAGTTAGATGTAACAAACACCCTCTGTGCAACAGCAGGAAGCCTGAGAAAGAGAAAACAGAAGACAAAAATGCAAGCAAGGGATGGTAGTGGAACATAGACTCCCTACATATCATGTCTCATCTGAAATAGGGTTATGAAGAGGCAGCTAATCCAGTGGTGGCTGGCTACCTACTGGGAAAAGTGTATACTCTCTGTTTGCTGAAAAGGCCTCCAGTGTCTGGTATCAAGTCTTATGAATTGCCTCACTATCATATGCTCTCACTATTAATTACTCATGGTGGAAGAAGAAAGGTTTGGAACTTTATTTCTCTTTCCATAACTGAAACATGCCAAATGGCTCCTAAATCACATCTAAATTAAGCAGATCTAGCATAGAGACTGTGGTCAAGAAAGAACGTTCCCCCCCACAACTTTCCTCCTGGGTATTTTCAGGCACCCTGCAAATGAGAACCCATAAGTATAGTGCAGTGAAGAACATCTGGGATGATTCTCATTTCTCTCCATGTCCCAATAGCTGAGGAAAGCAATGGCAGGCTTGTTACTGCACATTCTATCTAGACCTTGGTGATTTCCCTTCTCCCAATCTTTTATTTTGATCCATGGCTCAGAGATGTGGTAATTTGGCTTTTTGCTGTCTGAGATGACATTCAAACTCCTGCATGGATGAAAAGGTCTTATGTTAATATGAAACTAAATATATATGAATCTCATTTCTTTACCTGGACCTAAACTATTTATTTTCCCATGGTTCAGTTTACTTTGTGAGACACTTGTAGCACTAGTAGTAATGCAATTAATATTTTATGATACTAGTCCATTAAAACACTCACAATAAATACTGCATGTAACAGAGTTAAAACCAGGTTGTGTGTCTTGAAGAAATGAGCAAAATATATTTTATTAACTAAACAGGTTGATCAGAATTGGTATATTAAATTTTGTATCATGTTTCTTGTTTTACAGTACTATGCATTTATGGTAAAAACAAAACATCTTTCCATAGTTGGTTTGGCCCTTTCATGCAGTAGTTGTCTTACATAAAAATTGGTCTATGTCCCCTTCTTCTATAGAGGAAGCATTGAACTAAAGGTCCTCAAACTCAAGCCAATCATCCTACCTTCTGCTAATTGGAGCATTTCTTAAATTGTGTAAATAATTTAAGTAACTAAGCATTACTTGCTCACTTAGAATTGGTGGGAAATTATTCTGTAACCATATTTTTGTCTTCTCCTCCACTGTTGTCGATTGGATATAGAACAGTTTCCTGAGCAACTGCCAAATTTCCATCTCTCCTTTGTGTATTCCATTTCACAAGCCATTTACTTTTCAGTTGATTATTTTAAAGTATGCTTACATGGCACCACGTAGTGCCACCCAAGCTAGCTCAGGTACCAGAAGCAGTATAGCTAGATTGGCACACTACTCTGCCCAGTCTGTAGTCCTGCTGAGAAGTGGGATATATATAGCCCTAGCAAATATTCACAAATGCAGCAAAACTGATGGTTACGGTAGACCTTAAGCTGAATTTGAGCCAACAGCCTGCTTTTGTTACAGAAAAAGCCAAAGCATGCTGGGTTGTATTAACAGGAGTGTCACTTGCAAATCAAAGGAAGTGATTCTTCTGCTCTATTCAGCACTGGTGAGTCCTCATGTGGAGTACTGTGTCTGGTTTTGGGCCCCACAATTCAAAAAGGATGTGGACAATTTGGAATGAGTCCAGCAGAGAGCAACAGAAATGATTAGGGGCCCATGATTAGTTGATTAGTTATTTAGCCTGGAGTAGAGAAGACTAAGGGGGATTTGGTATTAGTCTTCAAATACCTGAAGGGTGATAGGCGATTTACAGAGAGCTGGAAGTGGGCTTTTGTCCAAGGCTGTAGCAGACAGGATTGGAGCAATGGCCTCAAACTGAACTTTAGGTTGGAGATTAGGAGGAACTTTTTGACCATGAGACCGCATCTACACAAGACGCTGACAAGACGCATCTATTCTTTTATAGATGCAGCTGATGAGTGTCTAGTCAAAAAAAAAAAAAAGATATGTCCACTCCCTCTCCAGCCCATCTCTACATGAAGCCAAGTTATCTTTGAATGCATCTTTCATGTGCAGTTGTTACTGTTTAGTCATTTAGTACTTATATAAACAAGTACTAAATGACTGTAGTAACTGGAGTTACTGTGCAGTAGTGGTGAGGACTGGCTTTTTCATGATGCTGACTGTATAGTAGCCTAAGACTACTCTGTAGTAAAATCACGCCATGCTTTCTGCCATGTGACACTAGTGCGCAGTAGTCAGGACTACTGTGCAGTCAGCATCTTGTGTAGAAGTGGCCTGAGAGCAGTCCAGAATTGAAACAGAATACCTAGAGCTTCCCAAACTTTTTCTCAGATAAACCCAATTTATGACCCCATTTCTTCAGCGTGGCCTCTCACTCCCAGTTGACAGCCCTTCACCCCCCACCCCCAGTGCCCCTAACTCCCCAGCCACAGTCCCTTGGCCCTGCCAGTGTCCCTTAGGCCCCTCCCACAGCCCCCTGGCTCTGCTGGTGCCCATTGCTCCCAACCTGCAGCCCCCAACTCCCTGCCCCCCAGGGACAGTGCCCGCAGTCCCTTGCCCCCACACCAGCACATGAGCCCCAGCTGCCACCCATAGGAGATGGTGGCTACTGTGGTGGGAGCAGAGCCCTGCTCCCCGCAAGTCCCCTGTCCCCTCCCCCATGGGAGGCATGACACAAGCAGAACCTGTTGGGGGAGGCAGGGTATGGGCTGCCTCCCGAGAGCTCAGGGCTCCCTGCCCTGCTGTCCTCCCCTGGGGGCTTCACAGGCCAGTGGGCAGGACCCAGCATGGGAAGAAGTATCACGGTGCCATGGTCACCATGCTGAGGTACCTCCTGCCCACCCAGCAGCAGTGGGGGCACAACTCTGCACTGCCACTGCTGCCATGCCTCATCTTGTTTGCCATTGTGGCATGGCACTTCCTCCCATGCTAGGTCCCACTCACTGGGCTGCAGAGGTGGCTCCTGCCCAGAGCTGGTCTGACTTGACTGCTGCCCCATGCCCCACTGTGGGTGCAGAAATCCCGGGGGCACATAACCCCCCTGCTATGATGCCTTGCCCCTCCCCACCCCCTACCACCACATCACCAGTGCTCCTCCACCACATTGCCTGTGCTCCCCCACTCCTCCAGTGCATTGCCCATGCCCCCGTCCCTCCTTACCCCCAGAGACTTACTTGAAGGGAGCTGCAGGAGCTGTTCTCCACCACTGCTTGGCTGCCACATGCATGTTTGTGCACACATCCACATGGCGTCCCCTGCCACCAACCACCCTCCCCTGCTCCCCACCCCCTCAGCACCAAGAAGACCCTTGCAGACTGAAACTCTACCAGCCTGCAAAGGGAAACTCATATTTTCCCTCCTTTTTCTCCTTTAAAGAAGAAATACATGATTTTCTCCTTTAAAGGAGAAAATCTACAGCTTTCTCTGTTAAAGGAGAAAGTCCACATTTTTCCACAGCAAATGGAAAACCCAAATCCTTGTTTCTCATGACCACATCCACTGATGTTGTGACCCTATTTGGGGTTGCGACCCAGAGTTTGGGAGCAACTGACTTAGAAAGAATATGGAAACTCCATCCTTGGAGGTTTTCAAGAGCAGGTTAAACAGACACTTGTCTGGGATGGTTTAAAGAGAGGTAGTTACTTGTGTTAGTACTGAAGTCAGTGAGAAGGCAGTGTAGATATGTACCTGTAGGGGCTAACTAAATAAGGCACATGATGGTTTAGTTAGGGATGATCCTGTCTTGAGCAGGGGGCTGGACTAGATGACCTCATGAGGTCCCCCAGTAATACTTTTCTATGATCCTACTGCTTCTGATACCAGCCAGTTTGTTCAGAACTTCATTGCACTGCATTGTGCCTGTCATACTCTTACTGGCTTTTACTGAGTCATTTCAGCATTGGTTAATAAGAAATGTAATGTGTGTGCTTACACACAAATCCCCAACCCACATCTTAATATTAGAATTCAAGAATAGAAACAATCCTGGTTTATAGCAACTTTTCCGTATGCTTTTCTTCAACACTTGTCATTCTTGGTTGTTTTGGAATATTGGGACTAAACACTGAATTTCTGCCTTTAAGAACCTGTGCAGTTTATCCTGTAAGGGGTAACAGTGCGCATGTACTTCTGAGTGCATAAACTTTTGAAATGACTTATTTTGGCTGCTCTACATCTCTTGGCTCTTTACACAAGTTTAATTGCAGTGAGCCAAGCTATTTTTACATAATATATGATTTAATCCATATGTCTTTTTACACACTATTCAATATAAAACTGGCAGATGCCCACTGAAAATGTAACTGGGATGTGAATCCTTAGAAACCTCCTTTCTTTGTGCACTAGAATTTATCTCTGTGGTATTTATTTCAAAGAAAATCTTTCTGTGTATGACCCTTAGGATTGGGTTATTTGCGAATAAAAGCATTATTCTTTCCGGGAACTTTCCATATAATGATTGAAAGCATTGACTCACAAAGTTCTTGTATTAGTAAAGGTACTGTCCTTCAGATTAGATGTTCTGTCTTCCTGTCTGTTTGCTTTCTTTTGTCTCTTGTTGCTTTTGTTGGAGTCCAAAGGAAGGCTTAAAATTCCATGGCATCTTTCCAAATAGTATGGAAAACCTTAGTGTTTTCATCTCTATATTTTCCATCTAGTGTTTTTGCAGGATATAATGGCATCTTGTACTTGTCTACAGTCATTGCATTGTTTCAAAACAATTTAAGAATCATGAAGCCTAATATAAAATACATGAAACTACCAGTGGAACCATCCAGCGAGTCATCTCCAGCTTGTCTTCATATTTCAGAAAACCTTATATCTCAATCCCTGAATGAAAGTATATATAACTTTTTGTTTCTGAATGGTATCTGAAACTGGAAAATATTAATTTTCTGAATTCTTTTATAGATGCAGCTGGTGAGTATCTGGTCAAAAAAAAAAAAAAAAGATATGTCCACACCCTCTCCAGCCCATCTCTACATGAAGCCAAGTTATCTTTGAATGCATCTTTCTTCTGTGACCAAACTCTGTAAATGAACACCAAAATGATCAAATGGTAAAAGACATACAGTATATGATGTACTACAAGTGAATTGAGCCTTAGTAATCCCAAGATCCAAAAATGAAATCTAAACTATGGGTGGGCAGAGGGGAAAAGAAAAAACAATGCTTCCAAAAGAAAGCGAGAGAAAAATGTTTATACAGTAAATCACTTTAAACAAAAAGAAGCTTATTATTATTTTTGGAGATTTGAGTGGAAAGCAAGCAATGCAATCAAATAAGGACACAGGCATAAAATCTTTACCTGCTTCACATCTGCAACAGTGGCTTTATACTTTAAGATGGGATTCGATTGCATTCAGTTACTGTATGTGCTGGTAAGACAGTCATTTTCTTACCGGCGGGGGATTACAGTTCCAAAAAATGTGCTCACTCCAAAATAGCAGTAGGTGCTGCTGTTATTCAGGAGCTAGCATACTCATTAATCAAAATAAAAAGACCAAACTATTATATAAAATAATAATTTACCAGACAAGTATTTTGAGTCTGTCTGAAACAGATGATCTGAGCAAATTGCCCAGTCCTTGGTTTCATACTTCCATAACAAATTGGAAAGAGGTATGTCTGGTCTACTTAACTTTTTTTTTTTCTCAGGTAAAAATGTTGTATTAATTGCAAAGTGTGTGTGTGTTTCCCTTCCCCGGCCCCCTTTACTTGTTCTTGCAAAAGCTTTTACCTCATGTGTAAACTTATTGCTGGGATATTTCAAACATGCATATTCTCCTCAGTACACTGTAGAGGACCAAGCAGGCATATGAAATAATATATCAGAGCAGTAGGGGTCCTTTGAGTGCCTCTGAAAAATTCTGTTTGCTGCTAAATGCAAGGTATCTTTGTTGGTCGACTGGTATTTTCCACATAGTAGCTTTAAGAGAGTATTTTAGAACGATCTGAAGGAGTCTAGTCATGAGTAATGGGATTAAACCGAGCAAAGGAAATTTTAGGCTGACTCTCAGGAAAAAACATGTAATAACGAGTCCTATTAGACTCTGTAATGTGTTTCCAAAGGAATGCCTCATGTCTAGAGTGGACAAAGAGTTTGAGAATCTGCTGAGAAAATTATCTAGTTTGGGGAGGAGGATGGATCAGCTAAGGATGGATCAGTCATTTCCATCTTCCAATTTATAATCTGATGTGCCTTACTGGGGAGTAACATCATTCCTTATGGTTCCAGTTGATTCACTGTACAAGCAGCTTGTACTCAGAAGTAACATAACAGGAGTGGAAATGCTGATTCACTGATAATGTTATTGTACACCTGTTGGGAAATCCCTAATGGGGATAGGATGCAATTCTGGAAAAGCCAAGCTGCTGGTTTACAAAGAATGAATGAAAATGGGTCTTTTCTAGAAAGAAGTCAGTACTTGGAGCTTCAGTCCTTACTTTTCTTCTACATTAGGGAGGAACATTGGTTATAATAACCAATTTCAGACCCACTCAGATATCCTTTCTGAGTCTGCATGCCACTTAGGAGAAACTGTTTTTTGTCCACTGATTTATTGTGATTCTTATTTTACAAAGTGAAATGAAGCAGGGCTTTGGCTGAGCAAAAAACAAACAAACAAAGAAAAAACCAACAAAAACCCAAATACACAGGACGTTTAAAAAGGAAGTAGAAAGAAGGGGAGGAAAAATATCTACTTTTTAAATAAAAATAGATTCGTAACATTTACATATGCTGGTCACCTATTTGTTTCACTGAAGGCTAGTTAGGTTTCATAGATTTCATAGATTTCATAGACATTAGGGCTGGAAGGGACCTCGGAAGATCATCGAGTCCAGCCCCCCGCCCAAAGGGCAGGAAGTCAGCCGGGTTCATAGGATCCCAGCAAGATGAGCATCCAGTTTGCTCTTGAAGGTGTTCAATGTGAGCGCTTGAACCACCTCCGGTGGCAGGCTGTTCCAGACCTTGGGGGCTCGGACAGTAAAGAAATTCTTCCTTATGTCCAGCCTGAAACGACCTTGAAGTAGTTTATGACCATTGGACCTAGTTGTCATCCCTTGGGGCGCTCTGGTGAACAAACGTTCCCCCAGATACTGGGGGTCACCCCTGATAAACTTGTAGGTGGCCATCAGATCACCCCTGAGCCTGTGCTTTTTCAGGCTAAAGAACCCCAGGGCTCTCAGCCTGTCATCGTAGGGTCTGCTTCCCTGACCTCTGATCATGCACGTGGCTCTTCTCTGGACTCTCTCAAGCTTCTCCACATCCTTTTTGAATTGTGGAGCCCAAAACTGGACACAGTACTCCAGCTGCGGCCTCACTAAGGCCGAGTACAGGGGGAGAATGACGTCCCGGGATTTGCTTGAGAAGCATCTATGGATGCAAGCCAGCGTTTTGGTCGCTTTACTAGCCGCAGCATCGCACTGCAGGCTCATGTTCATCTTGTGGTCAATGATGACCCCCAAGTCTCTTTCTTGCATAGTGTTGGCCAACATAGCACTGCCGAGCCTATAAGGATGCTGTGGGTTTTTCTTCCCAAGGTGGAGAACCTTGCATTTATCAGCGTTGATAAATATAGGTTGTAACATATAGGGTTATAACTTTCTCTAGCTTTAGTTTCGTAATGTTGCAAGCGCTTAAGTTTGCAAAGCCATACACTCTACAAGCCTCCGTATTGTTAGGCTGAGGAAAAATAATTCTATCTTTGCATATAGATTAGGTTCTTGGTGCAGATATGAATCCAATCCATAGGACAGGAAGAGGTGATACATAGCATTCTGCATCCTACTGATTCTGAGCCATTCTTTTAATTTTATAAACATTTTTGTGAAATTTGTTATAATAATATCACCATGTTTTCTTGTAGGTATTATAGATGTGATACCTTCATTCAACTCTGGGTTAGGTTATGCAATACACTTAGACCATACTAAATCTGTGAAATGTTAAAGTTAAAATATGTCATGAGCAGTCAAACATTAAGGGTTAATGTCTGCATAGCTCTGACCTGTTACTATAGGGTTGGTGATGAGGGGCATGGCTAGGAGCCAGGATACCTGGGCTTTATTACTCCTTTGAGGTGGGGTGGAGAGGTTCTGGGAGCAGTGCATCCTGGGATGCTAGAGAACTGCAAATTGCTTATATTATCTCCATGGAAAAGACTGAAGTTACCCTAACACAAGGTAGATAGCCCAGTTCAGTTAGCTCTTGCCTGAAGTGTCACAACTGAGGTGCTTGGAGGACACTTAGCACAAGTTAATGAGCTTTAATATGTGGATGCTCATGTTTTAAGTACCCTTAGTATGGCCTAAGTGTAAGATGTGAGGGTGAGATTACATGTTAGAGTTAGGTGCTAATTCTAAGGAATTCTAAACAATTCTAATTCTATGTTAAGGTTAACAAGTCCTAGAGCATCTTTATACATGCTCTGTGGTCCGGGGTGGGCACTTGATTTAGAGTGGCTCTCAGGAGCCACTTTAATTAAAGCACCTTCAGCTTCTCATGTATTCAGTGTCCCACACTTCAAAATGGTGGCGGAGGCACTTTTAGCTAAAGCTCATTCCAGCTTAAGTTAAAGTGCCCCCACCACCATTTTGAAGCAAAGGAACACTGAATACATTCTCTTAGCATAAAACCTCAAACCTGTACCACAATATCTACTGGTGCTCTGTTGAGATGAGAAAGAAATAAGATTAATTATATTTTTAAACTCCTGTTTTTACAACCCTTACTTACAAATAGGCTAGAAGTTGAATTGCCATTATGCTGAACCTCCCCCCCCCCAAAGTAACAGAGATGGACACTTTTTGTAGAAAAAAAATGCTACAAGAGCTCAGGTGGAATGCTCAGCTATATTACTATTCCAGCTTCTTGGTTACTGTAAAAAGAAAATATTGGGGCTATTTCAGTGGACAATTTGGTCACCCACAGCATACTAAGTTCTGCATGTATAAGGCCATGGATAGGCTTTGCATTTCTACTAAGAAACAGATCCTTTTAGTACTCAAAAATTGGTGACTCAAAAAAAAATGCTTGCTGTTTCTCCAGAAAGTAGTTTTATAGTACCATGTGGAAATCTATACAGTTATATAAAGCATGTATCCCATAGTCCTCTGCTTTCCCTCTTTTGCCAGTCCCCAAGGGGAAAGGTTGGAGAGTGTTTGGCTCCATGATACCACAGCAAGAAATGAGCTGTCAGAGTGCCCAGCACCACTGACTCCTGCCCAGGCCTGCCAATTTGTGGAACTGGACAGGGGGCAACTCTGTCATAGACCCAGGGCTTCCCCTTACCTCGTCCCATTGATCAGCTGATTGGCAGGACCGGGTGAGGTTGGGGGGGGGGAGTCTCTCATGGATGCATGGCTAGCAGAGTTTCTGCTATGCTGATAATGCAGCTGTCCCTTCCAAGTATTCTGACATGGGAGCAGGACCGCGCCCCCCCCCCCCCCCCACTCTGCATTGCTTCCTCAGCTGCTAAAGCACAGGCTCTTGTCTCTGCTCTGACAGCTGCAGTGAAAGGCTTTGGTGTCAGTGCTCCTGCCCCAACCCTGGCCCCTCATCTCCTATGGCTACAATACTATAAATAGTCAGGATTCTGCCCGCAGGGGCCCTGGCAATAGTTTTGGTTCTTGTAGGGTGGAAGGCAGCTACAAGAGCTGCTTCCAGTCACTACTTCTGCACTGGAACTAGTCCCAGGACAGTAGCCAGGACTTCACTTACAGCCCCATTTCACCTGCAGGTGGCACAGGGGCAAGGAGCATGCTGGGGGGTCTTGGCCCCTACTATTGCTCCAGGGCTAGTCCCAGCTGCAGCCAGGATGCAGGCACAGAGATGCGGCTTGTCTGTGGGGGCTGCAGGAGCAAAGGAGTCTCCTTTGAGGTGACTGTGTAGCTCTTTGGCCAGGGAACTGGAATGTGTGCATGCCCCCATAGTAATACTTTTTTTAATAGTTCTATAAAGCAGCATTTCTCAACCTGTGGGTTGAGACCCAAAAGTGGGTCACAAGGATATATGAAAGGGTCACAAACAAACTTTAAAAATGGATCAACACATTTTAAGAATGAAGTTTCCTCTAAGGGAGAAAAATGTGGGAAACTGGATTTTCCCTTGCAGACTGTTGGGGCATGCGCAGACGAGCACACACGTGCCTCTTATCCTATCTCAAACCCCTTTGAGGTGGGGCAAGAGGCAAGTGCAGGAATGAAAAAATGTTTCCCGTGCTGCAAACTTGCAGTGCAGGGAGAAAATTAGACCCCTGGATATCCAGGGGTCAAACAAACCCCCGGGGGGAAAACCCAGGTCAGGACATGGTCAGACCATGCCCTGAGGCAACCGGAGGCTCAGTCCTCCAGAGACGCTCTGGCAGAGTGCCAGGGTGTCTCTATGACTGGCCCTTTCCCCCTTCTTGAAGCACGCTGCCTGCCCAGCATGGTGCAAGCTGCAGGGACCCAAACTCAGCTTTTGCCAGGTAAACAGGGGATTGGGGGGCTGGAGGAGTGGGGAGGGGACCTCAGGAGGCTAGAGACAGCAGGGAAATGTGCAGGGGGCTGGAGAAAGCCCTGGAGGCATTCCCCTGCTGCCCCCTACTCTCCCAAGGCTGGAGGCAGCAAGGGAATGTCTCTGGGGCTGTATCCATCCTCCTGCTCCTTCCCTTGCTTGTCTCCAGCCTCAGGGGAGCAGGGGAAGGAGTAGGGGGCTGGAGACAGCAATGGAAGGTCTCCAGGGCTGTCTCCAGCCTCCTGCTTCTTCCCCTGCTGCCTCCAGCCTCCTGAGGCTGGAGACAAGCAGGGGAAGGAGCAGGGGGATGGAGACAAGCCCCTGGAGATAAGCTGGAGACTTCCCCTGCTCTCTCCAGACTGTTGTTCATTCTCTGCTACTCCCAGTAGTGTGGGGGGGCTGGAAGAGCAAGCGGGGACCTGGGAGAATGAACAGAGGGTGGGGGGAATGAACAGGACGATGGGAATGAACATGGGGCAGGGGGAATGAACAGGGGGCAGGGGGAATGAACGGTGGATGGGGGAACCAGTCTCCTGAGGCTGGAGACCAGCAGGACAAGGGGCAGGAGGCTGAAGACAACCCCTGGAGATAAGCTGGAGACTTACCCTGCTCTCTCCAGACTCCTGCTCATTCTTTGCTATTGCTGGTGAGTGTGGGGAGGGGCTGGAAGAGCAAGTGGGGAGCTGGGCAAATGAACAGAGGGAGGGGGGAATGAAGGGCAGATGCGGCGAATACAGGGGGCCGGATGAATGAATGGGAAGCAGGGGAACAAACAGGGAGCTGGGGGAACCAATGGGGGTGGGGGGAACGAGCCTCCTGCTCATTCTCCTATTCTCTCCAGCCTCCTGCTTGTTCTCCAATTCCAGCCTCTGGAGGCTGGAGAAGAGCAGGGGAATAAGCAGAGGGCAGGAGACCAGCATGGGGGTTGGGGGGGAGCTATAGCCCCTGGGGGGGCCTGGGACCCTTCAGGCAGGATAGTCTATGTGCTGTGGGGGGCAGGAGACCATTGGCAACGTGTAGGGGGTGCACACAGGTGCACGTGTGCCCCCTGAGCATGGCAGTGCACCCCTCTCAGAAAAGGCACTGCCCTTCCCACCCCCTCCTGCAAACCCCCCATCCCCCCATCACACACTCAGCATGTGATAAGGAAACCCAAAGCAAACATTAAAACATATAGATATTTAGGATTTATTTTATTATGATGCTAGAGACAGTTATAGGCTTCCACATTTTTTTTACATTGTAAATAAACAATAAAACATTGGCCATCTGATCAATCCCCCTTTCTCTCTCTCTTTTCTTCTAATTGTGGAAGAGTGTGGATTTTGGGGTATTTTAAAAAGTGAATTTGGGATACTGCTCTAGCAGTCTAGCTGACACAAGGGGCTAGGTGTCCCCAGATACCAACTGCCTGGGCCCCAGAAGCTCCTAAGGTCAAGTAACCCTGAGCTGCTGGCCAGGGCAGGTTTTTGCACTGCTTTGGCCAGGACAGGGCAGCTTTTTATACTGCTGGGGACAGCACAGGTGCTGGCCTTGGGCTGTAGCTCCCCCTGCCTGCAGTTCCAGGAGGAGCCAGGTAGGGTTATTTTGCTCCAAGTGGCACAATTTGCTTCACAACAAAGTGCATGTCTGAGCACATGTGCTGAGGCTAAAAGCCCCAGCTCAGATTTGCGCCGCTTCTATTTGAGCTGCTGCAAGCACACGTGCTTGCATGTGTGGATGCTCCCTCAGAGTTTAAGCGTGCAAGGGGCTGGTTGGTGCTCCCATGTCCCACACACATGCCTCTGCTCCACACACTGGGGGCTGGTGCATGGGGGCAAGGGGCAGCATGTCAGGAGTGAGGGACACTGGGTAAGGACTGGCCATCAATGTTTACAAATAGGTCCTGGTACAAATAAGTTGAGAGCCACTGCTATAAAATACTGAGACTCTCTAGCACTACAAATTAATGCCTGTCCATACCCTTAAAATAGCCAATTTTTCTAGAACATGCTTTTGATTCATTTTTTTTAAATGCTAGAGAGTCTGGCCATCAATGTATACAAATGGGTCCAGGTACAAATAAGTTGAGAACCACTGCTATAAAGTACCGAGACTGTCTAGCACTACAAAAAATACCTGACCATACCCTTAAAAATAGCCATTTTTTCTAGAATATGCTTCTGATAAGTTCATTTGTTTTAAAGCTTGTAGGGTTATTAGGTCAGTTCACAAAGAAAAGCTATGGAAGTGCGCTTAAGTATAGAAAGTAACTTGATTATAGAACATGGTGTAACAACCCTCTTTGACTCATAATTATAATTCTTTGAATAAGCCTAAATGAATGCTCTACGTATCTGCCAGGCATGAAGCAATGTATAATTACTGCATGTCCAACAGTGTGTTTTGGTAAAATGGAAAAAAATCCTTTGAAGAGCTTTCAAAAATATTAATCAAAGGAATTCTAGTCCTTTATCATCATTATACTGATGGAAGAAATGTTGTGTAAAACAAACCAAAGCTAAGTAGTAATTTTAAATTTGTACCATCCAATTAAAAACCATGATTAGAAGTTTGTGGTTGACCATAGGTTTGTTTGAGGTTTGGGGAGTAATTTTTTAAATCTTTTTCAAGGTGTAGCAGTATATCCCAATGATTACAAATATTTACTGTGATATTGTAAAATAAAAATATATGCCTTAAAGTAATATTAAATGTGCTAAAGATGGATTCTGGTCCCATCAGTTGGCAGCTGGCTACGTGAAGTAAAAGAAGCTTTGAGTATGGCATTCTGCATTTGCAAACTGACCTACAAATCTGATGGTTCAATATTAATTCTCAAACACATCAAAATATTATCAACTAAGTATTCATACTCCTACAGAAAACCCAATCAAGAATCAGAAGAGTTTTAATAATATTTTAAAGACAATATACAACTATCAGAGTATTATGGCAACAGTTTTAAATGAGTCATTATTCTGTTAAACGGTTTCTCTTTCAGAGATCTCTAAGAACTAAGGGTCTATTTTAGGGGTCACCTTTCTTCACACCAACCAAGCAATTTGGAAATGAGAGATTAAGAAATGTCATTCCTTTGACTACCAGCTAGGCACTGTCGCTCACAGCCTTGGAAATATTCAAAGGAAAATGAATGGCCTATACCAGTGGCATGCAACCATTTCCCTCCTCAATCTGTCCATGGGCTAGATCTCATGCTTGGGGCAGTGAGGCAGGGCCCAATCCAATTGTGCAGGAGGAAGATTGGGGGGTGGCCCAGCCTCAATCTGGCCACATGGGGGCAGGGAGGAAAAAGGCAGAGCCTGGCCCCAATAAGGCCCTGAAGAGATTCAGAATTTAGTAGCAGTAGAGGAGTGGTGGTATTACTTACCACTGCTCCCCCGCCACTAAATTTCCTGACCTATGTGGGGAGCTAGATGCCATTGCTCTGCAAGGCACATTTGGCCCATGGGCCAGAGGTTGAGCACCCCTGGCCTGTAACATTTAGCAAATATATATATGGCATCTTCATTAAAAATCCTGTTATCCCTTCCTCCCACAAACACTTTATTTTAGCAAAGGTTAAACTGAGGCACAGACGCTCCTTTCATTATTAGAACAATTAAGCTAAGCATATGTAAAACTATAAAAATGTAAATGAAATGTGGTAGCATAACACTAAAAATGGAGTAAATCAATTTAAATAAAGCATTAGATTTTCCCATTCCACTGTTTTCAGGCAGTATATATATCATTATCCTCTAAAAGTAAAAAGATTTTATTTATCTCAGTGAAACTGATCCTTGTGATTGGAGTTGAAGTAATGAACTAAAACTTAGACAATCACTGCATGTAAGTGATCAAAACAGATTAATAATTATAATGCTTAAAATTAACCACAGGAAAAAAAAACAGTATTTGAATTTTAAAAATTAGTATTATACACGATCAATGTAGCTCAGGATAAATGGAGAAACTGAGAAATGGATGACTTGTACATTGCAAAAATTGGTTTTGTAATTAGCAATTTCTGTCCATTGGGAATATTTGGAGTAGAGTCTTGGAGGAATCTTGTTCTCAATCCAGTGTTGTTCAGTATCTTTAATAATCACCTGGAAGATTATATAAAATCATTTCTAGTAAAATTTGCGATAACACAAAAATTGGTGGACTAGTAAATAACAATGGGGACAGAACAGTTAAAGAGCTCAATAATGATCAATTGGTCATTTGGATTTATTTGAACAAAACATATTTTAACACTATTAAAGGCAAAGTACTAAATGTATATGAAAAGAATATAAATTGCATGTATAAGATAGGAGAATGTATCCTGGAAAGCAGTGACTTGAAATCATTTTAGGGTCATGAGGGATAGTCAATTTGTCCTCCTGGAGTGAAGGCAAATATGATCCTGGGGTTTCTGAACAGGGGAGTAGCAAATAGGAGAAGGGTAGCTGAATTGCCTCTGTAGATGGTGATACTGAGAACATAACTGGAATATTATGTGCAGTTTGGGTACTATCACTTCAGAAATGGAAAAACTGGAAAGATTTCAAGAAAGCTACAATATTTTAAAGTCTGGAAAATATCTTTATATAAGAAAGCTTAAGAAGGCTAATCTATTTGATTCATACAAGAGGAGGTTAAGAGGTTGACTTGAGATTTGTGATACTAAATGGCTCTTTAATTTAGCAGAAAAAACATAATTTGACCAAAATAATTCATAGTGGGTTCAAATTTTTAATAGGGTATTTATACCAACTTATAAGGGTAGTGATATTTATCACTTAAAGCCTTTAAGTAAAGGTTGGTTTTCCTAAAAGATATGGCAGAGCACAAACAGAAGTTTATGGACTTGGTGAAGACATCACTCCATGAAGTTCATTGTTTTGTACTATGCAGGACAGTAGACTGCAAATTATGAATTACTGTATATTATTTGTACAATAAAATTGGTTGCTATCAACCTGTATAACAGATGTTTCTAAGGGTGATTCTGAGGACAGACTCTAGGAGAAAAGCTTCTATTACAATGTTGTTCATTAAGGTCCAAACTGTGCACTACATTACAAGAATCTGCAAGCTTGCAAAATCTATTTTCTCTGTCAATTCTTTGGAAGAAGTTTGGTCTGTATCTTTGAAGTTTACAATGGATTATGGTTATCATTAGCACCATATTGCAGCACATATTCAGGGGATATTTCTGTTGTCTGTAATTCCTCTTGAATGTCATTTGATCTGAATACGTACTCAAGGAGAAACCATAAAAATCAGCCCCTCAAGTCTGTGTTTTCTGTAGAACTTTGCAAAACTCAGCAATTTTTTTGGCTAATGGGGTGTCATTTCTTGGGGGGTGAGGGGGCTGGTTTCATTTTCTGTATGTATGAGTGGCCTGAGTTTCAGTTTGAGGTTAGGAATCAAATACCCTTTTGCATGATTTTGATGTGAAAACCAGGTTCAGTGTTCCAAATTTTTGGAGGAATGTATCACATGATTTCAATAGGAAACCACACACCAGATGTGCTTCATTTGAACCTGAGTCCAAGACAGTGGTAACATTCTCAAAATCTGAGCTGAATTCTATAACTTTGTCGACAAAATTGGGGTGCTGGCACTAAGTGTTAAAGCTATTAATGAGTCCTAACCATATATGTCTTTATAAGGACAACCATTTGGTTCCTTTTCTTCCTCTCACAATCTTCCCAGAACCAGAAAGCATCCATTCTGTTGAAGGTGGGAGTGAGATGCAGAAAGAGTTGTATACCTTCACTTCTGGCCCTAAACTTGTTTTTCCATTTTCCTAACTCACTTACTAGAATACCCCTCTGCCCCCTCCCCTGCTCACAGCTGAATTCTAGCCCACACAGAGGCGAGTACTTCCTGCTCATCCATTAATAAATAGGCTCTTATGTTCCCATCTTTGTGCATAAGACACTGAATCAGACTCGCAGAACATTCAGATTTAATGAAATTTTAAATCTTTCTCTGGAAACTCTCTTTAGAAGCACTTTATGAACAATGTAAAAGCTTGTAATTGTCTGTGTGTTGCAGACATTTTCGGAGCACTTCTATAGCTCAATGTAATTTAAAGTTCTGATTTCAAAGAGCTTCTGTGTGGGAAGTTGCTATTGAGAATCTTCAGTTACTCACTGAAAGGTTAGATGAGGGGATATTCACATTCTTTCTTAAGTCATTATTTTCTATCACAGAAACTATTGAGAAACTCCTACAGCTGTGTATAAAAGTTATAAAAGAGATTGAAAGTTAATGTAAAGGGAGATTTCTACTTTAAAAAAATATATTTGTACAGTGACATGGACTGTCTAGGTATTGTGCAGTTATAGAATCAGTACACTCAGGGTTTCCAAAGATTTTTCTTTTGAAACAGAAAATCCACTCAAGTAAAATTATCTAGAATAATATTTTATAACTTGATATTACTGGCCAACCAGAAAATGTAAAGCAACATTTTTACAAAATTAAAATTTATGGTAATTTTTTCTGCTAATTTGAAAGGATTAATCTTGCCTGTCATGGGCAGTGGTTCTCTTGAGGTATTTCAGTCAGCACCAGTGAAAGGGCACACTAGTTTGGATTGGGCTGTAGAACTCAACATTTTCATTTGGTGCAGAGTGAACTCTTTTTTCTGGTGAAGGGGAGAAGAGGTGACAAACTAGTGTAGGCTCTTTAGTTATTTCTATTTTTTTTTTAATTGCTAGTTCTACTTAATTTTATTTAAGATTTAGCTTTCATTTTAGCAATGTAGTATTTGTGATAACCATGAGATGGATAATTGGTTAGTTTTTGTCATGGCTAGATCATATGCCACAAGGAATGAAACAAGGAGGATGACTACTTAATGTCTCAATATTTGAGTCCATTGATACTCAAAATGCTACTGGGAAAGTTATGTGGATGAAGTCTTAGAAACCAGGTCTCCTGACCTTTCCTAGTGTATTTATAATTCTTAAACAAAGTTGCCTTTAGACTTCTAAATGCTATAGTACTTTTCCCATCTTGAATACTGCTTGTTGTAATAGATGTAACTTATAGAAAGCGATAAGAACCACCTTTAGACTTATTTAATTTAGCATCAGACTGGCATATTTGGGGAAGACAGTAAGCAGATTAAAGTGATTAAACCCTTGAAACTTTGGTTCAAATTCAAATTTAGGTAAGCAGATGTGACCTTAATGAAAATATACTTGGTTACGTAAGGTTTGATAATTGCCCATTTGTGTATCATAACAGTCTTTGAACTCAACTAGACTTTTTTGTTCTAAAACATCTGTAGACAAGACGGGTAGGATTTGTAAGAACGAAAACATGCTTATTCAGAATGGGCAACATCTCAAAGAAACTTTTTTTTAGAAGGCTGTCTTGGTGTATCAAGGCAAGTTTACTCATGTTCTTTTAAGAGGTAGGTTTTGTGAAAATATGTTCTTTTTCATTATTACTCGCCAAAGAGGAAAAGACCAGATCTAACTTATTACTACTATCCATTGACTGAAAAACAGCAAGTACATTTTATTCCAAGACAGTCAACCATAACACCATTTATAGACATCATTTATAGTGTCTCTAGTGGGTTATGGAATAGAGAAAATCCCACACAATTTACTGATTCGTTTTGATGCACTGGCTGGGGGAGTAGTTAGCTACTTGCACGATTTCACAATGATTACACACTTAATTCATACAACACAATTTTATTTTAAAACTCTTTGCTACGTATATAACACTGCTTAGCTTTAAGAAACACCACAAACATTAAAAACACAATAATTACATATATCAGAAACAATGCTCCGAATGCACTTCCTTCCCAAACAATGCTATAAGAATTAGTGTTACAAAAACAACTACAATTACAACTAAAAGTTAAATTTGAATCAATACTGTTATTTTTCATAATATACTTACAATCCTAGAATTCCGAGAAGCCAAATACCAAAATATGGTTTCATTCCTCAGTAGTACAATTTAATGGGTTGGCCTCAGTAGTACGGTTCAATGGGCTCGCCTCAGTAGTACGGTTCAATAGGCTGGCCTCAGCAATACGATTCAATGAGCTCGCCTCAGTAGTACGGTTCAATAGGCTGGCCTCAGCAATACGATTCAATGAGCTGGGCTCAGCAGTGATAGGACTAAGTCCCCTTCCTTCAGTCCCTTTTGGGCGCTCCGTGGCTTCAGCGTGAACTAAGAGATTCGTGTTCACGGAGAGGTTGGGTCAGGCGATCAATCTGGTCCGGGCTACACTTGTGATTCTTCCTTCGTTGTTCTGCAAGTGAAGTCACCTCCAAATTGGGACAGTAAGTTACAGGTTTTTATTGAGTGAGCTGCCGTCAGTGGGCTCCTCCTACTCAATTTGTCACAACTCCCAAATTTGGGCTCGGATCTTACTCAACAGATTCTTTTGAAATTACCTTTGTTGAGCATTTTAAATTACTCTTGGGGAGACTTCTTCCATATCACTGTAAATACCTTTTTTTTTTACCAGTCTGGTTAAAAGGCCCTAGGCTTTGATGTCTCGGAACTCAGGATATTTGCTTTCTTTGTAAAAGACTTCTAAAGATACAATTTAAATTAAGGCTTTAAGTGAAGTCAGGACATTTTTCACATAGCCCCAAAACAATGAGCTAGATAAGGAGATAAATCCAATCTTCTTCCTGAAACTGGCTAATGGGCAACCTTTACAAACATTCAAACTATTTCATTCAATATGACATATAGACAAAGTAGTAAACATCTGCAAAACCCCTAACACAGCAGCAGGAAGGAGAAATAGTCCTTCCTTTGTCCTATGCAGCAACCAGGAAAGCCCAGAAGCATGGGAAATACCCATGGTGGAAAAGATGTAGTCTCTCTTTCTTATGACAGCCCTTCAGATATTTGAAGATTGCTATCTTGTCTTCTTTTAACTGCCCTTTCCACAAGCTGAACATGCCTAGATCTTTTGACCTCTCCTCATATGACTTGTCTTCCAAGACTTTTATCCAAACCACCACTGGACCACCTCTGGACCTTTCCAAGTCATGTCTCAACCCTCTCTAACTTTCCTGTGTCCTTTTTAAAATGTGAATGCTATGAGGCCAAAGCAGTGCCAAGTAAAGAGGCACTATCACCTCCCATATCTTGCACCCAGTACTTCTATTGATCAGTTCCAAAACCAAATTCCCTTTTTGCAAGGCTGCTTCACACTGCAGATTCATATTGAGTCTGTAATTTCCTGTAGCATGCCCCAAAACCACACAGGAGCCAAAGATGGATTCTTAGAATTTATATGAGGGAGGTAAGGAAGGTACTGAGAGGTTACGGTCACAGGCAAACAGGTTTAGGAGATTATAAACACATAACTGAATACATCAGAATACATACACTCAAGGTAGCATAACAGACAGCTAGCCATTAATGTTTATATGCTTGGAATAAATATAACAGCATGTGCCTGCCTGGCCTCGAACGCCTGTTCGTGCACTGCCTTGGCCCAAGCATCCGTTGACGGATGTACCAATGTTTCATGCAGCCCCTGAGGTAGGTCTATATCGCCTCGGTGGCCACCCCCGAACTCGCCTGCCACGACTTTGAATGTACTACCAGTGGAGGGGCGAGCTGCTGGAGGCCCCTTTGGAGTGGGTACTCTGCTTGACAGCTGTTTGTGGGGCTCCACCTCCCCTACACCCCAACATCATGTTGGGACTCTGGCGGGACACCAGGTCTTGAGGCGGCTGTCCCTCTGGTGTAGATGTTTCCTTGACCCCAATGCCTCCCTCATGTTTTGTGTCCTGTGCATATTTTGCCAGCGGTGGCCCACAGGCCTACTAGTTATGTAGACTGAGTCTCTACTCCCTCTGGGATAACCAAAGAGAGGGGGAAACAACAAAAATACAGGAACGCAAAACAAAAAAAGGGGAAGGAAGCCGCAACAGCAGCCTCCCTTGGCCACACTCACTTCCCCATGCCAGGGCCCTTCTAGACTAAGAGACTCAATTCATGAGGCCTGCATGCCTCGTCACTGCCCCACAAACAGGGGGAAAAGAAAATTGAACAAAAAACAAAATAAGGGTCTGGGTGGCCTACTGGGCTGTTCCACTGGCCCCAATGTCAAAATTCGATGGGGTGGGATGCCCTTCCTGGGGAGTTTCTTCAGCTCCACTACTGCCAACCCATTTCCTGTACCCGGTACCTGGGAGTATTTGGGAGGATGACCTGTCGTCTCCCCTGGGTCTGCTATGGCCCCTTCCCCTGTACTGTTGCTCCCTTCACGTCACCAAGTGCAGCCTGCAGTGCTGTCCTCCTTCAGCGTTGCCTGCAGTGCCCCACCCCTGGCATCCTTTAGCCCTCAGGGATTGGGTTCTCCTTCACCTGAGCAGGGAGACCCTGTCATCTTTGCTGCTGCTCCCTGCCCGGATCATCCCCCGCTATACAAGCACCGGCCGCCAGTGGTGTGGAGAGCCTCTGCCTCCTCTCCTGCTCCTGCCACTTCTCCCATGGTGATTCTTCTTATTTCCACCGGCCGGTGATTGCCCGTGATGTCACTGGCTGGCTTCAGCTGGATAAAGGTGTGACTTGTAACCCACCGGGCTCTACTCTTCGTTCCTGCCGCATTGTGCCTTCTGCTGCAGGTAAGTAATGTTCTTGTTTTTTTGCTTTTATCCATGGCCCCCTGTCCCTGGAGCCCCCAGGGTGTGGCTTGGGGCTCTTTTATCTGAATGTCCCTGGGACACAGGAGAATAACAAAAATAACAGTCACCCAGTGGTAAAAATCCTGTAGCAGTAAATAACTAAATGACAAATAAGAAACACTAACAAAGGGATAGTCACACCAAGGGATCCTGGAGCTCTCTCTCCACTCTGAGTGCTCTTAAGCCAACCTCCAGTTTCTTGAACATCCAGTTATCATCCATCCCAGACTCTACAAATGGGTCTACACTACTATGCTGTGACCCACTGGATTGGCTCCACTGTATACTTGGATTCTCCCCTGCATGTCTTACCAACTGAACCCTGTCAGGACCAGTCCTGCTACAGCACCAGAGTTTCTGCTGCTCAGCTCACCAATCACTGGTGGGTGTCCTTCCCCTTTCCCAGGAGCTGGGAAATGGAGTCCAAGCTGCCATCCCAGTCTGTTACACTACCAAGATCCCCATATCCTCCTCAGAATCAGAATCTAGTCTAGCCTCAGTAGTGCTCCCATCCAGCCAAGTGTCACCCATTTTGTAGCTGTATTTTTTTATTATTCTTCCCAGGTGTAGCACCTTCCATTTTTCAGCAGTGAACTTAATCCTGTTAGCACCAGCCCAGCTTTCCAAACTGTCAGGATCTTTCTGAATTGTGTTTCCATCTTTCACTGTGCTTGCAATCCTTCCCTGTTTCATGTCACCTGCAGACTTGCGCACGAAGCTTGCCAGCATCCAAATCATTAATATACATATTGAAAAGCAATGGGCCTAGGACAAATTCCTATAGGACTCCACTCTAAACCTCCTGCCATTCTGGCATGGATTAATTTATAATTACCACTTGCTTAAAGCTATTGAGCCAGTTGTCTATCACCTTATAGGAGTTTTGTCTACCCCACATTTCTCCAGTTTGTTAAAAAGAAGTCATGTGGGACCTTGTCAAAAGCCTTGTTGCAGTCCAGATACACTTTGTTTGCTGCATTCCCTTTATCTACCCAAGTACTTACTTTGTCAAAGAAGGAGATCAGATCTGTTTGTCGCTATGGCTGCATCCACATGAGCATGAATGTTTTCTTCCCCAGAGACAAGAAGCAGTGGCACACCTTCATAGATTTCATAGATAGAGTTGGAAGGGACCTCACAAGATCATCAAGCCCAGCCCCCTCCCACCCCCGTCATAGGCAGGAAATTTGCTGGGGTCAAATGATCCCAGCAAGATAAACATCCAGATGCCTTTTGAATGAGTCTAGAATAGGTGCTTGGACCACATCTGGGAGGAGTCTGTTCTAGACCCTGGGCACATGGACTGTAAAGAAGTTTTTTCTTATGTCCCATCTAAATTGACCTTCCAGGGGTTTATGGCTGTTAGACCTTGTTATCCCTTGGGGAGCCCTGGTGAACAACTGTTCTCCCAGGTCCTGATGCACCCCCTTTATATACTTGTAGACTGCCACCAAGTTCCCCTGAGCCTTCTTTTCTCTAGGCTGAAGAGTCCCAAGTCCCTTAGTCTCTCCTCATAAGGCTTGCTCTCTTGGCCTTTGATGATATGGGTTGCTCTCCTTTGGACTCTCTCAAACTTATCCACATCCCTCCTGAAGTGGGGGGCCTAAAACTGGATGCAGTATTCCAGCTGCAGCCTTACTAAGGCTGAGTAAAGTGGAAGGATGACATCCCTGGTTTTTCTCGAGAGGCATCAGTGGATACAGGCCAGAGTTTGGTTTGCTTTGCCAGCTACGGCATCACACTGGTGGCTCATATTCATCTTGTGTCAGCCAAGTCTCTTTCAGTCATGGTGCTAGTGAGTGTAGCACTGCCAAGCCCATAAGTATGCTGCTGGTTCTTCCTCCCAAGGAAGAGTACCCTGCACTTCTCTACTTTGGATGCCATCAGGTTTTGGTCCACCCACCTTGTGAGCATGTCCAGGTCAGCTTGTAACCCCAGCCTGTCTTCCAGTGTGACCACTTTTCCCCATCATTTAGTGTTATCTGCACACTTTGCCAGCCCACATCTGATGCCCAAATCCAGATCATTAATGAAGAAGTTGAAGAGTACTGGCCTGAGTACTGAGCCCTGAGGGACACCACTGGTCACCTTGTGCCACATTGATTCACTCCGATCAACTAGTACTCTTTGAGTCTGAGCCCAGATCCAGTTCCCCAGCCATCGGATCATGTGATGGTCAAGGTCACAGCTCCCCAGCTTAATCATGAGGAGACTAAGTCAAAGGCTTTCTTGAAATCTAGATATATGACCTCGACCTCACCCCTCTTGTCCAGGCAATGTGTCACCTGGTCAGAGAAGGAGATGAGGTTAATCAGGCAAGACCTACCAGTAACAAAGCCATGTTGGATGGCATTCAGAAGGCTGCCTTCCATTAGCCTGTTGCTGATATATCCCTTGATGATTTTCTCCAAGATCTTTCCTTGTGCTGCTTCTACTTGTCCCCGGGGAATACCTGTGCCATGCACCCTCTGGTGTGCTGCAGGTTACCCCGGGTGGGGTAGGGGAGGCAGAAGCCAGCACTGGGCTGGCCCCAACAGCCCTACATGGAGTCCCGGGGGCCTCCTGGGGCTGCAACAGTAGCAATTCTGCCACTCAGAGTCTGACCAGCAGCTGAAGTATGGCTCCAGACAGCCAGGATCCAGTTTTAGGTGGTGGACACTTGCCCCCACATGCACAGCTGTACTTTTTTTCCATGGGTTTTGTTTTGTTTTTTTTTTACCCTGGGATCTCCTGCTATCTTATAGTGTAAAAAACAATTCAATGTGTGGCGTGTGGCACCACAGACAATCCCCTAGTTGCATCCTCAACCTTCTGGAACATAAAAGTTGTCCTCAACAAAAGTTAATACCTGGCTCTACATCTAATGTCTGGCTATTATTGTTCTTGCAGCAGATGCCTGGAAAACTGAAGTCTTGCATCAGTACCATCTCATAGCTTTTGGATAATTTTGTCACTTCCTTGAATAGTGCCTCATCCAGGTCCTCTTCCTGGTGGCCTGCAATAAATCCCCACCATTAGATTGGTACTACCTTTCATCTGCATCCAAATTATTTCTGCTCTGCTGTCTTCTTCCTCCTTAACCAGGGAACAAGTGTATGTATTTTTGACATAGAAGGCAATACCATCACCTTTTATCCCAACCCTGTCCTTCTAAAACAGAGTTTAACCCTCAGTTTTAATATTCCAATCATAAGAGCTGTCCCACTAGGTGTCTATGAAATCAACCGGGTCATAGCTATAGCTTCACAAACTATAGCTTCTAGCTCATCTTGCTCTTCTCCATACTTCTTGCATTTGTATACATACTTTGAATGGATTTAGCATTTTGACCTATGTACTTCCCTTTTGCACCATTTGTTGCTGTCCTATGACTCTCTGGCCCTTTCCCAGAGTTGAGCTACTTCAAGTCCTTTCCTCTCTGGGTTGTTTGCTATGTGGCTGGAGGATTGTGTTCACCATCCCCCATGGAACCTAATTTAAATCTTTCCTTACCAAGTTGGCTAGATGATGCCCAAAGATGCTCTTTCCAGTTCTGGTCAGATGGATCCCATCTCTTGATAACAGTCCTCCTCCCCAGAGCATCCACCTATTGTCAAAGAATCCAAAGCCTTCATATCAACACCATCATCTTTGTCACATGTTCACTTCCAGGATACAATAATCCTTGCCTGGGCCTTTGTCTTCAATGGGGAGGACTGATGAGAACACCACTTGTTCTACAAGTTCCTTAACCTTCCTGCCAAGAGCTTCATAATTAGATTAAAAGGCTAAAAGAGCCATTATGGAGTGCATGCATGTGTGTGTACATGTATGCATGCACATAAGATAATTTTAATTAAAAATGTTAAATAATATAAATAGCCATAAAATATATTAACTTCGCCTTTCTATATGACTATTTTCTCATACAGGAAACAATTGTGCAAAATCTCAACCTTCATAGGTTCCCACAGGGTAATTTCTAGGGCTGTGCAAAACAGCACCATTTTGTTTCAACTTCTGTTTCACTATTTTGAAGGGATTGTGTTTCATTTCATTGCTTCAATTCATTTTGTAGCACTGTTCTATTTCATTTAGTCAAAACTGTTTCATTGTTTTGACACATTTTGACGTTTCACCCATAGGCTATCATGGGGAATCATGAAAATGCCTATAATTTTGTCATTTCTTGCCAGATGCAAATTGCAGAGATGATAGCCCATTCTTAGGGCATGAAGCCTGCCAAGTTTCAAGGAGATAGGTGCAGGGGTTTCTGGGAAACTGCACCTCAAACAGCTAAAAGCAAAACTCATGTCACTTGCCAGCAGCTGCAGTTTCCTATCATCCGGCACAGATTTGGGGGCCTGCATCCCCAGGAAGGCTGTGGGGCTGTGGCAGACTCCTCCCATTGGTGGGGGCCCCCAGATCTATCCATGGGATGACAGGAGGCTGCCTCTGCCACCTGGGACTGGTACTGGGCGCAGCCCGCGCTCAGTGCCAGGAAGACTGCTGCTGCCGGCACTGGCCCCAGACAGCAGCAACAGCCTCCTGTCATCCCACGCACAGATCTGGGGATCTGCACCCCCAGAAGTACTGTGTGCCTGTGCTGGACTCCTCCCAGGGGTATGGGCCCCTGGATCTGTGAGCAGGATGGCAGGAAGCTACCGCTGCCACCTGGCCCCAGGCAACAGCAGCAGCCTTCTGTCATCTCACACACAGATCTGGGGGACCACACCTCTGGGAGGAGTCTGGCAGTACTGGGAGGGCAGGTTGAGCTCTGTGGGGCTGGTGGAGCTGCTTGGAGTGCCCCCGGCCCCCCCCCCCCTCCCGCCGCTGGGCTGTACTCCAAGTGGCTCCGCCAGCCCCATGGAGGTCAGGCTGGCAGCAGGAGGCTGTGGAAGAGCCAGTGATGGAGCCACTCAGAGTGCATCCCTGGTGATCACAGCCCAGTGGCAGGAAGCTCCACAGCTCCATGGAGCTGAGCCTGGCAGTGGGAGGTGGGGGAGAGCCACTGTCAATGGCTGCACTCAGAGCAGCTCTGCCACTGGCTCTCCCGCTGCTTCCCACCACTGGACTTATCTCCATGGGGCTGGTGGAGCTGCTCAGAGTGCATCCCTGGCTCTCCCCCACCTCATGCCACAGGGATGCTTCAAAATTCAAAAACTTTCAAAACATTTCAAGTGCCCTCATTTCAAAGCCTTTTGTTTATTTTGATTTCACAGTTTTAAGCTCAAAATGTATCAAAACAGCTTTGAAATCAGCCATCAAAATTTCGCACAGCCCTAGTAATTTCCTACCCCACACATATATTTTGTGCAGTATCTTAAAATTAATAAATTCTAAAAAAAATGTCTTTTTAGGACATTGTCACTGGCACTGCAGTGCACAATATCCCCAAAGAACAGCCAGCTTACATGAATGATTTGCTCTCTGTGGATGAAAAACTGCCCAGGATAACATGTTACCCTAGGTATGAATGTGTTTTTCCATATGGGGTAACAGCTTACCCCAAGCCCATATTAATGCATTGGGGTAACTTGTAAACCCAATGTAATTTCTGTATAAATGACAGGCCTAGAAGTGTTTGGTCACTTTGAGTAGATGCATCTGAAAGGTTAGCATTCATTCATACCTCATTCATGTCCACTTCAGGTATCCATGGTAACTAGTGGATGGCCATCCTCCACTCTGCTTTTGAAGAAGATGTGGTAATCCCTTTTGCTAATCACTTTGTTTGCAAGCTGCAAGGTCATCAAAACACCCTGCCCTTTGCTAAAGGGCATGGCTGAAAAAAACAAGGCCAATATTCCAAACAAAATGCAAGCAAATCAAAGAAGGGAAATTTTTTCATCCATTTTTGCTTTTTATGGGGAACTCAACCTAGTTTCCTATGTTCCAAAGAAGTCCAAAGTTGTGCTGTTGCTGTCAATCATATAGCATGACCTGTCAGTGGGTGGAGAGCAAAGAAAGCTGGACATCATCCATGACTACAATAAAAACAAGGGTGGGGTCAACTTGGCCACTTAGTCCATATGACCACCTCCAGATGGAAAATCAACAAGTGGCCAATGACACTATTTTTTAATATGCTGGATGTGGCTACCATTGCCAGCCTCATCATTTGGCTAGGCCACAATGCAAACTGGAAGCAAAGATCACATTTAAGAAGATGGTGGGGTTTTTTGCAGGAGTTGGAGAACAGTTGATCAATGGACAAATAAAATGAAGAATGACGGATACACGTAACCTGTCTATGTCCATCAAGTCTGGTATGACTGCCCTAAATTACAAATTGCCACAGCACACCCCAAAATAACCTTTTGCAAGCATGAGTGTATGTTGTGCTTTTTATCCAATGACCAATGACCGCAAAACCTGGAAATGATGTGAAGATTGTAAGCAATTTGCTTGTGTGCACCACAGTACCTCACTGCTGCTTTGTAAGGAATGCAATATTTAGTTAAAACAGTTAGGAAATGTTTTTGGAAGTAATTGTTAGTTTGAAAACAGTGTGAACTGCAGACTTAGCAAATTGTTCATTCACATTTTGAAGTTCTAAATAAAGTTTACATTTTGTTCATAGTTCTAGTTAAATAATATTCAGGGTTCAAATCAGCATAAATATTATTTCAAACGTTTTTGGTACATTTATACTGTTGTCACTGGTTCCATTTTGTTCATGCGAGTGGGGAACAAGTTACCCTAGAAGAACAGCAATATCGAATTGTGGGGTAATAAGTTACCCCCTGAGAACAACAGTTATAGTTTCATGAGAATGGATGAGGGTTAAACACATGTGCAGGTTTGCTCATGTGAACTGTTCCACTGTTACCTCATGTAACCAAAGTTATGCACATGCAGATATGCTTTCAGAACACAGAGCCGAATCTTTCCCTGGTATGGAAGCATATTGTTCTAACAGTGAACTGTCAACAATTGTTAAGGCTACAATTAGTCTGGGATGTTTGTGCCTTTACTGTAGAATAGTAAAAAGCCACATAAATAAAAGGATATTTCAGCAAGATGAAAAGCAGGATGATTCCCACTTATAAGTCCCCTAATTTCTTGGCATTGATTCCCCATGGCCTTTCAACATGTATAGTTATTTACACCTGTACAACACAGATGTAAACCCCTAGCACAACAGAATCAATATAATTTTACATCCAATC
>NW_005842299.1:1339164-1450029 GCF_000455745.1 Alligator sinensis | reverse complement strand
CTGAATAGGTAAAGACAGATGTTGCTGTCACAATTGACTTACGCAGCTATAAAACTGGGAGAAAATTAGACCTTACAGAAAATAGGATTTTCTACTCTGTGCTGAGATGCAATTAGAGGAAAGGAAAGGCAAAAAGAATTGCACAGGAAGCAGCAGTGTGATGGTTAAACATCTTTAGAAGCTACTCAGGGTTTGCCTTAATAATGATATCTCTAATATATGCAGTAATTAGGCATGATAGTCTTGAGATGTACTTCTAGTACAACATCAAGTCCGTGATGATCGTTTAACTCATAGAGATGCTTTCTTTCATTAAAAATGATTACTCAAGCATGATTTTAATAATTTATCAAGGAAAAAATGTAAACAGAAGTTAAATCCCCAAGCTTTTATGTGCTGCAGATGTTCTTTTCTGTTGCAATCTTGGGTAAGCTAAAAAACTACAAACAAAAAAGAATTTGAAATAATATTTTGAAACACATGGCAGAATTTTTTTCTAAGTATTTATATTTATTAAAGGACATTTAATACCTTGCTTGAATACAAAATATATTTAATAATGTAATATTGTGTCTTTATATTGTTCTCTATTACCAAATAATGCAGGAAGTAATTTCCTACTGATCAAATTGTTAAGCATGGAGAAGCAATTTCTTAATTTACATTTCCCAGTATTATCTCAAAGCTTATTGTTAAAATGCTTCATTTTCGTGCTGCTGAATGTCATTGAATTCCCCTGTATTGGGGGTTGAGATTCAAAAGGAGATAAACTCATCTTCTGACATGACTGAGTAACTTAGTGGCGAGCACAGCTGGGTAAAAATCTTTCTTTCTTTTTGCTTTTCTGTCCTTGTAATTTGGCAGGACAGATCTGTAGCAGAACACATTTACCAAAGTGTTGACTGTTTTGGGGCGGGGGTGGTATTTAATGGCCTTATTAATTTACCATCTCATTAGCTGCTAGTAAATTCTGCAATGCTATAGCAAGATTACATAACTGCATAATCTCCAATCTGCTTTATCATTTGCTGCAGCTATGAGTACAGCAAAAGATGGTTTCTTAAAAATCATCCACGATCCTTCCCTCCTTCAGTAAAGTTTGCTGGTTATCCATCTATGAGAGTTTTATGACCAAACAACCCCACTTACACTGTTGTTGCTTGTGTTATAAGCATGGATCCAAGTTTGTTTCCCATGGAAAAATGGGGGGGAAATGTGGATTTTCCCTTTTAGCTGGCTTTTTCATTTTAATGGAGAAACACACAGATTTTCCACTTTGCAAAGAGCTCTCTCAGGGTTCCAGCCTTCAAAAGGCTGGGGAGAGCAGGAGAAGTGTGGTCAGGCAGGGGGTACCTGCACACCTTCACACATGCACGTCACCACCATGCAGCCTGGAGAGCAGCTCACACAGATAAGTCTGGTGGTAGGGAAAGGGGCATTGAGGCCCCCAGAAGAAAGGAGGGAGTGAATTGGGCTGGGCCTGCTGCCCAACTGGTGTGGTGTGTGTGGCTTGAGGCCTGGGGCTGGAATATGCAGCCTCAGGGCCCAGGCAGGGAGTGGGACAAGGCCAGAGGTGGCTTGTCCAGGGGGCAGGGGCAGGGGCTGGGAAGCCAGCTCCCCGCCACTGCACACACTCCCAGGGGAGACAGGGGGGTCACATGCCCCCTACATCTGTATGCAGGGTGGGTGCAGGCTACCCGCTGCAGGCTCAGGCTCCCCACCTGGCTGCCTTCCAGCTGGGGCCTCCACAGGCCCACCAAGCCACCCATCCCCAGCAGGGTGCAGTTTCAGGTCATGCCCAGGACCAGGAGCCTCCAGCCATCCCCATAGCTCCAGCCTTACCTCCAAGATGTTGTGAGCCTCAGCTCAGCCAGGTGATGTTGCTCCTTCTGATGCAAGCAACACACTGCTGTCTCTACCAGGCTTACCTTTATTTGAAAATGGCCACCTTAAACTGCCAGCTCCAGCCCTTAAAATGGCAGGCAAGTTCCTCCTGCTTGTTCCCCATACTATGAGCATTAGTGTAGAGCCATTTAAGGCCTCCTGAAGGTTCATGCACTGCCCCCCTAATCCTAGGACTATCTGGACCCCTGTCTCTTACCTGGGTATTTCTTGTGCTTGTTGCTTGTCTTGGCTGGGCTGTTCTTGTGGGTGGCTCTTTGTTCGGTGTTCCATGGCTCCCTCTGTCCTCAACTTCCCCTTCCCCTGAGAAGCCTAGTTTAAAGCCCGCCGGAGGAGATCAGCCAACCTGAAAGAGAACACACACTGACCTTTGGGGGAGAGGTGGAGCCCATCCCACCCAAGCATGTCTCTTGTCCTGAAGTATAGGTCATGGTCCAAAAAGCCAAAGCCTGCCTCGAGACACCATTTCCGAAGCCGCAGGTTGACCTTCCTGATGCAGGACTCATGGCGTCGTCTGCGTCCGCTCACTGGAAGGACAGATGAGAATCTGTGCCCCTGTCTCCTTCAGCTTGCTCCCCAGGGCTTGGTAGTCCTTCATCAGGTGATCGGGGCTGCTTCTGGCTGCGTCATTAGTGCCCGCATTTCCAACCTCATTTCCTTCTATGACAAGGTGACACATCACCTGGACAAAGGGGAAGAGGTTGATATCATCTACTTGGACTTCAAAAAAGCCTTTGACTTGGTCTCACATGAAGTCCTCATGGTTAAACTGGGGAACTGTGCCCTCAACAACCTCATGGTCTGATGGCTCAGGAACTGGCTCTGTGATCGGACCCAGGTAATGATAGTTGATGGAACTGTGTCGACATGGTGCATGGTGACCAGTGGTGTCCCCCAGGGCTCCATACTTGGACCAGTACTCTTTAACATATTTATAAATTATCTGCACTGCCCTGCTGTCCACCCTGAGGTGTGCGCGCAGTCGCTGCCAGCACAGAGCTGATGCCAGAGCTGCAGAGCCTGGCCCAGCTGTTTGCAGCCTGCATGCTGCTTGCTGCAGCTGCCCAGAGCCCAGGCTGGCTACAAACAGCTGCGCTGGGCGCTGAAGCTCAGTCATCAGCTCTGTGCTGGGAGCAGGGGAGAGACCGGGGTTGCTCTGCCTCAGGCCTCTCCCTCACTGCCCACTCTGACGTGCAGGTGCACAGCTCTGGAGCCCAGCACAGCTGTTTGGAGCCTTCCAGTTGCAGCTGGCTCCAGCTCTGGGTAGCTGCTGACATCCACAGAGCCCGGGGTGCTCCCAGGAGGCAGCTGGGATGCTGCAAGCCCTGCTGGGAGCAGCCCAGGCTCTAGCAGTTACCCAGAGCTGGGGCGGGTCAGGGCATGCTGAGCAAAATGGCCTCATGTGCCAGGCTCAGCATGCCTGCCAGGGGTTGCCGACCCCTGCACTAGAGGATAGGCTGGAGATTCAGGCTGACCTGGACAGGCTTGCAAGGTGGGTGGATAAAAACCTGATGGTATTCAACACTGAGAAATGCAAGGTGCTCCACCTTGGGAATAAAAACCCGCATCACACTTATAGGCTTGGCAGTGCCACACTCACTAGCACCATGACCGAGAGGAACTTGGGAGCCATGATTGACCAAAGATGAACATGATCCACCAATCCAACGCCGCAGCTGGCAAAGCAGATAAAACCCTGGTTTGTATCTATCGATGCATCTCAAGCAAGATCCAGGAAATCACCCTCCCACTGTACTCGGCCTTTGTGAGACCGCAGATGGAGTACTGCATTCAGTTGTGGGCTCCACACTTTAGGAAGGATGTGGAGAAGCTTGAGAGAGTCCAGAGGAGAGCCACATTCACGATCAGAGGACAAGAAAACAAGTGTTAGGAGGAAAGGCTGAGAAACATGGGACTCTACGGCCTGGAGAGCAAAGGCTCAGGGGGGAATTGGTGGCAGCCTATAAGTATATAAGGGGTGTGCACCAGGAACTGGGAGAATGTCTGTTCACCAGGGCACCCCAAGGGAAGACTAGGTCACAAACTCTGGGAAGACCATTTTAGGCTGAACACAGGAAAAAACTTCTTTACTGTCTGAGTCCCCAGAGTCTGGAATAGACTCCCCCCCAAGAACTGGTGCAAGCACCTACTCCGGACACCTTTAAGATACAATTGGATGCTTATCCTGCTGGGATCATATGGGCCCAGCAGACTTCCTGCCCCTTGGGCAGGGGGCTGGACCCGAGGATCTTGCGAGGTCCCTTCCAGCCCTAATATCTATGTCTGTGTGTGCTGAGGTGGAGTAAAAAAATAATTTACTCCCACTGGAGTAAACTAGGCTGTAAAAATTAGTTTACTTCAGCCTAATAGGGGTGCATGTGTAGACGTGCAATATTTACTACAGACTGGACTGTTTAGTCATAAGACTAATTAGTCTACTCTGCAGTAAACATCTTTTGTAGATGCACCTTGTATAAACTTACCCTAGGCTCATGTTAGGGTTCTGAGAAGTAGCAGAACAATTTTTAATTCATTTTCCCACAAGAAATTAGAGGCCAGCACCAAAGTGTGCTCATGTACTCCAGATTGATCTTTTATGAGCAATTTGGACAACATTGACCTCCTATGGACAATTAAAGAATAGCTTGATGAATTTTAAGCCAAGAAGAAAACAAAAAGAGGACCAGGTATGTGATACAATAGCTTTAATTTAATGTGCCATTTATAGATGCATTAGTAGTTTTTAGGGGTTTAGGTTGTAGCCGTTTTTAGTGATTATCTTTATGTTGTTTCAGCACAATTTTTTTTCACTTTACTTTGTTTCTAGGGTGTCTAAGGATCTCTTGTAATCCAGCATTCAACTGATTGTCATGCTTACATTATTTTCTCCACCTTGCTTCTTTGAAATATTTTAACTGTGTGGTTTCATTCCACACCAACCGCAGCATCATATAAAGAGGAGCCCAGCATAAGCAGGTGATGTGAAACAGCTATTTTCCACCAGATAAGAAGCTATGTTTCTTTTTTATACCTCTATTTGTAATCATATGTAGACATATGAGTAGTAAAAATTAGCTCAGCTATATTCTTTCATACACAGGTATGACAGGGAACAGTTAGGCTACCAACTGATTTTTTTAAACCATTTCCAGATTAAAATAATTTAATTTTGGGAATTTTACAATGAAAAGGCCTTTTTTATGGAACTGTAGCACAGGGATATGGACAGTTCAGTTGTTCACTGCCCTCTTGCCCCTTTCTAGAAATCCAAGGCGGGAAAAGGAACCATAAGGATCTACCCAATGGAAAACTTCACTAGTGAACTGTCCCCCTGGCTATGTGCCCCACAACCCCAGTTTAGGAGCTTTCTTGACAGTATGGTCTCCTCAGGTGCTGCAAAGTCTTTCAGTACTATTGCCTTATGGTTGCTTTACTTTATATTAAGGGCAGGAATTAAGATGGGTTTGCCTTCCACTGTAGTCCTTCCCTGAGCTCTCTTCTACCAGAAGAGTCTCAGACCAAAGTGTGCCAGAGAGATTTATTTCTTAAATGCATTTACATCAAATACAATGAAAGAGTACTGTGCATTTTGAATGTTTCTACAAAAAAAATCCTTCTGGATTGCCATTTTAAAGAATAACAAAAATAGATCAAACAAATAAGATGCACTCAATCAAATATGTTATAAAAAAAGGGCAAGAAATGCTAAATATTTGGTTATTGAAAAATAAATGAGGCTTATTTGGTGGAAGCCATTACCTACCATATAGTATAAAACAGTCACAAAAATGTATTGTATTGTTAATGGTTCTAATGCCTCCTTTAAATCCATAATGGAAGCTTTGATTTTGCCTGGTTTCATAACATTTTATTGTATCCTAGCCCACATTTACTCTTTTCTTAGAAGAATAATCTACATAATCCATACTGGCTGTTGTAGAGTGTGGTGAATTTTCTAACAGTGAGGGAGACAAGGCTTTATCTGATAAAAGTAGATGTATCATCCAAAAAACCCATGAAGTGAGAGACTGAAATTTCTTGCTGCCAGTCAGGATTTAAACAAAGGAACTATCCAACATTTGGCAGATAATTATAGTCCTTTAAGGGAAAACATAACTCAATGAAAAGAGGTAAGAGATCTTTTTTCTTATATAATTTTTTGAGTATTTCCGTTTGTCTGTTTTCATGCAAAACCTCAAGAATCTTAACAGTTTTATCAGTTCCCATTTGCTATATACATATTGAATCATTGTTTAGGATTAAAAGTATATATTGAGGCATTGTATGCACAAGTTTCAATGTGGCAATACTTGCAAGACAAAAGGGCCAAATTTTTATTATACTGATGCCAGCAATAAACTGATATAACAATCATTTCATTGAAGTTACTGTTGTTTATTTTCTGTTAGATTTATATACCACCCTCCCCAAAAGAGGCACAGGGTAGCTTACAATAAAACCAGATCAATTATAAAGTCAGAATAAAATAATATGTAATAGAACAAAGTCTCCAACCTATTTCCTATGTGCAAGTGCCATGGCTACTCACTATATTATTAATTCTAACTGCTTCCGTCAATGCAGAGCAAATTGTAAGACCTTACTCTCTCAAAACAGTATGAGCTTTCAAACTAAAGAAACTTTAAAATGCAGTCACTGTATGAGACAAGTCATTCTGCTGTCTCTGTATTTACAGGAGTCCTTCTACACTGAAACAATGGAATCCTTCCTCACTTAGCTGCACATGGAAATGCCTTAGTATTGTAGATAATCATCTTTCAAACTGAGAACCCAACTACTTATACTGTACTTGCTGTCAGCAGGATGCAGCATGAGTTTTCCTCTAATATTTATTTATTTGGAAATAGAAAATATATGATGCTTGTCTTTGGGAATGTTTTATATATAGAAATATAGTAAATCACATATTCCAGAATGTGATTGTAAATAAAAGTACAAAAGAAACCAGAAAGCTTATTTAATTGTTGACAACTGTACTAAGTATATTATTTTTCTTTGCAAACAGAACATTCCCACTTAATCACACATTCCTATTTAATTGCACAAAATGGTTACCTTTTTATACCTTTTTTAGCACATACATGAAAATCACAAATTCTAGAATGAAAGGAGAAAGAATAAAAATGCAGACTGGAATATATAGGTGATAAAGTGTGATCAAATGTCTGTTGACACCACCTGGGTTCAATGAGAAAGACTACAATGACATTAATAGGCATTGAATTTAGTCCTATGTTTGCGACTCTGTATTGGGTTACAGCATGTCATTATTAATCATTTCTGAGAGAAAAATCAGCTTTCCCAGACATGAATACGAAGATAGAACAACAAAGTGAAAACTTTGTTTCCACTGGATACTTATAACCCATGACTCTGCAGGTTTGCGTGTGATTAATGGAGGTAGATGTGTATCAGAAACAAAAAAAAAGTATCCCATTTTATTTACATGATAATTTCAGTTTGGATCAGTCACTTGTATTTTATAGAAGTATAATGTGAATCCAAACTCCTCAGATGGAATAGAGTAATTTTTAACATTGTAGCTAAGTGTTAACATAACAAGTACATCATTTACCACTCAGTCTAATATTTTTTCAGCATGTCTATGCTTTGGTAACGCTCCCCTCTCTCCCCTCCCCTCCAAGAATCAATCACCAAAGTGAAAATGCAAAGATGATCACCACGGCTGTATTTCATCACTAGTGTTTGTTATGTTTTTACAAGTGGCAATCACAAGATGTCTTGGTATATAATAAATAGAACAAATGCAGTACCATAATTTACATAGTTATCTTCAAACCTTGTGTGATGGATCGATATATTCCTGTACGAGTCTGCATGAAATTGTGCTCTTTCCTTGACTTTGTAAATATATTGAAAAATGTGACTTTCATGTAGACTTATATACATAACCAACATCCTAGAATTGTCAAGGACAGATCTAGAGGAGTTTAATGGCTGACACCTTCCCAGAGGGAAAGGTAACAAGAGTCAATTGAAACAGACCAGTGCTAGTTAATTATGAAGACAGACAGGTTTGTAATGCCTGCTACTTAGTGCTCCCTGTCTGTTGATCTGCTGAACATACTTTAAAGACTTATTTATTCATACTTTAAGTACTTATTACTATGATTTATCATTTGGTTTTATCTTCTTTTTTATACAGTTGAAGAAAAATGGTCTTTTAGTCCCTAACTCTCCTTGTCTTGCATTGTATCCTACCATTTAAATCTCTTTCCTAGCATTGCACATACTACTTCATCCACATTGTTGTGGAAGTACTAATGAATTGCTTTAGAAAAGCGTACTTCATCATCATTGGGAATCCCTCAGTTGAGGATGATTGTCTTCCATGATTGCCTTATCTGTGATTTAGAAGATGGCTGATGAGGACAATCCAAGATTGACAAACTCTGTTGCAACTGGGGCATGTGTTTCCATGTGGGGTGGGTGGCTCTGGTTTCTTGATGTGGTCTATGATGCGCTGTTTCTGCTGCTCCCAGTTCTCCTGTTGTCATCTTACAGTTTCAAAGCACTGAGATCCTTGCAGAGACTCTTCCTTCATTTGGTGCGGTCCATGGCAGTAGACTCCCATGAGTTGATGTTGCATTTCTTCAAGTTGGCTTTGAAGACATTGTTAAAAGACTTTCTCTGCCTTCCTCGTAAGTGTACACCTTGACCAAACTGGGAGAACAAAACTTGCTTTGGGAATCTGGAGTTAGACATCTGGATGACGTGGCTGGTCCAGCAAAGTTGATGTTGTACAATCATAGCCTCAGTGCTCATGGTGTTTGCTTGCAAGAGGACACTAATGTTGGTGCATCTCTTTTCCCACTAGATTTGAAGGACCTTCTGCAAACAGCATTGATGCTTCTTTTCCAGCATCTTGAGGTATCTCCTGTACACTGTCCATTTCTCAGCTCTGCACAGTAAGGTGGGGATCATGACTCCTGGATAAACCATGAGCTTGGTTTCAGATCTGATGTCATGATCTTCAAGCATCCACTTCCTTGGGCATCACTTGTTCTTTTGCGATGATGATGGATTTCTTTGTCAATGTCAGATTTCTGTGAGAGATGGCTTCCAAGGTATGGGAAATACTTCAGATTCTCCAGTCTCATCAATCATGCATCAGAACTTACCAGAGTTAGGGACTGCTCATTAAGAGCTTGTTGGTGGAGGATGTTAGTCTTCTGAATGTTATGTCTCAGTCCCATTTTCTTTTATACCTCAGTAAAAACATTGACAATTGCCTGAAGCGCAGCTTCCAAGTGAACACACACTACAGCATCCTCAGCATACTGGAGCTGAATGATTGAGGGCAAGGTGATTTTAGTTTTGACTCGGAGTTGACTGTAATTAAACAGCTTACCATCCATTTGGTAGTTCAATTCTACGCCAACTGGAAGCTTGTTGGTGATCAAATGTAGCAGTAAGGAATATCAAGAAGAGTGTTGGAGAAATGACAGCTTTGCTTAACTCCTGTTCTAACCTCAAAGGGATCTGTGATAGATCCACTGCAGAGAACCTCTGCTCACATACCTTCATGCAGCGGGCAAAGAATGGTGACAAATTTTGGTGGGCATTCATATTTCAGAAGGATCCTTCACAATGCTTCTCAGTTGACAGAGTTGAAGGCTTCTGTGAGGTCACAGAAGGTCATGAAGAGAGGTTTATATAGCTCCCAGAATTTTTCCTACAGCTGACAAGCAGTAAATATCATGTCAGTTATGCGTCTTGGTGCCCTAAAAACCACACTGAGATTCTGGGAGGAGCTCTTCAGCAAGTGGAAGGAGATGGTTCAGGAGGGTTCTCACAACGATCTTTCCCACGGTGGACAGCAGTGATCTCTCTTTAATTTCCATAGTTGGACCTGTCTCCTTTCTTGAAGATTGTTATGATCATGGCATGCCCAAGGTCATCTGGGATTTCCTCATCATTCCAGATCTTTAACATAAGGACATGGAGCTGTGATGTTAGCTCCTCTCCCCACTAACTGAAAAATTTTGGGGGGGTTCCATCAGCTCCAGGTGCCTTGTTTTTCTTCATCTTCTTGATGACTTTTCCCCACCTCATGAAGTATTGGAGAGATTCTGAGATCATCTCTGACTGGCTATTGTGGGACTGAGTTGAGAGTACTCTCATCAACAACAGAGTCTCGACTGAGAAAATCTTCAAACTGCTCCTTCCAATAGGTATTTGTCAGGGGGGAACTGGGTGTTGGTGAGAGTGAATCCATGTTTCGTGCATTTGGTCAAGAGGAGGATTCCACTGGAGATGACTCTTCCTACTACTTCCTTGCCAGTGGTTCCATTCCAGAGGTTTGAGTCCCTTCTGACTCTGGAATTGAAATCACCAAGCAGAATAAGTCTATCTCCTTCTGGAATGTCAGAAAGGACTTGGTCAAGGCTGGAATAGAATTCCTCCTTGGTTTCATTGGCAGCATCAAGAGTTGGGGCATACCTGCTGATAATAGTGTTGTGTTGGCTCCCTGCCACTTTATGATGGAGAGTTATGAAGTGCTCATTAATTCTGAGCTATTAGGATTGTCCAGGAGGTTCCTCGTGTTCCAGGTCCCAAAATTGACAGTGTGTCTTTGTTGATTTCGACCACAGTAAAGGTGATCCCACCGGCCATAGTTATCCTGTCAGGAAAGAGCTAGGCAGACTAAGTTTAGGGCACCCTTTTTAGCCCCCTCCTCATGTGGGGTGAGCAGAGCAGATCCTGAAGAGGGTTTCTCAGTCATAGTTACAGTTGTCTAATTGCACTCCTGCCTCATCCAAGTGCTAGACAACCTTTTTGTAACTTCTACCTTCATAACTAGGAGATTCCAGGCCTCACAATCCTGCTCCCCTCATCTCTAGCTGGTCACCAAAGTGCTTGAAAAATATGCCAGAAAAGCAATTTCCATGGAATATGCCAGTGTGTGATTTATTTTATTGTGGAAAAGCTGCTTCACATCAGCTTCTACATGGGTTCTTGATGGAATGGGATCTTGATCTAACAGCAAGGAGGCTAAAACAATTGGAGGTCTCTTTCCACTGCAGCCTTCATTCGCCTTTATGGACACTGAGATTCTAACACTTTCTTCCACCTGCTTCGCTGCTGAAAACTTGTAGACCCATGTCTGGGAGCTGGGCAGGCTTATTATAATGGCATTCTGTACTCACCATGTCACAGCACCATCAAAGGATATATATGGCTTTTTAGAAGGGAAACATTGCCATTTCCTGTCCCTACCACATCCTATTGGTGCTGCCACTGCTTTGTCTGTGACTGCTTATTCATTAGAGTTACCTCTGCTTATTTTGCAGCTAACCTTCCCTGAAAGTCATTCTACTATCTGCTACACGTGGATGTACTGGGTAGCAGTACAGCTCTGTCATCATCTCAAGAAAATGGGAATTTTATTTTTTTGTGGATATTTAAGAGTTTATAACAATGGTATTTATAAGATCTTAAATATCCAAAACTTTAACTACTAAGTGTTTCCCATTTCCATATTTTTGTTCCTTTTCCTTTCTCTCTCCACATTTTTTTACTTGAATAAAAACTTGGCCACACTACAAAACATTCTTCATAAATATTTCCAATTTGGCCTCAGATTGCCACTAGCTAATTAAAATGGCTGAGAGTCTTGACGAGTCTAAATTATATCTATAGATAGATAGATAGATAGATATAGATCCCTCTCTCTCCTACTCCCTCTCTTTCTCTCTCTCTCTATATACATATAGTTGATTAACTTCAATGGATCAACTTCAATGGATCAACATTTAATTTACATCAGCTAAAGATCTGGCCCAAGATATAAGTTTGACTATACTCAGTCATCACTACTAAAATTATGTTATTAATATTTTTCAAATTAAGATTGTATTAATTAATTAAAGGAAGGACACTGAAACCACAATTAAACAAGAAAGAAATTCCATTCTAACAGGAATAAAAAGGCAACATTTTCTGTCATCTTACACCATTGATCTGTTTTTCCTTCTTAATTTTAATCTCCCTGACCTTATCTTTACATTGATATCTTGATCACTTTCTGTAATAAATGCAATATAGTTAACATAATATTTCATAAACTATATGTAAAATGATGTACTTTCATTTACTGTATTAATACAAAGTATAATTTTAATACTGACTTTTTAATTCAATAACTTCCATACTTAACTTTTATTCTAAGCATACTAGAGGTAGGCAGAGTAGCTCATAAAATCTGGCTTTAATTAGATGGCATATGTTATCAGCAGAGATCCTGGTTTTCCCTATGATAAAAAAATCATAAATTCTCTGATAAAAGCCCCAAAATCTGTGATTAAATTGAAATGCCACTATATGTAAAATATGTATATGTGTGTGTGTGTGTGTGTGTATGAATGTATCAATTGAACACAAGGTTTTACTGATATATTTACAATCTTAAATTAAGTTGGAAGCCTACCAGTGCCATAATCAGTACAGTAAAATAAATTCTAAGTACCTATAAAATTTTGGTATTTGATTTTGGGTTTTTTATTGTGGAAAATCAGCTCCTTCTGCCCCCCGTCGCTCACCAGAATGCAGGTCTGGGTCCCTCACTCGCAAGCCACAGTCCCCTGGGCCCTGCTGGTGCCCCTCACTCCCTGCCACAGGTGAGACACAACATGGCAGGGCAAAGTGGAGCTGTATGCGGAAGCTCATTGCCACCACTGTGAGCCCTGTGCTGCCCTAACTACACCCTGCCTGTCCACCCTGGAGCAGCAGAAACACAACACTACCCCACCACCCCCACAGCTGCCGGCAGGGGGTGGGTCACCAGGCCAGCATGGAGATCACAGCAGCAGCAATGAGCTCCCCCACATAGCCCCACTCTGCTCTGCCACATCAGGTCCCACCCACCAGGCCGCAGAGGCACCAGAGGAGGGCAGCAGGGCAGGGAGCCTGAGCCGGAGCCTGAGCCTGAGCCTGAGCCTGCAGCAAGCAGGCCACACCTGCCCTCACCTGCACACAGATCTGGTGCTGCCCCACAGGAGTGCGCACAGAAGTGAGGAGCTAGCTCCACCCCCCAGACTAGTATCCCATGGCCCCATCATGCTCTGCACTAGGGCCCTGCAGGTGCGCATTATGGCCCCAGGCCCAAAGCTCCACACACCACCCAGCTGGGCAGCATCCCCAGCCCCAGCCATACCCAACTCCCTCCCTACCTACCTCCTTATCAGGGGCTTCAATTTCCCCTGCCCCTCTGACTTACCAGGGGGAGCTGCTTTCCAGGCTGCCTGGCGGCCATGTACATGCACATGGCATACTCTGCCTAACCGCTCCCCCTAGCTGCTTGAAGGCTGGAACTGCAGAGAGCTCTTTGCAAAAAACCAAAATCCATGTGTTTCTGTTAAAATGAAAAATCTGTGTTTTTCTCAGATAAAAGGGAAAATCCATGGTTTTTTTCCCATTTTTTCTGTGGGAAATGAAAGACCCAACTCCCTAGTTATCAGTTATTGACTAAAAGAAATAGAAGACATTTTACAGCATTTCTTTCTCTTCAGAAGATATAACAATACAATGCAGGCATACTCAACTCTAACCATGAACATATTAGCTTCAGTTCAGCTGTTTGAAATATAATGGCATGTCATCAAATATTGCTGGACGAATAACGGGTTTTTTAGTGTGGTGGCTGAAGCAAAAGCAATTGAACCAAAAAATGGTTTGGGGTCATATCAAAATAGGGTTTTAATTTTTGTTAGGAAAAAAAACAAACAAAAAAAAGTCACACAAGCCTTTTGACCCAAAATGGAAGTTTTGTATTTAGGTAACTTAACTGCTTTGAAACATTTAGTTTTCTAATCCAGAATCTGTGGAAAACACAATGAAAAGTTAGAAAGTTTAATTTAAAAATACAAAAATGAAATACTTCAGTATTTCTAAAACAAATTACTTTTGAAAATATCAATATCCCATTTTGTTATTTTCATAGTTTCCCCATTCCCATTTTATGCCTGAAATTATTTGCTGAATTCAGCTAATTTTTGCTGCTCCTCTGAAATGACATTTGTCAGTATATTTAATATCCGGGTGGGGAAGAGATTATTATAACATTGTATGGCTCCAATATCTGTTTCTCCTTCGAAGCTTTCTTTCCATTGAAGTTAAGGGAGTTTTGCATTGCCCTAAAACAAAGATATATCTGGTTCCAAGTTATTTTGAAGTCCTGTTACAAAATGAAATAGGTTTTTTTTCACTTCAGAGTTGCTGTGCAGCATTCTCTAAATCTATGCGATTCATCAATGCTCCTAATAATTGCCTGAGACAGTCAGTTATAGTCTTACTAATGCCATTTATATTTCCTGTCATTTTCTCAAAAGATTGATTAAGAAAGAATAGCATCTCAGTAACTGCTTTCTTCAGAACAGGTAAAACATTATAGCACCTGGAAGTATTCTTCAGCCTGAGCTCAAACTAGTCAATCAACTTAATTTTTCTCTTTCTAAATCACTGGTTGATGATTACAGGACGCCAGGATATCTTTTTACTCTAGCACTATCATTGGTTTCAAAACTCATTCATCATGGTCAAAGAACATATGCTACCTACACTCTTGTCCTTGCTGTTGTTTTCAATCTCCAAATGGCTAACAAAATAAACAGTAACTAATAGTGGCTTCTATGTGCCTGGTAAAATGTGGTCATTTTCTTTTGGTTTTGTTTCCTTTTTCTAAATACTTATGCAGCTTCTCCCCTATTACCATTGTAGTTCCTGAATACCTCACAGTCTTTCATCTCCTGGCACCTGCTATGTATATATTCTTGATGCTACAGATAGGGAGATGAGCCAGAGAGAGACAACAGCACATCTGAATGTCAGGCAGAAGGTGGGGGAGAGATTCACCTTATAATTTAGCTAATCAGAGATGCATAAGCTTTCATGAGCCTGAGCTCACTTAGTCAGATGCTTTGAAGAGACATGGAGAAAATCTGATTAAGTTTGCTCAAGCTCACAACAGTTCATGTATCTCTGATTTATTCAGTCTAAGAGGTGTGTTTGGATCCTGCCTTTTGCCTAACTTCAGATTAACATGGCTAATCACCTCTATCTAAAAGTTAGTAACAGGTGTGTTTGCAATGTAATATAGAGATTCCTTCAGTAATTTTAAATTAGTCCACTTGTGGGACAGCAGCATGTGGACTAATTTACCCTGCTTCTCAAATAGCTTTGTATCATATGCTGGGCAAGTTTACACATGCATTACTCTGGCCTAGATTTACTCTGGTGTAAACTAAGGTGGAGTAAGAGTTTTTGGGTCAGTGTCTACACATACAGTCAATCAGGAGAATATTTGTCCCCAGTTCTCTGTAGCCCTGCAATGGAACCTCTTCCTTACCAAGGAGCAGCATGCTAAGTGCAGGGGCAGCATGCAGCAGCTTTCTCCTTGGCCACTCTGCCTCCCTGCACTATGGCTACTCCCACCCCTGGTCCTGGCAGTCATGACCAGTGCTCTGTGATTCTTCCAGCTACTGCAATCACTCTGCTGGCCCACAATGCCAACTGCTGACTGGCCCATAGCTGCCTCATCCAGCACTGGAATTCCCCCAATGTATCAGAACCCACACCCCATTACCTGCCCACCACACAATGACTGCCCCTATTACAGCTGCAGTGGATTTTGTTTTATGGCTCTCCAAGCCATCATGAACCACGGCAGCACATACACCCACATGAGCACTGGCTGGGTGGGCAGCATGCACAATGCCTGTGTGTTTCAGAACTCTGGCCTGATGGGACTGGTGGAGAGTAGGCGTTCACATCAGTGGTGCCAGACCTGCAGCTGGGTGCCGTTGTGGTCCTACCACTGCTCATCAGGGACCCTGCCTACCCACTCCTCCCTTGGATGATGTAGCCCTACACTGGCCACCTGGATCCCTGCCAGGCCCACTTTAACTGCTGCCTGGGCCGGACCCATGCTCTGGTAGAGCACATCTTTGGCTGCCACAAGGGCTGCTGGCACTCCCTCACCATCCGCATTGAGGTCAACAAGAACACCCTCACCCAGGTCATCATTGCAGCTTGTGTGCTGCATGATACCTGCAAGGCCCAAGGGGGAGCTATTCTGTGAGGCCTGGGCAAAGGAGGTGCGGTGGGCAGAGGCTGCCTGGCAGCAGGAGTACAACCTGTGGTGACAGAAGCAGCAGTAGCAGTGGGTCCCCTCTGTTGACACTGGATTTTAGGCACCCAGCCCCTATACCTTTGTTCCCAGCAAGCACAATCCTCAGACCAACCACAACACCTGCCAGTTGATAATAGGTGAATTTGATATAGAGTGATAACAAAAAAGCAGCAATACAAACAATCAAGCAATTTTATATCTACTAATCCTAGGGCTGTCATCAGTGTCAAAGTATATCTGGTCAGGATGCAGGCTTCATTCTGAGTCTCTCTTTCTTAGGTGTCAGGGATAGGGGCCAGGCAGTGGCAGACATAAATGAGACCAACAGGATGGTGTCCAGCACCCAACAGTCATCATCTGTGTGCTGCACTGCCCAGCCCAGGATGGTGTTCTGTTCCCACCTGGATCCACTCACACTCCTGTGCCAGGAGCTTGACCCAGAATTGGCCCAATCCAGGTTGGCCCAATCCTCTGCCTCCTCACACTGGTCCCATGCCTTCTCCTAGGCGATGTCCTCCACTCGCCACCTGTCCTGGTGGGCCACATCTTCTGTTTACCAGGCCTGTGCATTTTGCTTCTGTTCCTCTTCCACCACCACCAGTCACTGAAGGAGGAGGGTCTGGTCTATCATACACCTCTGACACAGCCATCACATCTGTAGAGACCCGGCGGTGGGTGACATTGACCCTGAGCCAGTATCCCCAATGGCAACTGTGGCCTCTCCCCCACATCCAGATGCTGGATCTGCAGAGCCATGGGACTTTTCTAGAAGTTTGCAACATTTCAGAGATAAGATACTCTGTACCCGTGCCTCAGATCAAGGGCTGGCCATGCACAAGTGTGGAGGGACCATGGTAAGTCAGGCTGGGTAAGCCCAGAGCCAGGCAGCCACCAACTGAGCCCCCATCCCCACACCCTCCCCTGAGACAGGACAGGCTCCTGGCAGCACCTGCTGCCATGGCTCCAGAGCCCGCTGCCCTCCTCTCCCCATGCAGGCCAAACACCCTGATGCACTGCCACTGAGCCCACGGTGCCCAGGCTGGGGAGAGCATGGAGTCCTGGACAACTGGGATGAGGAGCTGGCCATGACTCTGCCCTCCCCACAGCATGCCTCTCTGGAAAGGTGCCCCAGGGCCAGCCCCCTGCCACACCACCACTGGGCCCTGAGCATGCCCCTGCTATGCATACCCCAGGTGGTGTGCAGTGAGCTGTTTGCATGGGCCAAGGGGTGCCAAACCAACTACATCCTGCTGATGATGATCCTCCTGGTGCCCCAGGTGTACCTGCTCTCCTGGTTTCAGATGCTAAGCTTCAGTGGCACAGGCAACAAGCCCAGGCTGCCCCACAACCTCTGCCACTGACTGGAGGACTACCTGTGGCAGTACTACACATCTCTGCCACTCATTGCTGAGGAGGACATCACAGCTGACATTGATGCATTCCTCTTCATGTTAAAGGCCTGTGCCCACCCAGCTGTGGGGACATGTGTTGCTCAATAAAGTAGTGTGGGAAAGCTGAACAGGGAGGGGGTGCTGGGGGTGGGGCTGGGGCCAGGGGTGGGGGCTGGGGCATGGCGTGTAGCCCTGGGGTGCTGACAGGGCTGGGCAGGGGCAGCAGCAGCCTGCAGCATCCCTCAAAACTGAAGTGGTCCGAACAGCACTGCTCTGGCAGCCATGTGGCAGTGTAGTGACAGGCAGCAGTGCTGGGGTGCTGGCAGGCATGCACAGCAGGGCTGTGGCCTGCCCAGGGGGACACAAAGGGTGTGCAATGCCCACAGGCTGTCTGTGTTGTGTGCCTCAGTTCACAAAATGTCTGCACGCTTTTATAACCTGAAGGCAGAGGCTGCCATAGAGGCAACCCAGCCCTGAAGCAGGAGAGGCTCTTAGCCTGCAGCCCTGGGGGTGGCCTCAGGCCAGAGCTGGGGAGACCCAGGAGCAAATTTTCTCCCAGGTTGCATCTACATATGTGTTACTGTGCATTAACTAATCACAATTAAATGTTGTTACCTGCATTCACTAATAGGCTACTGCGCAGTAACATGTCTCATGTAGATGTGTCCTCTAAGTTCTATGCTGATGTTGCTGAATTGTTACTGGTAGATTTTGTATCTCTGCAATAGACCTTGTAGGTACATGTAGGCATTACATTGAAATTGAGCTAACTAGAGTTAGGTTGATCTAAATGCCCATCTGTTTAGGCATTCAAAGGGTTTAAATCAGGCCAAAAATTGTGGGCTGGTCTTGTTAGTTCACCTACTTGGATGAACTAACTTAGACCAGGAACAGGTTAGTCTGATCTATCAAACATCTGCACATGTTCGGAGTGCAGCTCTGGGGCTGGAAAAGCCCAGCCACTTCCCCCAGCACTGGAGCTTCATTCTTTTTACCCCTCCCCAAACCAAATCCATGACTTCCAAGTTAAGCACCGGACCATCTTTTCACATTAGTATACACATGCATGTAGAAATATAATTACATTTCACTACATGTTACATAGCTGGTGCTCAGTCAGCAAATATAAGATTTTTGTATACCACTGGTATTCATATATATTCTGTGCAAACTGTAGTTGAAGAAGCTCCATTGATTAAAATAGCTGACCATACTGTCTTCTATGAATGTATCATCAATACATCTTAATAACATTTCTTCAAAATATGTGTCCCACAAAGGACCCTTGCAGTCCCACAAAGTCCCTTCACTGCAGTCCCTTTCCCTATACGCTAATTAACCTTTTAAATCTTTTTATTGGGACACTTACGTAATTTCTTGGTTTTTGACTAACTGTAAGATGCATTCAAATCCTGTTGCTCCTTTCATTTTAAAAGATATACATGTATATGTATATCTGATTGTATATCTGAGGATACCTGGGCAAATCCACACAGCACATAATAACAAGTTTGGAGCATTATTACAATTTTGTTGTATTATTGCAGCATCTGCCACGACATGCTTCACCTTTACAAAGTTCACTCTGTAAAGATCATGCTACAAAATGCATTTTATATCTCATTTCATTCTGACCTATAACTAGATTTCTATCCATCTATCACAGCACTTCTATCATGTCTATCACTGTGGAACTGTACCTTGGTAATAGTGAATCAAAAGTTACAATAGAAGTTAATAAGTGTTTTGTTAATTAATGGCTCATGGAAAAAGTAAAAGCAGTCCTGGACCTATAATTCATAAATGATTGTGAATGAATTGCCTTTCTGAAGGTTTTTGATATAATGACACACTAAAACAACCATAAAGAAACAATATAGAATATAAATTTCTAGGGTTTTATGAGAACATTTTATAACTATTAAAGGTTTCGTTTTAAAGGTTCTGTTATTTAATAGTGATGAGGGACCTCTGAAAACAGCCTATCAGAAAGGTCATACTAAAACCCACCTATATTTGCTTCTCTCCAGAGCAAAATGTGGCAGAGGTTAGAGGCATTTTGAAAGTAGGGTGATGAAGAATTTAAAATGCTTAGAGATATTTTTAATTGATTATATTGCTCCAGTGCAGTAAAAGAGAAGTTTTAAGAATCTGATGCCAGTCATCAATGAGAGGAAGGAAGACACGTGAGAACTATGGCTAGACTTCTACCAAATTGGCTGCGTCCAGATGAGCAGGTCTGTATAGCTTATGGTGCCACACATCTCTTTGTGGTGCCACAAACTGTATGCAGTGAATGTTAAAACATGTGCTGCACTGTAGTGCAGTGGCAAAATTTACTACCAGGATTTTCCAGTAGCACATTAAAAAAAAAGGCCAGAAGAAAAAGTGGCCCAATGCACACAAAGAAAAATGTGCACTGGCAGAAATGGAGGCCAAGCTGTCCAGAGCAACACTCTGGCTGCCAGCCCAGCCTCTCTGCTGGCCCTGCTGCTCCAGCACAGCATCAGGCCAACATGGTGCACAGGCATTGGACCCAGCCTACTGCTCTTCCTGGCAGAAAAGTCGGGAGGAGTTGGGCAGTGGCAGTTTGCCCGTTGTGCGACAGTTTGTCCTGCACTGAAGGCCATGTGCAGAGGTGTGTGCTGAGGCAATTTGTGCCACTGTAAGTGCACACACCTGCTCATCTGGATGTGATCATGGGATCACCTTTACCACAACATCAATAGAAACTTCTAAGCTCATTTGCTACTTGATATTCCGAGGTGCTAACAAGCCCAAGATATTGAACTATATTTTGCCATGTTATAAGATTGAGCTGGGCAGAGGATAGACATTTTTCATGGAGGATTTTGAGTTTGTAACATTTTATTTTCATTCTGATTGAGCATAGAAGTCTAATGATTTAAAATTCTTCAGGAAGTTATGGGGGAAAATGGGAACTGATGAAAAAAAATAATTTTCATTTCAATGTTTTCATTTGTTGTTCTGCTGTTCTAAAAAATACAAAAATTTTTTAAATGTCAACATATGGGAATAAAATGGGCTTATCTAGTCAGGAAAGAAAAGAGCATCTTGTTACCAATTCTCTCTGGACAAATAAGGGAATCAGTGATTTTGCCCTGTGTTTCAGGACAAAATATCTGCTATAGTGGGTGTTTTGTTAGTTCCTAAAACAGTTCTCTGTTGAAAATTTAACAGTTGCTTTTATGTAAATGCATTTTTTGTTGTTACAAGACATGTTATTCAAGGTGGTGGTGATGGTGATGGTTGTTTTAAAAGAACATTATCCCAAAGTACTTTACCTACAGTGGTCTTATAGAGCTTGGACATCACTGCCCTCCTTCATGTACCAAGTAAAAAAACCAAAATGAGGTCAAATTTATACATCAAAGATTTATCTAAGACTACTGTGGAAGAAACAGGCTTTACTCTGTTGTTTGGTTTTGAAGTTGCCAGAGACTTTTTTATTATACAAGCAGCTGCAGGTGAGGACACCGAACAGACAGAGCTTCTTCTTATCAGTTCCGCATTTCCCCCCAACAGACAACTGAAGCAAGTTTTTTATATGTTTCAATTCAGGTCACATGATGCAAGATATAACAAGTCAAAGAAAAACTGGTTTGAACCAGAAAGCTGCAAGAGGGCATAAACTGTGGTTTGACCTATTGACTTCATAGGTCTACTCAGCTCAACAAGGGAAAAGTGCAGGAGAAAGAACAGATTGCAAAATAGGCAGGGAAAAAGCAATCATTAGCAAATAGTGTACTAACTCAAAGAAGTCAGTAGAAATTAAGGCCTGGGGTTTTCTTCTTCCACATTCCCTCCTTTTGTACTTATAGTACAACTGATGAGATTTTGTAACTGTGTTGGGCAACAGACTGCAAGTGAGCTAATGGGAGAACAGTTTAACTTATGCATTCTTCGAGGCATAGTGAAACTTGTTCTTAGGTAGAGTATCTCCCAGAGCTCTCTTCAGAACAACTGTGAGACTAACCTCAATTGACCCAGCATCACGTTAGACATTTCTGTTGCATCTTTTGTGGGATGTACCAAGGTTACAATTGCGTAGCAACAAAAGGAGTACTTGCAGAAAGAGAATAAACCCGAGGACTATGGTTGCGATATAAAATAATTTGGTCCCAAGTATACCAAACCAGTCTCAAAGACTCCATTGATCGGTTTGGTGTACTTTAGCAGCTTCTTTTTCAATAATTTCGGCCTGGTTCTCAATAGCACTAGAAGCATCTGGTATATAAACGCAGCAATTTGATTTTATTAAAGCACACATACCTCCTTTGCTAGCTAAAATATAATCTAAGGTCAGTTTGTTTTGTAGAGTCATTTGTCTCATTTCTTTCATTTCTTTACTTATTTCATGGAAACCAATGGCAGTAGCATTAGCTATTTTCTCTAGGGATGCTGTAACTTTCTTTATTTCAGACATAGCTAAGCCTGCTCCATAGTTGGGGAACATTATACCTCAAAACCTTCGATTTTTTGTGATTTTGCGAACATTGCAAATTTTTCTTTTAGGTAAGTGAGATCTAATAGTAAAGGCAGGATATGTTGCAGAGACATAGCATGTTCCTCCCCAACTGGAAGGAAGATTTTTATAGGCCTTATCTTTATATACAAAATAGTGACCAGCTAGTGTGGTAGCTGAAAAGTTACAAACTGGTTTTAATATTCATACTGAATAATAACCTAAATATCTAGCCGAAATGGGAGAATAACCAGGTATCTAAGAACCGTTAGAGAGCTAAGCACCATTTACCTTAAATTCCACTTTACACTTACTGACTCCTACTATAACACGAGATCCATTACAGGTCTAACAAAACTTTCCAGGGGTGGTATACACTAGTTGTACATAGTCAGCTCGGTTACAATTTATATCTTGCCAAGTTTCATTTCTATGAAAGGGTGAACAATAAGGAGCTGACATTTGGGTTGCATTCAAGGGTACTGGTATCATGGGTTTCCCTTCGGTAGAATGGATAGGGACATGACTACATATCCAACAACAAGAGACATTTAAGTCTATCTTAATTTGGTTAATTAAAGACAAAAACACATTCTCATAGGCCAGGTTTAAAAGTTCAATACAAATAGCCTATAGGAGGGACTCCATGTTTGGTTATTAATGGGCTCTTTTCTTGGAGTCTTAATCTTTAATCCTTGGTTTCGTCAGGAGGAACAGTCTTTTTGCAGTGCGATGTGTGGATCCAAGCAGATAGTCTCCAACACTTTACTGCAGTGTTAGTGGTGAGAAGAACTTGGAACAGACCTTTCCAGCGAGGTTCTAAAGCTGATTTTCTTTGGTGGATTTTTACATGAATCTAATTTCCTGACTGTAAGGAATGGCAGGCTTCTTCAGGCTCTCTGGGTAAAGCTTCTTGGACCTGTGAATTAATTAATGCTTGACAATATTGTAATACAAGGTCATTAGCTAAATTGATGTTAATCTGAGAAGGTGGAAAGGGTGGGGAAGATGGAAGTCGCATAGGTCTCTCTATCAGGACTTCATGTGGGCTGAGTCCAGTCTTCTGATAAGGGGTGGATCTCATGCTCATTAATGCTAATGGTAGAGCATTTGGCCATTTTAAACTAGTCTCAGCACAGATTTTTGCTGGTTTATTTTTTAGTATCTCATTTTGTCTCTCTACTGCACCTGCTGACTGTGGATGATAAGGGCAGTGAAAGTTCTGTCGAATCTGCAGGGCTTTACATATTTCTTGCATAATTTGCACAGGAAAGTGAGACCCCCTGCCACTATTGATGGTAAGTGGGATTCCAAATTGTGGGATAAGGTCCTTTAAAAGGATTTTAGTGACAGCCTTAGTATCGGCTCTTGCCACAGGATAAGCTTCATTACAACTTGAAAACATACAAACTATAACAAGTACATATTGATATTTACAATATTTTGGCATTTGTATAAAGTCAACCTGAATATTTACAAATGGTCTCCAAGGTGGGGGATGTGTGGCTTTCTTAGTTTTAACAGGTTTGTCTACATTATGGGCTTGACACACAGGACAAGCCTGGCAGTAGTGCTGAGCTATGGAAGGAAAATTTGGAGCATACCAATTAAGTTGAATAGCTGTGATCATCCCCTCTTTGCTCACATGGGTCACTCCGTGGTACACACGAGCAAGGTAGGGAAGTAAGACCTTGGGCGCAACCAGGCGGCCGTCCAGGGAGCGCCAAAGGTGATCGGGGTGTAATATGCACCCATGCAGTCTCCAGGTGTCTTTCAGAATCTGCAGCCTGATCTTGGAGAAGTGCAACATTATGAAGAGTTGCAATAGGAGACTGCTCATGAGAAAAAAACAATTGCTCAGCCTGAGGGGGTGAAAGGGTCACAGCTCTGGCTGCAGAGGCAGTCAGAGTATTTCCACGCATAATTTCATCCTGGGAAGATTGATGAGCAAAACATTTAATAATAGCAACAGCAACAGGTAATAGAAGGGTATCTAATAAGGTGGCTACATAAGAACAATTACGATTGGGTGTGCTATTTGAGATAAGAAACCCACGTTGTTTCCATAATTGCTCATAATCATGAACAACACTAAAGGCATAATGTGAATCTGTATATATATATTAACAGTTTTACCTTTAGTAAGGGTACAGGCATGAGTGAGGGCAACAAGTTCAGCAATTTGGGCAGAATAGACAGAAGGTAAAAAATTACTTTCGAGTACCTTGTGCTGGGAACATACAGCATAACCTGCAACAAGAGAGCCTTTGGAATTTCTTAGGCAGGACCTATTAACATACAAGACTAGATCAGCATTTGGAATGGGAATGTTCTTAAGATCAACCCGAGGTAAAGTTAAATGAGAGGTAACAGCGAGGCAGTCATGAGGCTCACTATCAGAAGATGCAGGTAACAAAGAAGCAGGATTAAGTACAGGGCATCGAACTAAATAAATGTGGGCCACAGAAAGTAGCAGAATTTCATATTTAGTTAAATGAGCATTTGAAAGGTGTTGAGTTTTGGTCTTTAAAAGAAGTGCAGCCACTGAGTGGGGTACAGCAACAGTTAAGGGCAAGGCTAAAACAATATTTGCTACAAGAATGGCAGCAGCAGCAACTGTCCGAAGGCATGGTGGAAACCCAGTTGCTACAGGATCTAATTCTGTACTATAGTAGGCAATAGGACGACGTTTATCTCCATGGGATTGAGTAAGTACCCCCAGAGCAAAGCTATCTTTTTCATGACAAAAGAATGTAAAAGGCTTTGAATAATCAGGAAGTCCCAGTGCGGGTGTCTGTGAAAGGGCAGTTTTAATAACAGGAAAGGTATTTTATGCTTCTGGAGATCACTGCAAAGGTTCAGGGGTGTCCTTTAAGGTAAGATTTTGTAAGGGTTTTACAATTGAGGCATAGCTCAAATTCCATTGGTGGCAATATCCAGCCATACCTAAGAAGGTGAGGGCTTTGAATAATCAGGAAGTCCCAGTGCGGGTGTCTGTGAAAGGGCAGTTTTAATAACAGGAAAGGTATTTTATGCTTCTGGAGATCACTGCAAAGGTTCAGGGGTGTCCTTTAAGGTAAGATTTTGTAAGGGTTTTACAATTGAGGCATAGCTCAAATTCCATTGGTGGCAATATCCAGCCATACCTAAGAAGGTGAGCATTTGAGAGAGAGTTGTGGGCTGAGGGATTTTTAGAATTGGTTCAACTCACGCAGTTGAAAGGTGATGTTCTATGGAAATATCATGGCCTAAATAATGAACCTTTGGTAAGCAGAGCTGAAGTTTTTCTTTAGAACCTTTATGGCCTTTTAGAGCAAGACAGGTCAAAAGGTGTAGAGAATCAATTTTACAGGCTTCAAAGAAAGGTGAGGCAAGCAAAAAATCATCAACATACTGGATAAGGACAGAACAGTTTTTGAACTGAATGTCGTCTAAATCTTTCTTTAAAATTTGTGAAAAGATAGAAGGGGACGCTGTATACCCTTGTGGGAGTCTAGTCCAAGTTTATTGTAAGCCTTTATAAGTAAATGCAAACAAAAACTAACTATCTGGATGAATGGGATAATAGGAATTGGAAAAAAAAGCAGAGCACAGGTCTACAACAGTAAAGTAACAAGCTTTCAGTGGAATGCAAGAAAGAATGGTAGCTGGGTTAGGTACTACAGGAAAAATAGGTAAAACAACAGAATTAACGGCTCTCAGGTCTTGCACAAAGTGATAAGAAGTTTTGCCTGGTTTCTTAACTGGCAGAATTGGAGTATTACAAGGACTAGAAGTGGGGATCAAGATACCTTGTTGAAGGAGGGAAGAAATAACTGGCGCGATTCCTTGCTCAGCCTCCTTGCTGAGAGGATACTGGGAAATGCACGGGAGCTGCTTTCGCGGATCCAGATGAATTTAACAGGTTCAGCAATTTGTATCTGCCCAACTTCATTAGCATGCTGTGACCATAGGGCAGGGGATACCTGTCTAAGGATTTCTTCTTTGAAATCAGGGTTTGTTGCAGAAATAGGTGGGATTGCTGGTTCAATCATAGCAGCAAGAACTGTGCATTCATTTTCTGCTGGTACTTCAAGGAAAACTCCATCCTCTGTACAATAAATAGTACAACCAAGTTTACAAAGTAGGTCATAACCTACAAGATTAACAGGGGTAAAAGGGCTTAAAAGGAAGGTATGGTGGTCAGAGATAGAACCAAGAGTGACAGACAAGGGTTGAGTTACAGGGTGAGAAATTACTTGGTTAGAAATGCTGACAGCATTAACTACAGCATTGGAAAGAGGTGGATCGGGAAGATCAAAAAGATGCAAAGCGGAATGGCTTGCCCCTGTGTCAACAAGGCAAGTTACCCTTTTTCCCGCTATGGTACATTCTACAAAGAGTCCAGACTGATTAACAGGTAAGAGTGGTGAAAGGATGAAGATACTATCCCTCAGGTGGGATAAAGAATTTTGGGAAAGAGGCAGGGAGAATTGCTGATATTGTTGATCTGCAGAGTTTCCTGTTGAAGGGGTAGAGGTAGGTGGTCTGTTGGGACATTCTCCTTTCTAATGACTGGTTTTCCCACAGTGAAATCAGGAAGAACGGTCAATGGAGGAAACATTCTTCTGTCAGCACCCGCATTCCCTTCCCCGGCCTCGTGAATTCCCGTTTCTATGTCCTCATCCTCTGGGGTGATAAGTTTGAAGTTGCAAAGCTATTAACTGGGCTTCATTATTTTCTTTCTTTCTTTCCTGACACGCTAAACAATGGTTGGCAACCGTAACTAGTTCATTTAATGGTTTTGTTTGCCAGCCCACACAGATGTTACGCAATTGGTCTCCTAATTTAGGCTGTAGGCCTTGGGCAAATGTGGCTGCAATTGCTTCCCGAGCATTTCGGGTAGCTTCATCTATTCCTGAGTATCTTTCAAAAACGTCTTTGAGTCAGTCTAAATAGTCTGCTGGAGACTTTCCTTTATTCTGTTTACAATTATTAATTTTAGCCCAGTCAGTTTTCTTAGGACATACAACAGATATGGCTTCTAATAAATGGTGTCGGGTGGTTGCAAGATCTGTCTCATGACGAGGGTCTCACTGTGGCCAGTTTGCCTCATCTGTTAGGCATTGTTGGACTTCAGAAGGAAGTACAGCATGCAAAAGTTGGTTCATATCAGACCATGTAGGGTTGTAACAGTTAATAATGGTTTGGAGCTTATCTTTAAACTTCTGGGGCTTTTCTCTGATGTTAGGAAATTCTTTAACTAGATTTCTTAAATTTCCAGGTGTCCAAGAGGCATGTACCGTTACCAAGCCTTGTGCATCTGGTAATTGGCACAACGGTACTTGAATAATAGGGCCCTTTTTAGGGCAACTGTTATTTAAACCCACAGGAGAATATGAGCCTGCAGAAGTGCTTTCTGGACTACAAGGTGCAGTTTCTAATTCAAGCGGAAGGTGTTCGGGGTAAGGTGGTGGTTGGGCCAAACAAGAAGTACTTTCTAGAATATCTTCTACAGACGCATTCTCAGTCTCGGTCTCATGAGTTAGTTGGGGTTATAAAGGGGTAGGAGGTGCTGCGGGATGATTAGCCTGGCCAGGGCTGTATCCATTTTTCAATTGCTTAATTTCTGCTTTTAGTTTTTCTTGGGAGTCCTTAAGACTCCTTACCCGGGATTCTTGTTGCCTCTTACTACCTTCTTTATACCAGTCAAAACAGACATCCCATTGAGTTTGAGGGGTCTTGCTACCTCGGGACTCTAGAACTTTTCGGAGGTGGATCAGTTTATTAAGATCAAGTGTTCCTTCTAAAGGAAATTGTTTTGGAGGTTTATTCCTGGTATACCAATTCCATTTATATAAAAACTTAAATGACTTTTGACCATAATGCACATACATATAACCTGCTGGGGTTCCTTTTGGCAGGGTTGGGACATCCTTTGACCCAGAGCCCCCCATCCCTCAATTCACACAGGGCACTCACAGAGGGAAGAGGGTAAGGGACTTGATGTGCCAATCTTGAACCGAGAGCAGCGCACGAAGTGGCGTCCTAACAGTTATTTGGTCACATCAACTGCCAGTTACCTGGACAGTTTCCATGGATGGGGAAAGGATAAACCTGTCCGCTGGGTCATGAGGTTCCAGCTGGGTTCCCTTGCTTTCAAGTCTGTCTTTCTAGACAGCCTTGGGGCAGCTAGACCCAACCTTAGTCTCAGACCTGGTCAGTGGCTTATATTCTTTTCTTTCACACAAGGGAACTTCTGTGCTGAGGCACGGGGTTCAAGAATATTTCTTTAGTCTCAGCCTTGGTCAGCAACACTGTGGAAAACACTCACACTATTCACCAGGTTTCTATATTCCTTAGTCTAGACTTTTCCTTTTACTCTTTTAATTGTAAACCGGTTTCATACAAACCCTTTAGAGTGTCTGAAAAGTTCATATTTCAAAAGTTCAGATGGCGTAAGCTCAAACTGGTTTCCTGACACTCACGGGCAGTCCTCCACCAATAACCCCTTTAGAGATTTCAAAAGGTCTCTTACCTTCATTTGGCACCTGGGGTTTTGGAGGGGAACGGTCCGCAAGCCCATCGGTACTCTCAGCTGGGCATTGCCATCCGAGTCACGGCACCAAGAACTGTGGAAGAAACAGGCTTTACTCTGTTGTTTGGTTTTGAAGTTGCCAGAGACTTTTTTATTATACAAGCAGCTGCAGGGGAGCACACCAAACAGACAGAGCTTCCTCTTATCAGTTCCTCATGCCCCCCCAACAGACAATTGAAGCAAGCTTTTTATATGTTTCAATTCAGGTTGCATGACGCAAGATATAACAAGTTGAACCAGAAAGCTGCAAGAGGACATAAACTGTGGTTTGACCTATTGACCTCATAGGTCTACTCAGCTCAACAAGGGAAAAGGGGTGGGAGAAAGAGCAGACTGCAAAATAGGTGGGGGAAAAAACAATCATTAGCAAATAGTGTACTAACTCAAAGAAGTCAGCAGAAATTAAGGCCTGGGGTTTTCTTCTTCCACACTACCAAACCACATTAGAAATTATAGTACATCTTCTGCTAGGTCATACTTTAAAGGTAATTAAAAGTGATAATTGTTTGACATTTTTTCATAGTCAGGCATGTAAAAGTAGTATAAATATGAAATAGTTTCTTAATCCAATGTGTCATTATTTTCTTGTAGACTAGAACTTGCCAGCCTCCTATATTTTACAGCTAAAGCCTTATAAAATTTCAGTGTGGAGCAGACTTCAGCAGAGTTAACAGTCCATGAAAAATAAAGTATAGCCTGGAAGAGTGATAAAAACTTTTCTGCACCCATAGCAGTGCCTCTATGTTATGATTTAAAATAGATGCTTCAAATAATCTTTTAGTGAAAATTGAGAAAACATGTATACTTTCATAAATTCCTAAACCCAGACTTTCTATAGGGTTAAGGTTCATTTGTGCCACTTCAGTGATAGAAAATGGCAGTAATCCATTCTCAAGTATCAGAGTATTGCCTCATTATGGGTCAGAGAGACCACAACAAATTGGAGGTTCAGACAAAAAGAAATCTCATGAGGTTCAACAAGGACAAGTGCAAAGTCCTGCACTTAGGACAGAACAATCTCATGCACAGTACAGGCTGGGGGCTGACTGGCTGGGCAGCAGCTCTGCAGAAAAGGACCTGGGGGTTACAGTGGACAATAAGCTTAATATGAGCCAACAGTGTGCCCTTGTTGCCAAGAAGGCTAACAGCATACTGGGCTGCATTGGTAGATGCGTTGTCAGCACATCAAAGGAAGCAGTGATTCTTCCCCTCTATTCAGCATGGGTGAGGACACATCTGAAGTAACATGTTCAGTTTCGGGTCCTTCACTACAGAAAGGAGTGTGGACAAATTGGAGAGAGTTAAGCAGCAACTTTTCAGTGTATTTTTCAGTGTATTTTTTTTCATTCAGTCTAAAGTAGAAGACACAAATATGAAGGCAATAGCATTTATTTCTACTCTACACCTATATAGTGCCTTTATCTTTATTTAGTCAGAATGTGTGTTACATTAACAAGAGATAGAGTGTACCTTTTTCTATCTTAAAATACTCAGCAAAATCCTGAAACACTCCTTTGATGATGCTAAGTAACAGGTAGCAGTGTAGCAAAGTTTCACTCAATTCTGTGCTCTATTCACAATGTTTTGACTTTGAGATCTCCTTTTCATTTACAGCAATCTCTAGGGAAACACAGAAAACAACAAACTACCATCACTCTAACCACATTGGACTTTGCTTCCAAAATGCCATCTTTTTTCATGTTGCTGGGCAAAATTGTATGAGAAATGACATGGAAAGGTCATAAAACTGTCACTTTTATAGTAAAATGAAATAGCCTCTAGTTTGTAGGGTGTCTTCTCAATTTTCTGAACTTAATGTCAGAGGGTATGTGGCATACAAATGGTGTTTCTCAGTTCAGTCCATTTTGTTGCATCTAAGAAATGAAAATGGAATTTAGCACCTTCTGAGTCTTTTCTTTATAAAAAAAATTTAGAAAAATATCTGACTATAGAAAGAATTATTTATTGGATTTAACACGCTATTTATATGTAAGTACTTCTTCCTGTTGCAAAGATTACTTTTATATTCTCATTTTTCTCCAGTCTTGCTGGTAAATTATAGCATTTGAAGCACTCATATGAATGATAAGGTCTATTTGGTGATACAATGAGAAATGTCAAATAGACCAAAATCTGCAGCTAAAATTAAAGATAATTGCCAAATCTAGAGCAGGTGCATGAATATATTTATACTTGCTAAGCAAACACAATGGTTCAGTTAACAGAAAAATATGATTTAGCATATGTTGTGCCTTTATTTATATACTAATTATATCTTACAACGAATACCTTTAAACAATGATTGTTTCCATTTATTTTTTATGGTCCTTCTATGTTAATTAGGGTTGGCAGCATTTTCTCCATACTTGATCTCTTTGGGAAAGGATAGCCCAGTAGTTTGGACACTGAAATCTCAGGAGGAAAGCACTTTGAAATTCCTACAGGATGCTTATCTGTATATCTGTACAACTAAAGACCTATGAGTAGATCTGAACTGGCATCTTAAAGTGAAGATAATTGCTAAACTTAGAGCAGTTGCATGAATATACTAGTATATGAAAGTCTGATCAATAGCAAATGTGTATTTAGAGGTGCATAGTACCACATGCAGTCCAGGAACAGAGGTGCTTTACTCATTTATGAACTAGAAGAAGTCAAAGACCAGAGTAGCAAGTATTGTTTACTGACCTGAAATAATATTCATGGGACTTCTGAGCCACTAAGCTTAGTCTCTTCAAATTTCAGAGAACTTCATCCATAAATTTATCATGCACAGTTATAAAACTAGGTAAACTGCCTGCCTTCACTACTCCTATTGTGAGGCTTCTCTTATGTTTAGAAACTATTTCCCAAATCTTCAGTATAAATTTACGCATATCCAGTTTTATACACATCTGTTTGTAAATCATAATTTTCATATTACTAAAATAGCTGTTTACCCTCCTGGTATTTACCTAATAAGCAATCCCACTCCTTTTTCCTTGTTATTTACTTAGGTAATGAACCTTTACTTGTGTTTGTTTAATTTCTTTTGTAAAATCTGCCTCAATTTGACTTTTGGCAAATCTTAATATATATTTATCCATTCTGGACTCCAAAACAGTTTCCTTTGCTAATTAACCTTTTTCTCTGTTCCTTTTAGATTCTCTACTTTTCTTAAGAGTTGGTTATTCATATTCTGAATGTACTTAGTATGTGTGTTCTACATTTTGTTGCTATTCTACATTTTTGTTCTCTCTATATTTTTCAATTTTATAGCCTTCACCAGAAGTTCTACTTCATTTATTTTATAACTTAAGTCTCTTTCATGAATGTATAAATATCTCAGTCATTACTTATCTCACCCAATTTTTAAGTGTTATTAGGAATTGTCCTTTCACTAACTGTATTGCATGCTTGATTGCTGCTCTCATTACTATTATCATTTTGTACCCTGATATTAGCTAAAAAGGATGACCTCCGAGGGGCACCTGTTTCAGGTTATTCAGGGCCAAAGCCTCAGGTAGCCATCTGACCTGAGACAGAAGTCAAGTTATAACTTTCATGAATCCCCTTTTGGAGTCCTGACTGCAAGGTTGTTCTCATTTTGTACCTTCATATTGGCTACTAATAAGTGGTACTGGAAGCTATTTTATTCTACATTCTTGAACAGTTTGTTTAGGGAAAAAGTGGGTTAGACAGTAGGTATCTGTGATATATTACTTTTAGATTGACCAGGCTATCACATATTTTAGGGTTAGTAGATTATTCTGATCAGAGACTGGTCTCTTGGATCCTGCTGGCAAGAATCTCTGACTCCTCTTTAACTATCCAGGTAAAGTGGGAAATGGTCACAGATGGAGACTCTGCATCCTCTTAGTACTGTCAAACTTCTTATGTAAATAAGGAATATTCCTGCATTCAGACTATCTTCCATGTGAATAATGTCACAAAAAAGAGATAAGAATATTGCTGTGCCCATAAAAATATTTGTCCTGTCATTTCTGCTTTCTTCCCTCTTATTTTGGAAAAGTAACTTCTGGAATCTGGCAGGCTGGGGTACAATCTTGACTTCAATGACAAAATTCCCATAGACTCCAGAAGGGCCAGGATTTCACCTCAGGAATTTTAGGAAGAGGTGGTTGGACAGGGCAGATGGGGTGTTGTCTTGCAATGTGTCTTTTTCTTGCTTTTCTTCCTGGAAGAAGATCATGATCATGTTTTCATCATGTTAGGGGCCCGATCCCTTTTTTTTTTGTCAGAGCTTGAGCCTGCCCACAGCTAGGAGGCAAGCTGCTGGTGGGCTGAGTGGCCCCTGAGTGGTCCTTCCCTCTGTGGTGGCAGCACACCCCGGGGCCACCCAGGTGGGCTGTCAGTGGGCTGGGTGCTGCCCCAGGTATCTGCTGAAGGCAGAAGTGGCGAGGGACACAATCCATTTTTCTGGTGGAGACTGCCAACCTCTCCTGCACCCGGGGGGCTGAGCAGACCCTGAGCTGTGGGGGGCCCGGTCCTTCCCTCTGCAGCAGCAGTGCCCCCTGGGGCTGCCCAAGTGGGCTGCTAGCAGGCTGGTGCTGCCCCAGCTCAAAGGCAGCACCTGGCGTGATCCAACTCTTCCCCAACCCCAAGCTAGAGCAGCACCCAGCCTGCTAGTAATCCATCTGTGCAGTCCTGGGGGATGCTGCCAGTGTGGAGAGAGGGACTGGGGCCCCCAGGAAGCTCAAGGGCCACTCAGCCTGCTGTCTGCTCACTCCTGGCCGCAGGAGAGGCAAGCAGGCTCCTTCCAAAAAAAAAAGGATCAGGCACCTCACTGCTTCTGCCTTCAGCGGGCACCTGTAAAATAAAACATGCAAAAGTCTTGCACATGTACACTGTGATGCCATTAAGCCACACAAAGTGACATTTTCATCATGTTTACATGTTAATGGCATCACGTGTACAAGTGTCCTAGATCTGTAGTGAAAGCTAACAGGTAGAGCTTCCAGAAATGTAAATAGACAATTAAGTTTTAAAAACAGAAAACAAAGTATATATAATAGCATTAAAATACTCTATGCGAACAACCATAATTAAACTTAAGCTGCATTTTTGATACAAGTTTTTCAGCATATAGCCAATGCACATATAGACTTCCTCCAGTATGCTAGTTTTTGCTCCCCATAAGCATTTTTCTATTTTCAATCTATTATATTTTTTCTAATCCTAAATTACAGTTTAAATTTCCAGATGTATTTTTCAAAAACCATTGTGTTAATGAAAGAATTCCAACGAGGATTAGATCACTTGTGCTGAAGTTGACTGGTCATATTTTAACTGGAACACTGCCTTAATTATTATGTTGCTCACTGTGTACCCATTTGAATTTAATTTATGTCAGAAATTTCCCTGAAGCAGCATTTACATTAGAATGCTCTCTCTAAAACAGGTTAATTGCTACTCTTTTTAATTATTTTCTACTATGCTTCAGAAGAACTGTCAAAATATACTTTAATATATTTGACAGTAATATTAGGAAATGCAGGATATGGGCCACTAAGACTTATAATATAAGTTTTATTTTTTTCGAGAGAAATAATTTTTCCTCCTCATTTTTGTCTTAGAAAAATATAAAAAATATAGTACATCATATATGCCTTTTGAAAAGGTGCATATACTGTGGAATATATTACGAAAAATGGAAAATAATTAGAAGAATAATTTTCCAGATGGAAAATGGAAGTACATAAAGAATAAGAAATCAGTACATTTAAAATAAGCAGTTACTGGAATTAATTAGAGTAGAAAAAGGGCACTCCTCCAACAACTCTTGCCGAATAAGTTATAAATGAAATAAATTGCACAAATGGTATAAAATGATCCATGAATCCTCTGAAAACATATAGGCTCCTTCTCCATTTGCAGGTAAAGGCACAACTGAAATTAATGCACAATCCACAGAATGACAGGAGGCACACATGACAGAAGGTGTGATTGTGATTACATTAGATCAGGGATCGACAACCGCCAGCACACGTGCCAGAGTACAGCATGTGAGGGCATTTTGCTCAGCATGCCAGGGTGGGTTCAGGCTCTGGGCAGCTGCTGCCAGCCACAGAGCCCGAGCTGCTCCCAGCAGGCAGCTGGGAGGCTGCTAGCCCTGCTGGGAGCAGCCCGAGCTCCATGGTTGGCAGCAGCTACTCAGAGCCTGAGCCAGCCTCTTCTCAGCGTGGGGCTCATGGAGAGCTGCACTATGGGTGGGAGAAGGTGGGCTCAGCTGTGAGGGTTGGGTGGGTGGCAGCAGCATTCGAAAGGTGGCCACAGGGGAGTAAGGAAAATTTTAGGGTGGCCATAGCCCCCTAAACCACGTTAGTGCTGCCCCTGTGCACCAGGCTCCAGAGTCCCAGTCATGCTTTATGCCAGTGGCAGCTGTGCGCACCCCTTGGGTAGATAGCTGGGGAGAGGTATGAGGCAGCACAACCCCAGGCCCCTGCCCCACCATCCACTCCGTAGCCCTGGCACCAGTTCTGCACTGCTGGTGACTGTAACATGCACTACAGGGTGCAGGGCTGGGACAATGCACACATGCAGACCTCTGGGTGGACAGCAGTGGAGGAGCCAGGGTGCTCTGCCCCAGCCCCTCCCCAGCCCTGCGCCCCAAGGCACGTCAGCACAGAGCTGGTTCTGGGGCTACAGAGCACCAGCACCAGCTCCATGCCTACAGCAACTGTATCTAAGCCTCAGAGTGGCTGGTAGGTGAGGGACCTGGGGTTGCATTGCCTCATGCCTCTCCCCTGCCATCCACCCAAGGGGTACGTGCAATTGCCACTGGCACAAAGCCTGGCTAGGGTTCTGGATCCCGGTGCACAGGGGCAGCAGTAAGGCAGCTTGGGGGGCCTATGGCCCCCTCAAAATTCACCTTAGCCACCCCTGTAGCCACCCCTCTGGTACTGACCAGGCTGCAACAGCCTGCCCCACTCCAAGCCTAGCCCCACCCCCATCACAACATACTTAATTAAAAAATAATATGCAACAAGAAAGGTAGTATATGAAGTTTTATTTACTGTCATGAGGTTTCAAACTTTTACAAAAACTTGGTATTTTCTGTTAAAAAAAAAAGCATTTATGATTATTAACTATATTAATATGCAGTGTGTCCTGCCATGTACCCCCTGCCCTGGTTTTGTTTTTCTGGCATGCCGACACTTGGCACCCTACAAGGTAGACACTGCAGTTTTTTTCAGCACTGTCCAAAAATGTTGCCTACCCCTGAATTAGATCCAATTGCAGCTTATTACCAGTGTAGGGGGAGACCAATCCTGGACTCCCCCTGTATCAGCAAGAAGTAAGGTCCCCACAGCTGGGAGTCCCTTTTGCTGAAGTGGCTCACAGCTCCAGGGGCCATGTGCTGCTTGGACAGAAAATCCCCACATCTGATGGGGCTGTCACTCTTGCCTGTGCTATGCTGCCAAGGTGTGGGAACTCTCAGTCCTAGTTGCATGTGTGAGCCCCCGGGCTTCCCTGAGCTGTGGGGATCATGCCAGCTATAATCCCCAGGGTTCAGGGGTTTAATAATGGGTATAGTGCACCCCTATGGCTGGGAGCCCTGTCAGTTGATGCAGCTCCCAAAGGCAGGGGAGACCCTGCTACACTTGCAAATTAAAGCTCAATATCAACCATCTATAAAGTTAGTACATGTTTTCAAGGTCTAACTTTATAGGTGGTTGGACCTTTTATCATGTGATAGCTACTTTGCACGTATAGCTGGTCTGCAGGTAACTGAGCAATAAACCAGTTAATTGCACAATAACTGTAAAGTGTAGAGGGAGCTGCACACAATGCTTATGTAACTAAAGGTATTAATGTGGCCAAATGTTTGTGGGAGCTTGTGATTATATTGCTATATGCAGGTTATTTAAATAAATTATTGTAGATTGCCAGGCTCTTGAAACTTGAATCCGGCTTTACATGAGTCTTGTTCTTTTTGTTTTAGTTTCCATGTTCCTTTGCCCTTTTGATGCACATTTCTCTTCTGAGATATGACAACTCATTCAAGTACCTCCCTTCTCCTAAGCAAATACTTCCATTAGTTGGACAAACAAGTTATGAAGTCTACTTTATAACTTGATTGTTCTAGCAATTTTTTTTTTATGGAAAGCACCTTTTTCCTCAAGAGTGTTTTGTACAAGCTCAACTGACATGGGTCTGAGCAGATCCAGTCCTTAGGTTCTGCTTCTCCAAATCCAAATACTTGTTGTTCGAATATCACATGGCTCATAGGGTAAAAACAAATATCACCATATGAAACCAACCAAGCTATGATGGGATGCATCCCACCACAGCAGATCTGCTTTATTGGGTGAAACGTACACTACCCACTGTCCCACATCAGAAAGGAGCCTGAGTGTGGAACAATAAATGATGTATTCCCCTTACCCAGTGATTCCTCACGTCCTTCACTGACCCATGCCTCCTTCTGGGACCCAGTCCTGCACTGACCTGTGCCTCGTGTGGACACAGGAGTTAGCACAGGTCCTGGCATGGAGGTATGGGATACTAGGGATTTTCCAGGTCCCATAGTATTGCATGCTTCCTTGCCAGGACCCATGATGACCCACACCTCTGCTTGAAGCACAGGTCAGTACAGCTTCCCAGTGTGGAGGTGCGGGCACTAGGAATTCCTTATACCTTCATGGGTCAGCATAGGCCCCAGCATAGAGGCACAGGGCACTAGGTATTTCCTGGTCCCCATGCCACCCCATATGTCCATGCTGGGATCTTCACTGACCGTGCCTCCACTTGAAACACAGGACTATACAAATCCAAGCACAGAGGCAGAGGGTACCAGGGATTCCACAGGTCCTGTGTTGAGACCCCTCATGCAGGTTTCCCTCACTTATGGAGATGCTCCCCTAGAGATCCCAGGGCAGGTCTCTAAGTCAGGTTTGAGGGGTCTATTCCCACTTGCAGTGCACAATTTTAGGCCCCTCAAGTCCCCAGAGTGCCTCCCTAGTGATGCTGGAGAGTGCAAGCAGCTCCCAGCTGCCCACACTCTCCCGTCACAGAGAAAATAAGTATCTACCACAATAATATGGCACTATTAATTTCATCATTAGCTTCTGTCATGCTACTGATGTGGTGCAACAAGGGGTAGAAATGTTAAAAATTGCTCACTGTTTGTGCCGCCATCATTTTTTTTTATGGAGGTACAAATGCCACATCATGCAACATCTCTTTTCTACCCTTAGGACACTTAAACTACTTCTTTGCTCTCTGTATTGCAGTTTAGCTCTATTCTTCATATGTTCCCTAGAGTTTAAAATGAAAAGGGACATTACTTCATCTAATCTGAACACCTATATATTACAAGGCACTGTTCTACCCACATATTCTATATTAAGCCCTAAAGGTTTTATTTACTATACTATAGTCTAGTTAGAAATCTAAACTTTTTGTAATAGGTGTTTTCCAGCAGTGCTAAGCACTTGCCAATTATTTTGTGTGCAACAAAAATTGTTTTATATTACTGTAAAAAAACAAACAAACCTCCAGTTATTGCATGTGGCAAGCAACAAACTTGCTATGTTAAACGTAGGCTGCAAATCTGTCAACAGCCTTATATCTTGCACCAGCCCTTTCCTCTGGGATTTAAACAAGCACAATAACAAGGAACACAATGTTAAATTACAGAGGTCAGTAAACCAGCCAGAGGTTGATCTCTAAGGTCTTGCATGGCATGTATTTAAAGATATTTTAGTGAACTATGATCACATTTGCCTTAACAAAGTACTATATAATACAAAGTTTGGTCATACATCCCATTTAAATTAGGTTTTTAAACCCATGTGTTCATATTCTGAATATCAGTTCATTAGTAAATTAGTTACTTAAATGAAAGTAATTTTTTTTTTACTTCATACCACTCCACCATACCAGGCATCTTTTTGAAAAGGAGGAAAGAATTCTTGTTTCATGACTTTAAACAATTCAAGCCACACAGAGAAACTATGTTTTCCCTTTGAATTACTTCAGCATAACAATAAGAAGCTAGCTGAAACATCAGCAATTTATTAAATTATCCTTCCACAGCAATTCATTCCTCTCTTATTGACCAACTAAGTTGCTCAAGTTGTATGCCTGTTCTTAAAAAAAACAAACCATGTGCTTGTGTGTGCACATGCATTTATGTAAAATAGAAGAAAGATGGTCACCGTTCAAAGAAGTTTCGGCCTCAGTCAGTTTCAACCCAATGAGCCTGATCCAGTTCTTATTTGCACCTAGTTTAAATTCGTGATTTCGTTAATGTAGTGCTGTTGCTCCTGATTTACATTGCTGCAAGTGAAAAGAATCTGGCTTTTGTCATTTATAATTTTCTTTCTTGCCTAATCTTACATTTTTACTGTGAAGAGGAAGCATGCTCTATCTGCCTAAAACCTACATCATCCCTTTACACAATGTGGAATTATGAGGGACTGGAGATTAAATTGTCTACTCTGTCCAGGGCCAGAGAATGTTTTCTTTTTCTCTTTCCTCCCTACTGACTGCAATTCCGTAATAGGAAAAGCAGCTGTAGCTCCACTGCACTGGTTGCATGGGAGTTTGGAGCCATTGGATCTGCAAAATATATTTTCTCAGTTCTTCCCCTGACCTACCCCAATTCAAACCTTTGTGGCATCATTCTGTATTGACTTATGTGGAGCTAACATGGACATTCTTTTCACAGGGCATGTGAGCACTCAGACACAATTGATATGGCTCATTCTTCCATTACGGAGGGACTTATAATTTTGATATTTAAAGTATGTAACCCTGGTCGTTTAAAATCCTGTCTATCCTGTGGATACAAGGAGAGAGGGAACTGTTACTGTATGGTGACACTAAGTTTTTAAATACTACTACTAATAATAATTATTATTAAATAATACTACTAATAATAGTAATAATAATAATAAGGATTCAGGGTAACAAAATTCCCTGTAAGATCAGAGGAGTGTCATGGAACTAGGTTTGTAGAAACCATATGGATGCTCCCATTACTGTATGTTATTTCTGATGGGATTGGAACGTAAAACAGAGAGAGAGAGAGAACACGGGCTTTCTCTTTCAATGGGAAGTAACCATGGGATTATCTCATCATCAAATATGGAAATAGGTCAGTGACATACTTCAAATACAGGTCTAATATTTGAAGTTTTATTCATAGGGTGTTATAATGCCCATTTAGGGTTTTGTAGACTTTATTTCAATTCTAGGATTTAATTATGCTGTTGTCTGATATTGTACAGTAAAATGTGTATTATATATTTCAAATGCACTGTTCTTATGACACTCACGGGCCTTTGGGCATTGGTGTCTAAAATGAATGGTTGTTTTATTTGTTTTTTAAGGTTAGAAAACATTCAGAGGTGGGGGAGAGGGAGATCCCTCCATTTTTATTGTTGTTTTTAAAAAGTGAGAGTACTTTTGTCCCTTTAATTAGCTAAAGGAAACTTAGCAGTCCTCAGTAACTAGGTCTGAGGGCTGCAAATAGAATATTTCTGGATCATTTCCTTCAGTGCAAATTATAAACAGAGATTAAAGTAATGAGCACCATGAAGGAGCAAAAGTTCTCTTCTACTTCTCCATGGCTTGGGTAACAGCACTGAGTCATATAAACATTCACTCCACAATCAAAAATTACAGTAGCTAAAGCATAATAGCTTGGCAGCCAGGATCTTGGTAGAAACCATCTCTGAGGAAAAACATTTATTGTGCCCTCAATTCAGCCAGTTTATATGCTTTTTGATTAATGTTGTCTTCAAATGTCATTTCCTGGGAAAGGCTACACAGTTTGCTCAGATTTCATAGGAGACAGAGTTGAACTAGTGATAAATCTTTAAAACTGCACGACCAAAAAAGTTTATGAAGTAGTAATGGTAATCCACAATTCTCATCCTTTTCTATTCCTCATCCTTGGCTGTAAATTGCCAGACTAATTAAAAGTTTATGCTTGCTTAAATGCTGAAGTTGCTTAAAATAAAATTTGCTAATGTTTAAATGCCTTAACATAGCTGGAATATAAATGAGAGAGAGAGAAAGGTTGTACTTAGGCAAAAATGCTTGTGAGTTACCATAGTACTTGCATTTTTATTGTGTTGGGACAAGGTTTTTGCATACTCTTCTATTCATTAGTGATATAACAGTGCTCAAAAACTAGCACCAAAGTCATAAAATGCTAACATTAAGACTTAGTTTACTATGTGTTCCTAAATGAATTTTGTTAATGGTTGGCCCTTGCTAACAGTACATTCCTAATATATATAAAATTGTAATGTTTGAAGATAGCCATTATGCACATATTGGCAATACTGGTTTTCTGTACACTTTTAAAAATGTTCACCTGTGTTGCAGCTGCTGAACATCAACTGAAAGACTAAGGAGATATACAGGAATTCTGAAAGTCCAACTTTGAGCTCAGAGGACAATTACCCAGTGGAAGCACTGAAGAAGACAGCCTTAGGATGGCCTTCCCCAAGTGCTGTCATAAAGTGCATGCTGAGAGCCCAGTTGGAAGAATAAGATGGGATATTAGAAACAAAGACAAAGCACAAAGAATTGTGGCACTCCTGGATGTGGCTCAAGCCCACTGTGAAACCTAGGTGGCTGCTTAGACATTCAGGCAGGTCCTCAGCTGTCTACATTAAAACTAGAATGTCTTTAGCCCCGAAGCAGCTCAGAATAAGAAGGCTGTAAAGGTCATTGAAAGCGACCCACATCGGGGGCTGTGACGTGTATGTGGATCTGAACATTGAGCCTCTGGTTTTATTAACAGAGCATTATAGCCCTATTATTTAAAAGGGTGGGGATGAGGTGAAGGGGGTCTAAAACAAACTTGATCTTATTTTAAACTTTTTTATGTCTTGAAGTAATTTTAAGAAGCAAAAAGAGCTTTAATTAAAGGCAATTGCAAATGCCAGTTTAACGTAACCTTTTGCTCTTAAAATTTGGTTTAAAGAAAAATAAATTTGCAATGTTAAATTTTAATTATTTCAATATGCATGTTTTTGGTCAAGCTTTATTGAGTGGTCAGGACATATTTAGTCCATGCCCTTTTATTATGTAAGAAAAATTGTTCTCTCAGAAATATGCGCCTCAAAAATGATCTTATGAGTAAGCTGTTAAAATATCTAAAAATCTTTGTCTTTTACATAGTGTATAATAGCATAAACTATATTCTAATTAGATGTAAAAAAGAAGTAGTAAAATGAGAACCATTTTTGTTGTATTACTTTTCAGGTTATCAGAATGGATTTCTAGGAATGGATTCTATTCTTAGTGTGATCATATGCACACCCACCTCTAACATAAGTTTCATCACTGCCGAGGAAACCACAGAGCTGTGTTAAATTTCCTATTTTATAATTTCTGGGTATTCTGGAACAAAATTTGGTGGGAGAAGAAATGGTATATGGTTAGCATATAGTTGTGTCTGTTTTTAATGAATGACATTTTGTTTGTGCTGGTAAGGGATAATGTGGGTTTTTGTTAAGAAAAAAGTCATTTTCTGAAAACTATGACATCTTTGGAATTTCTCATCAATACCTAACACATGATAAATATTTGCCATAAGTTTCTCTCTCTCAAAGATACAATACCTGTAACGTTTTATATATTGCACATATTTTTCATTTTTTTAAAGAAAACCAGGCAGCTAAGCAAGCAAAACAATCACAGTTAAAATATAAAAATAAAATCTGATCCAGCTTTTGTATGCTCAGAAAAATACCAGGAAGTTAATGAATATCTATCTTCATATGCTCATGTTTCTTCTTACTTTAATACAAAGTAAATTGAAATGCATGATATGGCTGTCTTTTTAATATATTTCTAAGGCTTTCTGGTTTACGTATAGTTAACACATACTTTTATATTTAAAGATTTTAATGATATTTTTTGTTCTTTAATATAACACTCAGTACTTAGGTTTGTAGACTTAACCCTGTAAGTCAGAGGCTGTGGCTACAAGAGATGCTGACTGCGCAGTTGTTACTGTACAGTCATTTAGTACTTGCATACACAAGTACTAAATAACTAAATAACCCCAGATGCCCTGCCCCTCTTATTTCTCGCTCTTCATATCATATTTTGGGAGACAATGTCCTTAATAGAAATATTCATCTAGGGAACAAGATTTAACATTTGGCCAGAAAATTCATTGACCATTCATAGGGTTTGATTCTGTATTTTTTTTCTTTAATTTTTCTCCTTTGTGCTGCTTTTATTCTGCAGAACAGGGGTTGTTTTTTTCTGAAACGTGAAGGTATAATTTTTGTGTCCAGAAAGGTTTTTTTTTTCTTTTTGTCAAAATGTTGTGGTTGTACTCACTGTGTTATTCGGAGGCTTTTTTTCCAATGGAATCTGGCCATTCTGGTGCCAGTTTGCAATTTGCTTTGTATAAGAAAGATTTTCAGTCACAGATGTACCCTATAGGACAAAAGTACAGAAGACAAAAATAAATGTGTTTCCAAAGGCAGGGATGTTTATATAAAGAGTTTGCAGAAATGTGAATCATGGTAAGAATACAAATATCCTGTAAAGCCATGCTAACCACTTTAAAAGTTTAGTAAAAGAACATTTAACAGAATACCTATTCTTCCCCCAGAATGTAACTTATAGTACCAGTATTTTTCTGCACTTCTAAACATCATATCAAAAACCAAACTGAAGTAAGACAAATTTCTGAACCTGATTGAAAAGCATCAGTGCAGTGTTTTGTCATCATGTTTCATGTTGTTACTGTAGAAATTTGACCACGGAATAGCTGTGGAATGCTGACCTCTCACCTAGCCCCAACTTGTGCTAGGGTACTGTATACATATTAATGCCTGTAATATGGCAAAATATGACTCCCTGCCCAAAAGAGTTGGTATCTGTGCAGGCCCTCTCCCGATCCCGCCTGGATCGCCATGTGCGAGCTCTCTCCTGATCTCATCTGGGTTGCCATGTGCGAGCCGGGGCGAGCCGGGGGCCCGTCTTTGTGCACACAGGCTGTGGCCGGCAGCCCGGGCACACGGGGCTGGAGAAAACCGCGGTGCGGTATAGTAGGCTCGAGCTAGAATCAGTCACGGAGGTGTAATGGTTGATTGAAAAGATTATTTACTTACACCCAAGGTGGTCGCGGTGTAGGCTGGTCAGCTTTCCAGGCACAGCTCCGCTTGAGTTCTCGGTGGAGGACTCTAATAAACTCGGTTCCTTGACCCCGGAGTGATTCAGGCTCCGCGGGTTCAAGAATTCGTTCCCACGGAGCAGCTGTATCTCTGTGAGTGTTACTCGGTTCCCAGGTCCCCCGGAGCTGTTAAGACTCCGTGGGTTCGACAATGGGGTCCTTAGGACAGGGATACATCTGGGCTGCGATCGGTGACGGGGAGAGGCTAGAGGTTAGTTGCCTCGGAGTCGTGAAGGCTCCGAGGGGACGGTAAATAGGTTCCCCGGAGTTGTTGAAGCTCCGTGGGTTCGACAAATTAAACCTCTGCTGCCCTCTTAAGGAAAAAGCTGGGTTCGTATGAATCAGCAGCGCTTAGAGATCTTCACGCTCCTTTCCCGAACTCCACGTGCTTTCTCTCTCTCCGACTTGGGCGGAAACTATCCAAGCCTTTTGTACAGCTAGCAAGCCAATAGCTAGCCGCCACGTGTGCCTACATTAAGACTGGCCAATAATGTGGCTCGAATCTTAATACAAATGGCAGGAACTCCTTTGCATCGTGCATCACTATAATGCAAAAGAAATGCACTATGCAAAGAAAGCTACAGAACTGGCGGGAAAAGCTCCTGCACGCGGGGCCTCTGTTGCAACAGAACACTCCACCGTGCAAAAGAGCTGCAATTTTGGCGGGAACATGATTTAGCGATGCCGAAGCACACTCAAACAAAAAACAAAACAACTTTGGGTTGTGACAGTATCCTAAATAGCTTTGCCAATCTAACAAATACACACATTGATTTTTTTATATGACTAAGTAGCATTATTTGCATGCTTTACATTTAAGCCTTTGTACAGTTGAACACTTAGAAACAAATAGAGTCCTCTTCCATCTTTATCATCGGTGATACAATTCAGCAATGCTCACCAAATAGCATGGTGATGCTGATGGTTGTTCAATGTTATTAGTTCAATGGAAATGCAAGGTCAAAATTAAAACTCTTGCAGTTACTATATGGGTGGTTTAAGCCATAGTAACTGTGTAGAACAACACTATCACCACTTATCCCCTTTGTGTAAGGAAAATACCTGGATTTCATAGGGCATGGCCTAGAGTAGTTACCCCAGCTCTGTCTCAGCCTCTGTTAAAAGGATTGTTGCCTGGAGGGAAAGACCATGATTTAGGGAAGGTCTCAAAGTCCCAGTGACACTTGACTTTTGAAGTTCTGGGCAGCTGGACTGAATCCAGTTAGCCTAGGACTGAAGGATGCAAAGGTAACTGCATCCTGTCCTGAGTTCTGTGTTCTGCCTTGAGGAACTGAACCGCCATTTCTACTACAGATGTGGAGCTTTTGAATTTCCTAACTCTCCCTCTTTCCCCTGTTCTGCACTTGTTATGCCATGCTCATCAGTTGCAAAAAACAGAATTCTGGACCAGGAGAAGTGAATAAAGAATATCTCAAGGGCCTGTCAATCTTAGTTCTTAATTGACTCCAGGGGTCATAATTAAGCAATGGAATGTCTTCCCTCCTCTCTAGGGGAATCTATTGCCGCCACAGCATTCCTAGACCCTGCCATCCCGGGGAGTGAGAGCCTGAGTGTGTTTTGTTTTCACAACGGTTTAAACGATTGGATATTTTGGAGTGCACAGGAAGACTCTGTAGACTGAACTATCAATATTTGCCCATATTTAGTACTGTTTTTCATTCAAGCATAGCATGTTTTCAGTTCAATTCTGCAATGCTCCTTACTGGGTTCCAGAGGAGATCACCTCCACCACCCCCAATTACTCAGACATGCAATAGAGAATGTAAATCCACCCACAGTGGCCATTTAACTTATATATGATACAATAAAAACAGTGCTGCATGTCAAAAGGGAAAAAGTTTCCTATTGTATAATACCTGAGCACATTTAAACAGGTTTTGCTAATGGAAATAGTAAGGGAATCTGTCCAGGTTTAATTAATAAGCAAATTTAAAGAAAAAGTTCACCAGATGAAGGGAGCTAGCATAAAGGACTCTATAGAATCCAAGTATCTGTTGGGGCAATATGAGACAAGGGATAACAACCAGAGTTTGAATTAAAGATGAAAGAAAGATGGCAATATGCAGTAGTGTAACGAAGGGGTGGATACCCCAGGTACCAGACCCAGGCACCCACTTAGAGGAAGTGCAAGAACGATATCCACTGCCACTACCAGTCCAGTCCCTGCTTCCAATGCTGCTCCCCAAGTTATGTATCTGGTGATAGATCATTATATAAAACCCTAAACTTTGATGCTTTGAGCCATCAGACGAACCACCCATAGTAGCTTGCACAAATGTTCACAGGATATTGTGCATTCCTTTTGAACACACCTTAATTGGGTTTTAAATGTGCCCATCATATCTGATATGCCCCTTGGGCTTCGTTCTTTCCTGCCTGGGGCTGAATGGATGAAGAAGTGGCATAACATTTTACAAAAAGGTCAAGAACTTCTGGCAAAAAAAAAAAAAAATTGATCACTCAGTAAATTCTGCAGATCAATGACTTCAGCTCTGCCTTCTTAAAAGAGGAATGGACTAGTTAATAATGTTGACAATATAAATTATCTGTACAAGTTGTAGTAGTCATTTTCAGGAAACTTAAAAAACAAATAAATGGTTTTAAATTCATATGAAAATGGTACTTTTTAATAACTTTTTTCAATAAAAAATTTGAAAGACTTTTTTTCATTAAATTAAAAAGAGGTATTTCCCATTTGCTTTTACTTCTTACTTTTGTTTCCTTTCTGATGGTAAAAAAGATGGGGGGTGTTATATGAGGGCTAAAAGATTGGAAAAGTCTTCTTTGTCTTCTTCCATTAAGAAACGTGTTTGAACATTGAGTCAATGCAGGTTGTGCTCAGTGCTTATAGAATTTTACCTATAAATGATCACTTCTTTGTTAGATTTGTTTAGGCTAATGTTACAAGCATTATGCATTATTCATATCATTTAAGCGAAAGTACTTCCTCTCTTGGCTCATTTCAGTGTTCTCCCAGTGTGATGACTGGAGTTACTTTACACAGATGCTAGGATACATCCCAGTAAAGATCAGCAGTAAGCCAAAAAGCCCTGGGAATTTCTACTGGAAAAACTGAGCTGAGTTAAAAATCTGTTGTAGATATATGAAGTCTCCACCTGGCATTAGGAAAATTGACATGAGGATCTGAAAGAAAATAAGGCATTAATCCAGATAGCATAGGAGGGAAAACATGATCTTAATTCTAATTCCATTTGAAGTCAATGGCAATACTTCTATTTGGTTTCAATGGGCATTGAGTTGTGGCTATAATTCCTAAATTACTCTTAGTTTATGGAATCATTTGCACACATGAAAAGATTTCAACCATCTGTAGAAATCATTGCTTAAATAGAAGGGACAAAGGCAGGAGTTAAACCACCCCTCTACTTCATATAAAAATTGGAATGATTTCTCTTAAATAAAATTTCAAAGGCTATAATATATGAAAATAATATAAGGCAATATGTTTCTTTTGTTAAAGCTGACACAAACTCCTGTTTCTGACAGCTTGAAATCATAGCTTTGTGTAGTTTTTCCCCAAAATATGAATTCACCTAAATCCCAGTTATATGCTGAAAAGCTTCACATAGCATATATCACTGCACTTAAATTACGGTATTTCTACATTGGATCTTTTATCATTAGTGTATAAATCACACTTAACCTAGTTTTGGGAATATAGTATATTAATTTATTTGGCTGAAAACAATTGTTTCTTCTTGAATAACAAATATGCCCTGAAGCACCTTTTTGTGTGTTGCACTATTTAGCTGACTACTAGGTTTATGACCTAAACATATGCAGAACTCAGTGAAAAATTTTGTTTGGACTGCAGTGTACACTTACAGTAAAGGCAGGGCATGAGAAATCAAAATGTATGTCTAAATTTGCATTTTACTGCACTCTGTTAAATCAAGAACACCATTTCAGGTATACATGTGTTTGATATCAGAATGAGGGACCTGGAAATACAGTTACATTACACTAATTCCCTTTGGCTTTTTGACAAACATGTTATTAGCAAGACATCTTTTACACTTATTTAACACATTTATCTATATCAGTGGTTGAAGACCAAATAAACATCAAAACTCTAAAAAGGTAAATGAAAATGCAGACAGAAAGTAAAGGTTCTTTTATTTCTTTACCTAGTTTTAACTCTATAATGAACACTGTCAAAATCATTTCTCAGTCTATGACCATATCGTCCCTGTGTCTTTTAACCTGCAAGTAGTAATGAGCTAGATGCATGATTCAATACAGGTAGGCAAAATTTAACTTTTTCATGCATGTCAGCAGCTTCCTTTAGTTGCTCCTAATGGCTATATTCCATAGTAATAAAGCCCCCAAAAACACTTTGATAGAAAGACTTAAAAATTACAGAACAAACAAAAATGATGATAATAAATTACTATGCTAAGTTCCTGAAATGATCCAAAGTACACTGGAGCAAAAAAAAATTTTTTTTTAAAGAATCCCATAGGTTTTTAATCAGGGCTTTAGTCATGAGTCTCAATTTTTTCAAATCTGGGCATTTCTTCAAATCAGGCTGCTTAAATAAATGCCTAATTACAAATTAGACAAAATAAAAACACTAGACTTCAGAAAAGCAGACTTTAATAAACTCAGGGAACTGGTGGCCAGGCTCCCATATGAGAGGGATTATAAGTGCCAAACACAATAAAGCCTGTTTAAATGGTTGGTAAAGAAAGGGCTGCAATCTTAACTCCAGTCTAACAGTGATAAGGGACACATGGCTCTACCCAGAGATTGGTGAAGGCAATAAATGCTATCCTGACTGGGGATTACTGGAGAAAGAATAAACAATGTCTAAAGCACAGCTTGCCATGTAACTGTGACAGAAGAACTCTGATTCAGTAATTTAACATACAGCTGTAGGAAAAGACAAAGCACTAGTTTAATATTTTAAAGAAGGCCACAGACTGAAAACACTGTGTACTGTGCAAAGCTTCATAAATAACTTATGAAACATTGTGTATACCTTAGCATTCCAATGGTGCTGAATTATTAATAATGTCAACAGATCTGTGAAAATGTATTTTTATGCACATCTGAATAGATTCCATTTAATCAATTATTGGGGAGGGGGAAGGGGGCGGTTCCTAAGCAAGGTGCTCATAACATCATCTTTATTGCGTTCCCATGCACCAACTTCAGTCTTTGAAAATGTAACTAGCTGCAGAACTCCTTACAGGACAGATTATTCAACTGGTATGTCTGGCTGCTAAACTACATCTTCTAACTATCCACAGTGAATTCTAAACAGCCAAGATAAACAGCATTTGAACTGGCCCTTCACCTGGCATAAGTTAGTCTTATGTCTGAAAGGGATTTATAGTCCACAGCAGGTAGCATGCAAGCTGGGGCAGCCCTGTCAGAGCTTTCTGACTGCTGTCTATGATTCACTTTTCTGGGAATCAAGAAGGAATAATAGGGAATTTGGAGAAGAAGTTGAAATCTGTGACCTTTTGTAACCCACCTTGGGTAATAAATAGTTTACATTTGTGTAGCGTAGTCATGCAAGGATTTTAGGGTGTTCTATAAAAAAATTGTTTACTCGGCTTTTAAATTATACCCCTGGATGTTAATCATTATTGTTATTTTGTTCTATCAAGGGGACAGCCCAGGACACCAAAAGCACTGTGCCAGACTCACACGGGAAATGTGGGCTTCTCATCCAGTGACACTGCATTTCTGGTTTCTGAATTCCAGCCCTGTGCCTTAGCTACTTGGCCAATCATTACTACTTCTCCCCCATAGTAAAGCTGTGGGGATATTATTTAGAAGTGGCTATTTTATTTCTGGCCAGCCCATCATATGTGGAAATCAAAAAATTGTAAGATAATGTTTATTTTATGGGTTCACAAATTAGACCACAGTGAGCTACTTCCTTACTAGTTAAAGATATAAGGAATTTAACAGACTGTCAGGCCTTGAAATGATATCTTCCTGGATACAGATAGTAAAATGTCCTAACCCTTTGTCTCTGAGAACAATACAACATCACTTTTACAGAAAAGTTCTAGCAAAATCATTCCCAATCCATTAATTCTCATTTTGTCGACAGGAAAAAAAATGAAAATCGGTGCTTTCATTAAGTAATTCTTACACACCATTAAATCCTCTCTCATTTGTTAGCCTCTGTGATATACTTGTTAATAAGTTGTAAGCCTACAAAAAGCATTAGATATGTTTCAGGAGCCAAGTACATGGAAACAAAAATGCTAATATTTGGGGACTTTAAGTGACTACTAAATAGAGGATGATATTTTTGACTTTCCTGTTTCTGGTTTTTGGGGGACCTCTATGAACATGGCTGTAGCTACCCCACCTTCAACCCCTCCCCATGAAATCTACCCCACTCCCAGCCTCCAGGAAAGCTTCCTTTAAAATGGCTTGCAGTCAGCTTCCCATCACCTAAATGTACCTGCACTTAGTACAAACCACAGAAAATCCTGGGATCCCTTGTACAATCAATGTCTCTTGCAATTTTGAATGTCTCTTAGTGCTTTGAACTAGCAGCCATACTCATTCATGGGAAGTCTAAAAACAAGCTGTTCTTAGAGGGACTTAGAGCACCTCTGTTGTGCATAAGTCATAGCAATAGTTGTTTCCCAATGTGCATAATGTTTGTTCCTAAAGATTAAGGTTTCCAACTGGAAAACAACTTTCCTAGGATGATGATCTGAAGGATAACAGGCCCTACCACAGACATGCTAGCAAATGGGATTAAAGCAATTACAATCATGGAGCCAATCTTTTTTTTTAAAGAGATCCACCTTTTTAAACAAGAGCTTGTTAATAGGCATGAGGAAAGAGAGGCCTGCAATGATTTTTTTTTAATATTCTAATGGATTAGGTGTTCAAAAACACAAATATGAAAAAGAGCATGAATGAAGTTGGAACTTGTGTTTCACGTACTCCTAAGTATGAGAGACAAGCCAAGAAAGACTTGCTGTGATGCAAAATGGCATTAGGAGTTCACATCTATGGTCATTAAGTTACTAAGCTGGCAGTGCCTAGAGGCTTCAGCTGAAATGGGGGTCTTCCTTATACTATACATATAGGTTGGCAGGACTCATCTAATTTTGGATCTGACATAACCCTAATCCCAGAGGAATATCTTGAACTGAGAATTCAAGCTTCACACATGCTTTTATTAACAGGAATGATGGACATGTCTTTAGTAATAACTAGAAACTTTTCAATCCTGTGTAGAGAATCAGTGTCATGTATATGAGTATCAGCATTTAATTTTTTCTTATGTACTATAAAATTGTCAGTGTCTCTGAATCATATTGGTTACATGGCAGCATAGCAGATGGTAACATGACTGAGGCAATATGTACTGTTCCATATATTCTAAAATACATGAGAAACAAATTTTCCATAATAAGGCAAATAAAGCCACAACATTTTTAAGTCAGATTTTGATGTTCCTGTAAGAGTTTTGGATAGTTAGTATGAGTAGCACCAGAGGAATTAGGGTACAACTTCTGGCTTTGTCTTCAGTGTTGCTCTCCAAGCAAGATGCAAGCATTACTGTCTAAGGGCACTTTTGCCACTGCAGTATTTGCAGAATTGGAAGTGTATGCTCAGTGAATGGTATAGCGTGTAGGGTAAACACTATACTCTCATTTTGGCTGTCATTCTTTTTATTGTCTTGATCTTTGCAGCATTTTAGCAGAATTGTTTCTTGTGGCTCTAAATTCAGTAAGAACTTATAATTTGAGTATTATAATGCTTGAAAATGCAGAGAAAAGGAACTAATTCACATATAAAAAAAACACTTTGCAATTTTTTTCCTAAGTAACATGACAAAACAAACACATTTTATAAGATTCTGAGCCAAATACACTGTCTGTGACTTCAGTGCCATTACATCAGGGATGAATTTGGCCCATTGCCTTTACAAATATCAGGAAGCATAGTAGTGAAATCTATTCCTTGCTATAAAGCTTTAATAGATAAATACCCTACCAGAGAATGTCACAATAATCAGTAACTAGGGAAAATGGAAGACCCAAAAAAGTTTGATAAGAAAAGAAACTGTTTCTTAGAAAGAAATACTAAACAATGTGGTGAAGGAGATAAGAGCTGTGAAAATAAGCAATAGAGGAATTATAGCTTTAAATCTATTTTCTTTGAAGTGTCAAATAAACACCATTAGATTTATTAGAAAAAGTTTATAAACTCATAGTCAGTTAAGCTTAGAAATCCCCAATGTACATGTTCTCTTGGCAATTTTATTGTCTAAGTACAAGGAGTGAATACTTAGTCTTCATGAATCAAAACCCAACCAAAACAAAACAAAAAAATATTGCAAAGACATTTTGCTGTTTGACATGAAATCATCTCTTTTGCAGTAAAGTGTCTTTTTTTATATGAAGATTAGGGAAAAATTAAGTTATTACTAGGACCTGGTTTAAATTGCAGGCCCAGCTCACGGCATGATGGCTCCTTTAATCTTGGAGTTCTTCCCACGTGACTCTCCACATCCTTAGCCACTAATTGGTGGAGGGGCTTTGTCAGCCCCGCCACCCCATGCTTGCTCCTGATGGCTGAGGGGTGAAAACCATGATATTAAATATGCCACGGTTTTGCCTCTCTCCACTACCTGCTGATTGGATGGGAAACAAAAACTGCGGCATATTTAAAAATGTGGTTTTCACCTCCAAGCCATCAGGGGCGAGCAGCAGAGCCAATGGGGCCCCTCTGCCAATCAGTGGCAGGGGGGCGCACAGGGAGAACTCCAAGATTAAAGGAGCCCCCACACCATGAGCTGGGCCCATGATTTAAACCATGCCCTAACTATTGCTAATTAAATAGTAGGACAATGATATCTCATTTTGCAGTTGCAAATCACAGTTTTTTCAAAGTTCTCCAGGCACTTAACAAATGAAGTTCTCCAATCACTACAGACACTATTCTCCCATAATACAAAGCATCATTCAATAAGGAACAAGCACAACACAGGAAAACTGTAGACTGATAGCCTTACTCCATAGTTCACAATGTTGACACAACTCTGAGAAACATGCTGTACCATATTCCATTAATTCTATTACACCACCAAAACACACTTGTTATGGACATCCCCTACTTTAGGCACCTGCAACACTGGGCTTGGTCTAGAGAACAGAGTTTTTTTCCGGGATATCTATGTTACCTTAGGGTATGAAAAAATCATACCTTTAGCTGTTGTAAATCTTCTTGAACCTCCCTCTACATTAGGAGTTGGCAAAATATGGCCCATGGGCCAGATCCAGCCCAGCAAGGGATTTTGTATGGCCTGTGGCAGGCCCATCAGTCCCAACAAGCTTAGGCATGGTTTGGCAGCCCAGGTCCCACTGTCTCTGGATGCAGCAGCTGGACTCGCTTCCTGGCCACCCTGATAACAGCAGCTCCTTCTAGCTGCCACTTCTGCCAGCCCCGCTGCCCAGGCACTCCAGTGAGCCTGCCCTGCATCCACTGCCAGGGGCAGGACCCATACAGTCAGGGCACACAGACTGGCAGATGGGATAGGACCAGCAGGGAGCGGTACAGGACGGGCATCCAGGGATAGGATCATGGGATGAAATCATGGGGTGAAAGGGTGGTGAAAGCATGGGGCCAGGGCCAGGACTGAGGGGGCAGAGCACAGCACTGTGATGGGTACTGGTTCCATGAGCAGTGGCATGCAGGGAGTAGATCATGGCTCTGTCTCAGATGCTGGCCCTATACTATCACCACCCCAAGATCCTGAATCCAGCCAGCTCCCTGCCTGCCCATGGCCCTATCCTATCTGTCTGGCTATGTGCCCTGCCTACACAGGTCCTGGCTAGTTTTCATGGAGACCCTGGGGTCATTGGGCGGTGACAACAGGGGCCCAGGGCCCAGGGCAGAGCTGCAATCTGTTCCCACATGCCCCTGCCTGCAGAACCAATGCCCATCACAAGGGCATGTGGGCAGAAGATCACATCTCTGCCCCAGCCCTGGCCCTGGCCCTGGTCCCAGCCCTGCACTGTCACAGCCCTGAAATCTCAGCCCCAACCCCACCTGCCCATCCTGCCACTCCCTACCCACAAACAGCCCCATTCCAGCTACCCAGCTAAGCACAGAGCAGAGTGATTTAGGGAGCTCTGGTGACCTGTTGCATGGGAAGGTAGGGTGCTGACCTGGCCCATGACAGCTCAGTAAAACTCTGAGAGGCCTGTGCCACCCCTGCTCTATACCCTTTCATTCGAGCACAGTTATGCTGACAAGAGGACTTCTATTAGCAGAACATCTATGATTGAGAGAGTGTAGCAGAGTTGGCAGAAAAATCTTTACTATCTTCAACTAATTGTAAAATTGACCTAATTTTTTTTATGACAGATGCTGTCAAACACCTTAACAAATCCATGAAAGCATGTCATATGCACATTGAATATGTGCTGATTCTGGTCCAAATCCCAATTAATCTTCAACCAGAAAATTCTGTATCATGACTCATCAGGAGAAAAAACAGCAATATTTTACCAGAATATGACAATAAGGGAACTATGGAGTAATTTTCAAGAACAGTTGACTTTTGCTTATGAGTAGTAAACAACTGGTATAATGCCCACGTCTTGGGCCATTTCCAAATGCCTAAATCATATTGGCAGGCTTATGATCCAAAAAAATGGTCCCTTCCACCACTTAATTCTACTTGTATGTTATCTGTTCCAAGGCCTTTGTTGTTGTCTAGTATTCTCATTATATTTCAGCTGCCTCAAACAATTGAGAGCGTTTATCATGATAAATCAAGCTTCTCACATAGTCCTCCTTTGGCTAATTCATTTTTCAACATTGAATTCCTTTAACTCATTATACAATTTTCAGTCATGCTTACTTGAAGTATCAAGTGATATGATACATTTTCTACCATAGAAACAAGAAGAGATCTTGGTTATTTGATATTCTTCCTAGCATAATTTTCTATAAAATAACTGTTTATTAATGTATTATTGTGCAAGCCAATTGTCTTTCAACACTTTGACTGCATCTATTTTTCACATAGCAAGGGGTTCTTTCTCTCCATAGTTTCATCCATCTTCCCTCGAACACTTCCCTTAATATTTCTTCATTGATCATACACCTAACAATCCTTCCATAATCAGAGGTTTTTTCTTTAGCATCTGTTTCCCTAATGTCTAATGAGTTTCAGGCTCACACATCCCATCTTGTACTGAACACTGTTGACTGAATGATATGTACCTGATACGACTTTATTGTTGCATACTTTATTCAAATGTCTCCAGATAAATTTCAGTTGTTGACCTCCCCCCCACCCCCCGAATGATCTGGCTGCATTAGTTTCAGAAAGGATGTTCATCTTTATTTTAATATCTGCAACAGTAAAATTTAAGAGGTATAGACAACAAATTGTCTGAAGAGAATGTCAATTATATTTTTCATTTCTGGAATTACATACATAAGCATGTAACTTGCTCAAAGCATTCTCATTGTATATTATTATGAAACCAGAAGTACAATTCAGCGAGTTTATTCAAGACAGCAAGAATATCCTCTGTGTTATTCTTATCAAATTCAAAGTAGGATGCAGTAGGATTTAATGAATATGCTCTCTAACAAGAAGTCTTGCTGAATTACTAACATTGCTAGCAGAACACTGATTTTTTTCCCTTTCATTGTGGCATTATGGATCAAGAGTCATCAACTTTTTTTTTCTTTAAATGTTAGGAAATGTTTAAAGACTTCCATTGTGACCTGGCTGCTTAACCATCCAGATTCTTTATATTCTACTTAGTTATTTCCATCACATCCTGCAAAATAACCTGACGTCCTGGAAACTGTATCAACTATGCAACACAGAGAAATGAAAAATCCTTGTTGCTGCTGGTCTTTATTATAGTCAAGAAACTGTACTCAGTTGCCTTTTTGCCAGGTCTAGAATCTCAACCACAGTTATGGGAACAAGTTTCCATACCAGGCAAGGTGTGTTAACATGACATCCCTCTTCTCTTATAGCTTGCAATTCAAAGAGTATACTTCAAGATTTGCTTTACAAATGTCAAACACTTAATGTTGACCACATCACTCCCTTGTGCATTACTGGCTATGAAGCCGGTATTCCTTTCCTGTACTATCCTAATAGGCCATTAGGCTCAAATGGACCTTCTCTCTGATAAACACAGTTGTAATCTGTGATCTGTTTATTCACACAGGAGTACAAGAGCTCTACCAGAGAAACAAGAAGAGAAATAAACCAAAGCTGGTCAAAGAAAGGACCAGTTAACAACTGCAGGGCTTTATTATAATGGATCTATAAGTGAGGCCTGGGTAAGATATGAAGCATATGTGCATCTCAACTCTTGTGATGAGAGATGAAGCCACCTGAGTGTACTTTCACTAATCCCACCATTTGGTTGAAGGAGGACTGCAGGAATCCATGGCCAATGCTATCCAGTAATGAGATCCAAACATGAGAGTTCATATGCATGGTCCTTTTCAGTTGGCAAGAGGACATAGGTCAGTGCCAATGGCCAAAATAAGTACAAATAACTCGTTTAAAGACAAAATAAATATCCAAAGGAACAGTTATTCTGAAGTAAAAATGATCCACTGTGTAACTTGCTTTCTAAAGGCCTGTTAAACGTTGCACTTTTTGCTGCTCAAATGTTGATAGGTGTTAGTGCTAGCTCTAGTTTGGAGAAGTCACATGTTCAGGCCAGTGGGACTGAAAGATAAGAATTCCCCTCCCCCCCCCCCCCCACACACACACACACACACTTCCCCTTCTTTCCCATTCTGAGCTTCCTCCCTGTCTCCAGGGCTTCCCACTTGCATCCCTACCCTCCTACCTGGTACCAATTATTCAGCACTTAATATAGTTTTATTTTGAAAAACCTTAGATGATGACATTTTTATGTTGAATATTAGTTCTTTGAAAAATATCATTCTGCACTCAACACATCATATGCTTGGTTCCAATTACCTTTCTATCTTAAGCAAAACAACTGATTTTTAGAGCTACTTTATCACTTAATCCTTAAATAGAAAAGCCCCTTAGAACTATAATGTGTGATGTGTCTTGAGCATCTTTTATGTTAATGACAAATTTCATATAAAAAAATCCATTTAATCTCTTGCAGGAAATCTTTTGAGCATACCTGCAGAAAATAAATATTTAATTAATTGAAAAGGCAAAAGTTCTGACAGCAATTGCTAAAATATTTCCTCCTGCCTATGTGGATTTCCTATCCTTTAATTCCAAATGCCCCAAACTCAAAGGATAAGCTCACGGCAACGTGTTCTGCTTTCTCTTGCCTAATGATACTTTTTATACCATATTTATCCAAATACAAGATGAGGTTTCCCCTTCTCTCCCCAGTTGGCATGGGGGGAAAAAGTCCTGTGTCTTATAATCGTATACAACGGAAACTCACTAATTTTATTGTCTAACATTAAACTGATGCTATACAATGGAAACCAATGGTAAAGGTCATTAAATGTAGCTAACAGTGACCATAACTACAAAACTGGGTCTGGGTCTGTCTATTCCTAAAAACATACGGTAGTGCCCATTAAGGGCTGTCCCCCTCACTGCAGGCTCCTTTTCAAGTCATGGTAAGCCACTAGCCACTACATTGCATACATTTTTACTTCCTCTTCCCTCCCACAGGCTGAGCTGCACCTTTCTTTCCCATTTCCAATTATTCCTGTTTCTTCACCTGCCTTAAATGCCTGGCAAAAATCCCAAAACAGGGCCTTAAGTAGTTCACCCAGAATCTCTCTGTTGCCTGTTCTCTCAGCCTGGTACATATGATTACTGTGGCCCCACCCTCCATGAAATGAAGCCAAACCAGGTTGTCCTATGCCTCATCTGCACATACATTTTTGGAGCATCCTAGGACTTGTGATTAGAACACCTGGTTCCAGTCATAAGTGGGAGCTAATTAGCACATGGATCCTTTGTGGGGGTATCTGGACTACACATACAAGCTGACCTGTGAGGTCACCATGGTTTGAAATGCTGTTTACTCTGGTGGGGCCTAACCCAATGAACAATGTGGTAAATCATGAGCCTTTTGGTTTTGGGATAATATCATGCATAGTTTCTACTACATATAAGTAAATATCAAATGCTATGCAAAAGCGTGTCTATGGTATACCTGTGCTAAAACAAGCAACAGTTAAAAAAAAAGGGGGCAGCATGCATCAATTCTGGATGGGACCTATATGTAAATTGCTACAGCCATGTTTAATTTCAAGTTTATTTTTTTTTCAAATGTGTTCCTCATTTCTATGTGTTCAGGGAAAGCAGAGTCTGACAGTGAAGAGGGAAGGAAGAGGCTACCAAGGGAAAAAGTTGGGGAAAGCAGTGAGTAATGGAGCAACCTGACCCCCAGATTTATTTTCCTTACTGTAGCAATGGGAAGGGGACAAATTCAAGGCAAACCTCCCATAATTAGATTCTTTACCTGGAAAATTATAACACATTTATAAATTTTCTGTATATAGAATCTAATGATTGGGGGTTGTCTTTTAATCATATTTTAGTAAATATGGTATCTGCTACTTACAAGCTTTAAAGAAAACTTAGGATGGCTCATCTTCTTTGGCTCCTACCTCATTTTCAAAGGAAAGGTATATTTTTCATTGGATTTACACAAAGACAAAAGAGGTTTGCTTTGCAGTTGGGGTTTCATAAGCAGCCACAGGTGTACACTGAATCCAAATATGTCCTAGCTGTGCAACTCACCACACAGTGTTGTCCTTTGGGTCCATTATTATACCTGGAAGGGGACCACTCAGAACTGTTTTGCAGTGCAAATTGTCTTCCACATGAAGAGATTTGCAACTCGGGGGAGGTGGGGAGAGGGAGGGAGGAGCTGTACCCTGATGTTCTTTCACAGATGACAGCATAAATCTGGAGTGTAAATGCATATGTGACCAAGAGCAGATTGATCCTACTGGGTTATAAATGAGTGTTTTAATTGTAGCTATCTCTTAAAATAATTTTCAATTTTTAGTATGCACTGGGTGAGGATTTCTTCTTTCTTGACTGTTGTTTGCCTGCAATATGGAATAACAATGTATATTTTTAAACCCCACAGAACATAAGCTTCCTTTCCTCCACCTTACAAAAAAAATTAGCTCTTATGTTGTTCATCCTTCACAGGTAAGGCAACTGCATCCAACAGGGGGAAACGGGAAAGAAACAGGGAGGGAGAAAAGAGAACAGGGGGAAAAGGGGAAAAAAGGAGAAAGAGAGAGGGAAGAGAAAGGAGGGGGATAGAAGCTAGGTCACATGGGTACGTAGGTGATTTATAAGCCCAATCTTAGCCTTGAATAATCTGCTACAGCAGGGGCAGGAAAGCAATGAGGACTGGGTACAAGAGCTTTTCATTTTCCTGGCCACTCATTTTTTTCATTGTTTCTGCTCTGCATTGCTGTTCAAAGGCCGTTCTGGACTGATGACCTCCAGGATGGATGGTTGCAAGTGATTTGCTCCCACAACTCTGGGTTGATGCTGAAACTCTTTAGGAACACCTTTAGGATGTCCTCGTACCACTTCTTTGGTGCACCATGAGAGCATTTGGCAGTTTGCCATAGAAGATTTTCTTTGGCAGGTGAATGTCAGGCATTCTTGAAAGGTGGTCACCCATCTCAGCTACGTCAGTTTCAGTAGAGTGTGAAAACTGGGGAGAGCTGATCTTCCAAGCACCTTGGTGTCCTGAATCTTGTCCTGCCACTTGATCTTTAGTATATTTGACAGGCAGCACAGGCAGAAGTGTTTTAGTTTCTTGACATGACACTGGTAGGCAGTTCAGGTTTCACAGGTGTAAAGGAGGGTCTGGAGAATGATGGCTTTGTAAACCTTCGGTTTCATCAACATTCCAATGTCTCTGTGACTTATGGAGAGTGACCAACTTACAGAGTCTGCTGAAGGTCATGCTAACTTTCACTAGTCTCAGGTTAACTTCATCATCAATGTGGACAGCATGGGAGAACATGCTGCCTAGATAGACACACTTGTCAACCATCAGCAGTTGTTGACATTTAGCTGAGATGTGTGGTTCCTGGGGTGTTGTGCCAGGTGCTGGTTGAAACATCACTTCACGTTAATAGTGAGTCCAAAGTTGTCACAGGCTGATGCGAATAGGTCCATGGACCGTTGCATGTCAGCCTGTGAGCCTGCACATAGCATCAGTGAAGAGGAAGTCGTGAAGCATGACTGTCTGGACTTTGGAGATTGCTCAGAGCCTGCACAGGTTGAAGATGTCTCCATCAAAACAGTACCTGATCCCCATACCAAGGTCATCATCTTGATAAGCATCCAACAGCATGGCAGAGAATATCATGCTGAAAAGTGTAGGTCTGAGCACACAGCCCTGCTTGATGCCATTTGCAAGGATGCATGCCATCATGCTGTCATGGAACTGTCAAACCATAATGATGAATTTTCTGGGGCATCCATACTTTTTCATGATTTCCCAGAGGCCTTTGTGGTTTACTGTGTTGAAGGCTTTGGTTAGGTCAACAAACATGAGGAGAAGGTTGACGATCTGTTCCTGGCACCTTTCTTGAAGCTGCTGGGTGGCAAACACCATGTCAGTGGTTCCACATCCTTTTCTGAAGCCGCATTGGCTCTCAGGCAGTAGGTTGTTTAGATGGTCGGTCAGCCAGTGAGGAGGACATTCACAAGTATTTTGCCAGGAGTTGAGAGGAGGGAGATGCCCCTGTGGTTATCACAGAGTTGCCGATTTCCCTTCCTCTTGTACAGGTGGACAATGGAGACATCCATGACTTCTTGAGAAACTACTTCCTGCGTCCACATACATTGCAGAAGATCTCGGTTAGTTTCTCCATGAGATTGTGAACACCTGATTTGTAGACCTCCGCTAGAATCATGTTGGCTCCAGAAATTTTGCCACCTGACGTTTGCTGTATGACCTTTTGGATTTCCACGGTTGTATGCAGAGCTTCAAGCCAGGTGTTGACAGCAATTTGAGGCAGCTTGCATATGGTGTCCATGTTGATGGAGGAGGTCCGATTAAGGATGGCACACTTCAACAAGGATGTGGTGCACTTCAACAAGGATGTGGAAAAACTTGAGAGGGTCCAAAGAAGAGCTACCCGTATGATCAGAGTCTTGCAAGGCAGACCATATGAGGAAAGGCTGAGGGACTTGGGCCTCTTCAGCTTAAAGAAGAGAAGGCTGAGAGGGGACTTGTTCACAGCTCACCATTACATCAGGGGAGTACATCAAGAGCTCAGTGAATGATTGTTCACCAGGGCACTTCTGGGGGAGACCAGGAGTAATGGATACAAACTCCTGGAAGACCACTTCAGGCTCAATTCTAAGAGAAACTTCTTCATCACAGTCAGGGTGCCTAGATTGTGGAACATACTCCCTCCAGAGGTGCTGCAATCACTGACCCTGGAAATCTTCAAGAGGAAACTGGATAGTCACCTTGCTGGGGACACCTGACTCCCAGTTGTCTTTTGTGCCTAGTGTAGGGGGGCTGGACCCAATGATCTTGCGAGGTCCCTTTCAGCCCCTGATAGTATATGAATCTATTAATCTCTGGAGGATCCACGCCTTGTCAGTTAGCAGCATGTTCCCATTGGCAGACAGCAGAGGGGAGGATCCGAGGACCTGTGGACCATAGACAGCCTTTAGGGCATTGAAGAAATTCTTTGCATTGTTTCAGTCAGGATCTCACCTGCTTTATTCTTCAACCATGTGTCCTGCATCCCTCGCAACTTGTGTTGAATGGTCTTCCATGTTGAGCTGTAGGCATGTTCTGCTGACATGGACTTATCATAGAGGTAGGTTCTGTGGAGACGTTGTTTCTCTTCCAGCAGCCATTGTATCTCCTCATCATTTTCATCAAACCAGTCTTAGTGTCTGTGGATGCTTGGTCCCAGGGTCTAAAGCGCTTCAGAGTGTATAGCTTCATGAAGCCACTTCCAGTTGGCTTTGATGGAGTCTGAATAAAGTGGTATAGTGTGAAGCTCTCATACTTTTATGGAAATGGAATATTATGCTTTCTACTAAATTTTCAGCATTGTCAAGATATTTTGCCTGCTTTTGAAATATGCATTTGTTTTTCTTCATCTTTATTAATTGCAAAAAAACTCCAAAAAACAAAAAACCAAGAAAAAAATATTTGACAAAAATAATTTAGGTAGACTCCAGATTATATCCAAATTATATATATATCTATGTGTGTATCTATTAATTTGCAAATTATGAAAACACTTAGGCCAGGTACAGATATTGCATATAAATTGGTATAACTGATCAGAAACTGGTCTAAACTTGTAAGAGGACAGGAGTTCAGCACACACAGACTGGTTTAAAACTGGAGGAACCCAGTCTAAGATAGACCTGGATGGATGTAATATCAGGTTTAATCGGTCTAGGTTAGACTGATCTATCAAACTTTTGTACTAGATCCACCCCAACTCAAGTTAGGTCACAGTCCGCTGGTATCCCAGGTGCATTTGCAGCTTCTCCGGTCCCTCCCTCCCCACACCCCTTGCATAGAGGTGTGCTGGAACTCAGCTCCCCCTCAGCTGCCTGCCACATGCGGGGGGGGGCGGGGGGGAGGGAGTGTCTGTAGCTCTGTATTTTTCTACTTTATAAAACTGTCCCTAGGTGGCAGGGGGAATGGGGATGACAGAACAGGGCAGGACAGGACAGGCAGAATGAGCCCAGTGGCATCTGTGGCCTGCTGTGCCCTATGTGTGTGGGGCCCAGCAGAGATATGGTATGGGTTGCAGGGAGTAGAGCTGCAGCCACCACCTTCCATGCTGATGCCACTGCCACTGCTGCTGTCATGGGCACTTGGACGGGGGTGGCTTCAGGTGTGTATGTCCAGCTTTGCAGGGCACTGCTGCTGATGCTAGCACTGGCAATTGGCAGGGCATAGGTCTCTGGTCCTTGGGGAGGCAGGAGGTAGCCATGCCCTTGCAACTGCAGGGGAAGGGGCTTCATCCAGAAACCTGAGGCTGGCTCTGGAGTGGGGTGGGGGGCTCCTTTGAGCCCTTCCTGGACCCACTCTAGTGCACAGTCCCGGGGCTCGAATGGAACTGAGAGAGGAGAGGGACACTGTTCCCTGCTGGCTGCGGCTAGGAATGCAGGGTGTGCTGCTGGCACTGCCTCCTGCCCAGCAGCTTGTGAGCTCTGTTCTCCCCCCAACCTCTGTCCTGACTGAAGTAGACACCCATGTCCCCACCCCAGACAAAGCCCAGAGACCCCCATGCTGCCCCAAGTAGGGGTGAGCATACCTTCCTCTTCTGGTGTCTGCAACTGACAGCTGCCTGACAGATGACACAGCAGTGGGGAGAGGCATGTGTCCAGCAGCCAATGGAGGTGGATGCCACTCTGCTGCATTTGGCTGCCCTCAGCAGTTGCAGACATGCCGGGAGGTGTGCAGGAGTGCCTGCAAGCTGCTGGCCTCAACTAGTAGAGACATTCTTTGTGCCCCTCACCCCCTGAAAGGTGAACTTGTGTTCTGTTCACTCCTGAATTAACATACTCGGCTTGCAGAAACCCACGTAAATTAGTTTGAATCTGCCTCAGGCTTTTTGAATGTCTGCACCTAGCTCTAAATGTGAAAGTTGAAAATTGGACTGTGGTAGTTCAAAACAACATCAATGTCCAGAAAGGTTTAGCACAATCCATTGTTTTTAACTTTGCTATCATCATGTATTGAACCTTTTTGAGTGCTTGAGCCTCTCTTTTGAATCTAGTCCTGAGAGTTTTACCATTGATGTCAATGGTGGCAGGATCAGATTCTGTTTTTCATTCAGAGTCCAATATTTGGCCTAGGTAGTACACTTGTCAAGAGTTCAGAAAGTTGTGGGAAGAAGGCCCAAGAGAAATTCAGGCCTTAGAGAGCTGGGGTTGAATTCAGTCCAAGGCATCATCACAGCTCAGGATGCTGGTATGTGTGGGGACTCGTTCACATCTACCACATTGCACACATCCAGCCCCCTTATGAAGGGGAATTGCACAGAAGCAACTGCCTGAGGGCTCTCCAGGGTTGGAAAAAAGGTTTTGTGAGTGACTTTATGTACTGCAACTTAACCCATATCACAGTGATTGATGCCAGTAAAAGAGTCTATAGCTGATAAAAGAGCTGAATTGATCTTATTTTGGAACTTTTTCTCTTTTGATTTTATCTGAGCACCAGAGACAGAACCTCCTTTCCTCCTTTCACTAGCATTTTTTGTGTAGGTGATAAAAAAAAGTTAAGTCCTGGAAGGTTGTGTACAGACATATGCCAGGTCATTTCAATGCAAATTTCTGTTGTAGAATGCATTCAGATAAGCCTCTCTGCAGCAAATAGCATGTATGTCATTTGGCACAATGAGAATTAAATCACATTTTTTTTCTCCCTGTATAATAAGATTAAAGATAGGCACCCTGCCTCATTCTGTATTTTCTAAGTCAGGTTGAACTAAAAAAAAGGCTACAGTTAAATGAGATAAAATAAATGATGGAACTTGGAAAGACAAAAGAAATAAAACAGAAATGGAAAAACTAAGTTTTGAGTGGTAAAGCTAAGGATGTGCAAAGTTTCCTTTCCACGTAAAAGCAGTTATTTTTAATATAATATGCTTGATTGATTAATTTATCTTTTCTTCCTATTTTTGCTGTTCAGAAGGCACTTGCAGGGAGAAATACTTATTCTATAAAAAATAAAAACCATTAGCTTTTTGTAATCAGCTATTAGATTTTGGCATCCTATCTGATATTATTTTATTTATTTAAATACCTTAATGGAAAACAGTTCTCTAAACATTGCCATGCCATGTGATTGCTTAAACCAGAATACCTCATCTTTTAAATTTGGCAATAAACCCAGCAGCAATGTGCGTGCATGAAGCTGATTGGTTTTTACCATCTTTTCCTGCAGTCAGCTTACTAATGAGAACTTGGCAAGAAGCACATTGTCCCTTGAATCTTGTTAAATGGGCACAGTATGGCCTGTTAAAATATAACCTCAGGACTTGGGCTCATACACTAGGACCACACTGTAGTACATTAACGAAGACTGTGTTTCACTACAAGCAGTGCTTTTTCCAATGAAACTTTAAAATACATTCCTGCCTTGCCATTGCCTCTCTAGGCAAGACATAATGATCCACTGGCACTTTAATGAAAAAGGATTTAACTCAGTGACATAGTCAAAGATTCCTCTCTCTACATATGTGAGGCCACACTGCAGTTACTTCTGGATGCACACCTACAGTTATTGATACTGATTCTAGACCTCCTAAGTCTATTCTTTGGCACTAAGCATACCTAAAGCTTATTTAACCACCTACATGGAAATTTTCCCTTCATGCCATATTTACTACACCAGGACGTCAGAGAGAACACTAGGAGAAAAGGTATGAAGCAGTCTTCCCTTCAAGAAATCTCTGCCTGTAGAACAATCCCTTTGGTACCACTTGGGGCATGAGTAACACTGAACAGTTGAACAGCCTTGCAATTAGCCTAAATTATGTTTAGCAGGGCAAACCAGCTCACCAGTAATCTCAGGGATTGGAGACATACAAAGATGCCTTAAAGAAGCCTTTCCCCTTCAGCCCATCTTGCTCCATGTAGCTGTGCTTAGAACAGATCTGACATAACTAAGGCTCTGATCCACTGGTTTTTCACCCTAACATTGTGTCTGTTTTTGACAGTATAAACTAGAAAGTCCACCTATTGGAAAGTACACTTCGTGGCAAGGTTGTAAAAATGCAAGGTGACAACAATGTCCATTCTACCAGCCAGAGCTATCCAAAAGCAAATGGTTGTGGCTAGGAAGAATATATGTTCAGGGCCCCTGTTGGGGCTCTTATCCAGAATATAGAACAGCCTTTCCACTGTAGTGGAGCATTTGGTGAAGTGCAAACACCAGCTAACCTTCCTTGGGAGTGAACCCCCAGTTACATGCAGTGGATTTCTCTACTCATAGTTGTATCCATCTTTTACATTGTGCAGTCAAGTGATGTTGAATGACACAGCAGACATTACTGATTTCACTGCATAATTAGGGCTTGCCCAGCAACAGGCCCAAAGCTTGCTTAGTCTCTCTCTCTCTCTGTTCAAAGCAATGTTCTGGATTCAGTTATGACTTTTTCATTTGGATCCTTTTGTTTATTTCTACAGCATAATTTAAAACTTCATAACTTCCTCATTAGATGCAAAATTTAATTTAAATTTATAAGATTTTAGGGTTCTATAAGCAGAAACTTTACATAGTAGGTCCTTTATGATAACTACAACACATTGCAGCTCAGTTTTAAACATTTCCTCTTATACTTTGTCCACAGAAGATAGATGGAAACAGGAAAAGTTATATGGTTCAGGAAATCATGAGAGACTTAGAGCAAAATAATGCTTTCTTTTAACCTGATCTTCACAAATTGACAATATGTTTTATCACCAAACCTCATTTCACTAGGAATGTAGGGTTCAATTCACAAGTCAATGGAACATGGATTGGCCCTATATAACATATGTTTTGTGGGGAACAGACAAAGAATTAGGAGACAAAGGACTTTCCTTCCTAAATCTTGGGCCTCCCATTTACGAAATGGAATTGTCATGACCCAAAAGGCATGATTGTGTGTGTGCTTCGGCACCAGAATTATCCCCGCCAAGTTGCAGAGCGTTGCACGGGAGTGTTTCCTGTTGAAGAGGAAACCCCAGTGCAGGGGCGAGTTTCCCGCCTTTTCTGCAGCTTCTTTTGCAGAGTGCATTGCTCATGTTGCAAGAGGAATGCACGGTGCAAAAGAGTTCCCGCCACCGGTATGCAAATTCGTTCTCCGTGATTGGCTAGTGTTAAATTATTCACATGTGGCGGCTAGCGATTGGCCTGTTAGCCGTATAAGAGGCTTGAGCAGTTTCCGCCCAAGCCGAAGAGGACTCCACATCCATCTCATGGGGACTCTGGGTACACGGCAGGGCAATAGAAACCCTGTGTGAGATCCAGAGGAGCGTGGCGGCCTGATCCACCGCCCACCTCTTCCCGTCTTCGAACACGACTTTTATAAGACGTATTTACGATTTCTATTTTGGTGGCTCATTCACCCAGAGCATCCGGAGCTCTGCACCGTGGAGCCTAGCAACCTCCACGAGACCGTCTGTGTTGTCTGTCTGTAACTGCAACTCAATCAAGTTTTCCAGCCTGCACCACTGCCATCTCGGTGTAAGTAAACAATCTTTAAAACTACCGATACGCGTCTGTGCCTAATTCCAGCTCGACGGCCTTCCCTCTCCAACCCGGCGTGCCTGGGCTGCTGGCCACAGCCCGCGTGCAGCGCGGAAAAGGGCTCGGGTCGCTCCCGGCCCACACAGGAATAATCAAATTTTTAAATGTAATTTAGCATTATACATGCATAGCTGTTTCTCAGTATAGATAGTTACACAATACCAGATGATCTGTCATTTGTTATAGCATATATTGTTGGGACCACACACATCTTCCCCATAATTCAATGCTAGGCAAACTGCCTCTGGTACTGCAGTATAATTTCCTGTGGCTCAGATTGTATAAATAATACAGTGAGAAGATTTACATTTCAGGATTATTAGATATGTTCCAAATTTAACAGTTCTATAACAGTAAGTTGATGGAAAAGCCTCAATGTAACCAGTGGGAGGTGATTTGAGGAAAGTCTTGGGAGAATGCTTATTAATTCTGTGTTTCTGGCTGACAGATGCCCATTTTAGACCTCGCAGCTAAATCCTGAGGGAATCTACTTGGTGCTCTTGTCTTCTGACAGAGCTCCCTGTCTGTCAATGTGATTCTTCCTTCCATGTAGGAGCCTGGATTGCAGATATGACAAGGCCTCTTTATGCTGCTATAGCAGGGATGTGTGGCCTTAGAGTTTTTGAAGCCAGACCCCTAGGAATATAAAATACATTGAGCACCTTCCCAACGAACCTTTCCAGACCTGGCATAGGGAACCAGCTAAGGGCCCCAGTAGGGCTGTGTGAAGCTTCGGTCCTTGATTTGATTTGGCAGAGATTCAGCCTGATTCAGTGGCTGAATCTCTGAATCCAAATTGAACGAGGAGACCCTTTAATCTCTCTGAATTAAATTGGAACCCTCCAAATCTATTTGGACAGATTCAGAAAGATTTGGAGATTTGGACATAGACACAGCTTTAAATGTTTTTTCTACATACCTCAACATACAAGGTGTCTTATGAATGCTGTGATGCTGGGGTGCATGGAACATCCCACAGAAGCGTGGGAGAGGTGGTCCCCAGCACACTTGGCAGCAGATCCGGAAGTGGTTCAGAAGCACTTCCGGTCCAATTCTGGGTCCACCAAGGAGTGCGCGGGGGGGCCTCCCTATGCCCCCCCCTAACTTGACAACTGGTGCCTCCTGGGTCTAGGGGGGCACCTGGGGTCCCCCTGTGGCTGATCACTGAGCCAGGGGGGTGCTGGGGTGCCCCAGGGGGGGCTTCCCTGCTCTCCTGTGGGACGCTCCATTCACCCCAGCATCGCAGCATTCACAAGCCGCTCCTGGTACCTTGAGGTCAAATCCAAATCGAATACGGCTTGTTTTGCACACCCCTATTAGCAAGTGTGAACTTTACTATAGCTGTTCTCTCCTTGCTAGCATTAGGGAAGAATAAATTAGTTTGATTTCAAGTTAGGGCAGTCCTGAGTAACTTGTTACTCATCCTGCACAGTCTCTAAGTTAGAGCAGCTATAAGATTCCACTTGGGTCTGAAACAAAATGGAGCTTAAAATACCTTTGCTCCTGAGTCTCTTCCCCCTCCCAACCTTCCCCAAGTGCAAGAATGTGGTAACTGAAAACCAGTCCTAACATTTCCTTCTAACATCATTTACCAGTATTTCTGCTGCCACATAAAGCTATTGGTATTAGACATGTGAATTAAACCATCAAAAGGAAGGGAGGAAATTATGGGATTGGGTGGCTGTTGGTGATGTGGCTGTGCCTTCTTTGAACTACAGTTACACTCGGAACTCTGCATTCACTGTGCAGATGGCTCAGGGCCTGCGATGTGTTTAGGAAGGGTATTTGTAGTCGAGTCTGCCTCATTCTCTCCCCAGAATTTATTTTCCTTATGAAGGTGAGCAAAAACTCTTGAAACAAGTAGAAGAGAGTCATTATTATATCTTCTACACTGAGATCTTTTGCAACATACCAGCAAGATGTTTGGAAAAATATTGCATGTGACATCACATGCAATATAAAGAAATGATTGGTGGTGCTCTTATGAAAGGTAAGTGTCCAGTAGTATTTAACACAAAGGCAACTATCATTTTGTGTTTGAACAGGTTGGGTGGATAAGTGTCATATAGCTACCTGGTGCTAGATTACACAGATCAACAGAAATGATCAACATTATACCTCACAAGGTGGCTATAGTCAACACAATTATTCACATCTCTGCTCTTCTTTTAAGTCATTGGAGCAACTGTTAAATTTGGAACATATCTAATAATCCTGAAATGTAAATCTTCTCACTGTACTATTTATACAATCTGAGCCACAGGAAATTATACTGCAGTACCAGAGGCAGTTTGCCTAAGGTCCTAGCATTGAATTATTGGGAAGATGTGTGTGGTCCCAACAATATATGCTATAACAAATGACAGATCATCTGGTATTGTGTAACTATCTATACTGAGAAACAGCTATGCATGTATAATGCTAAATTACATTTAAAAAATTGATTATTCAATTTCTGTAAATGGGAGGCCCAAGATTTAGGAAGGAAAGTCCTTTGTCTCCTAATTCTTTGTCTGTTCCCCACAAAACATGTGTTATAGAGTGCCAAGGGGCCAGAATTCACACAGGGCAAATGGTAAATTTGTATATCTCCCTTTATCCTGATACTGTTCATAAAGTTGAGTATACAGAACTGAATAATTATTGTTCTATAAATTGTTCATCAAGTACTGTTTGCAAATGGTCAGTATCCAAATTCTGAACCATGCTTGCAGCAATGGAGAACACCCATGCAGACGTTTTTTTTCCAGGATCAGGAGGTAGATTAGTTCCTGGTGGATGAATTGCACTGCATGTTTCTTTGCCCTGAGTGGATGACCTGAAGATTTCAAAAGTATGTTTTCTGTCAGCACAACAAATGAAAACCATTCTTCACTTAAATGTCCCCATTTTGGAGAATATTCTTGCTAAACGATATCTGCAAAAATCTACTGCAAAATGTATGCTGACCTTAGGCAAAGCCAGTTAGCATGGTTATTCGAGTAAATCATGATAGAAATATATTTGTTTCTATTCTTCCAGTTCTAAGTGGAGTATCCAAACAGGTGACCTACCTGGTATTGATATTTATTTAGTTAATGTGTAGTGGTATCTATAATGAATACACAACTGCCATGAAGATAAGGCTCCAGGATATGAACCCTACCAGGCAACAATCATCTGATCAAGGTTGCCCCAGAGCAATCCCAATAAGCAGATCCTGTTTAGGATTGGGACTGACTTGGGGTTCCAACCATGAGGCCATCCTAATTTGCTGTCAGCTGGCAAGGACTGCATTGGGATTCAAGTCTCAGGGTGTTCACTGCCATCTGATCATCAGCTAAGTGAGATTGCACTGGGACTTGAATCCTCAGTGCAGTCCCTGCCAGATGATGGCAGATTGAAACCACCCCAGCACTGGAACCCTGGGGCAATCCAGATCCTATCCAGGATCAGCTGAAAGGGACTGTTCTCCAGCTCGAGCTCCAAAGTGTTCCTGTTCACCTAATGGCAGGCTGGCAGTAACTGCCTCACAGTTCAAATCCTTGGTGCAGTCCCTGCCAGCTGACAACACATTGGGATGGTGCTGAGGTTCCAACGCCAGAGCAGTCCTGATCCCGCCAACAATCAGGTGATCATCAACCAACTCCAGGGACCACATGAAGGTTCAAACTGGCCTTGTGGGTCCCTGAAGCCAACTGGCAATCAGCTGTTTTTTAAACACCCAACTTCCTGTGCAGAGGGAGCCTAGGATCATGATCACCAGCAGTATGGCATCACTGGCATCTGATCCCCAATCCCATAATTGTGCCTCTTGCCATTCATGTATGTTATGAGGAGGCATGACTGTTGAGATCATGGACCAGATCCCATTGCACCTTCAAATGAACATATATGGCAGGGACCTGAGTGTCATCAAATTACCTCCTTTCTTTCTCTTATTCTTTCTTTTTTATTGTCCTTTAATTTCTCTTCATTTTTCCCCATTATTCTTCTTTCTTTTACCCTTATCTTGTTCATCCTCAGATACAATTGTTCTAAAAGGCTTAAAGCAGGGAAAGTCACAACTGGGATTCAAATAAACTGGTACTTTTATCCAAATCTCCTTGAGGATTTTTCATATCTAACAGACCCCCAGGGCCATATTAACACATAGGCAAATTAGGTACGTGCTTAGGGCTCTGAGCTGTGAGGGACCACAGTCCTTCCCTCAGTGACAGTGGTGTGAATGGCTCCACCCACGTCTCTTCCTTTCCCTTCCCTTCCCTTCCCTTCCCCTCTGCTGGCCTCACCGCCATGGTGGCTGCTTCCTAGTGGCAGCTCAAAGCCCCATTCCCCATGGGCAGCAGTGCTGGGGTGGGGAGGGGGTGTCTCGACCAGCCCAAGGCCCACAAATTTGTTTGCTTAGGACCCACTAAAGGGTTAATCCAGCCCTGCAGACCTCACCATTTTCATTCATGTCTCATGCCTAGGAAATTAACTGGGTTTTGTGTCATTGAGTCTGTTCTCTGCTTAGCCAGCATTCTTTGATCATAGCTCAAGTAGTTCATTAGTGGATAGAATCTGAGACTGACTTTCTGTTGCAGTTTTTGATGTAGAGATAATAAGACTATTCTCTTAACAAAACTGCATTGAAATGCAAGAGGCACTTCAAGTTACCTTTAGAAAATTGCTTATTGGCTCTCTCTAATTGGAATAACTCACAGTCTAAAAAGATTTATCTTAGTGACCTACATTTCATCTCTAGTGTCTGTGATTTAGGATTTGATCAATCTTCTTAAAATTATAACAGCAGTGGGAAAAAGTTTCTTAAATCGAACTCATTTTATAGATAAGTCCTAAAGGGCTTTTCCAGGTGCCACAATCTTCTGATTTCCCCTAAAACCTACTTAAGAAAAGCATAAAGATTCATGCAAATTAACTTGTTTTTTTTAAAGCATATTGAGAGTGCATGTGCGCGCACACATACACATACACAAACACTGTTGTCAGAGAAACAATTAGTAAAGATTCCTGCCAAAATAACCTTATGAGGCATGGTTCTACTAGAGTTGGGAGGGGCAGGCACAATTTACAGTGTAAAGTCACCAGTGGAATAAATTAACTAGGTACTTTTATTATATATCTATAAATAATAAAAGCAGTTGTCTATTGGAGGTGATAAATTAATTAATTATTGCTATAAATGGTTTGGGCACTTTACATTCCAAAAATACATAATTTCTCACAACATACACTTAATACACATAGAAAAAGTAACTTGAAACAAAAACCCTTTTGATTTTTCTCGATTGCCTGATATACAATAGTAATATCTATGTTGCCATTTCTGCAAAAGGTCTATGAAATTTAAGATCGAGGATGGGATCTGATCTGGTTTAGATTTAGCTTAGGACTAGGGAAAACTGGAAGCTTTGGATTGCTCTGTGCATGCTCGAAGATAGTTTGGAGAGATTATTCAAAATGGGGAGAACCTTGCAAGATTTCTGCCACTTTTACCTCAGACAGGTTCTGAAGGAAGGGAGCCAGTAGAATTAATTATATCTGCTACTTTAAAATAAAGTGCACATCGAAAGTGGCCCTTAAATGAGTTCTTCCAACATAAAACTAACATCAGCTATATCATTAAACATTTCAGTTCTAGTATGTGAATTAGGCCTCATTGTTCAGACTGTTTTATGCCGTATTTGGTCTCATTAGCCCTCCAGAGAAAAGTATACTCAGAACTGCATCTAAAAGTAATGAAATCATGAGGAATTTTCTTTTGCATTAACCTGTTCAGTTATCTTCCATTTTCTGCTCACTCTGTCTCTGGTCACAAGAACTGAAGAATCTCTGACACATTTAAACAAACAATAAAATAGGCTGCCAGAGCTAGCAGTCACTAATTATTTCACTGCTATTTGTGAAGTGTGTAAATTGCATGCTGTAAAGTTGAAGCAAACCTATGGATGTGATTTACTCAGAGGACACCAGAGATAACATTTCTGCAGAAAGATTTGCTGCCTGTATACTTGTGATTCAAATACTAGCAGGGAATGTCCACACATACAGGCGTGTGCACTTGCAGCAGCTCAAATAGGAGTGGCACAAATTTGAGCAGGGGATTTTTGTTTCCCAAACATGCACTTTGGTGTGGGGAAAGTTGTGCCACTTGGGGCAAAATAACCCTGCCCAGATCCTCCTGGATCTGCAGCCAGGGGAAGCTGGAGCCTGGGGCCAGCACCTGTGCTTTGTTTGCTCTGCATGGGCAGGCAGCATGCTGCAGCATCAGGGCAAGGGGCAGGCATAGAGATGCTCTGGCCAGTTACCAGGGTATCTCTTCAGGGGACCCAAGCCTCTGGTTGCCTCAGGCCGCTCCCCCCTTTTTTGGGGGGGGGGGGGGGGAAGGGGGCGAAGGTTGATACCTGAATATCCAGGTATCAGATGTTGAGCCCACTCTGCAAATATGCAGTGCACTGAACCATTTTTTGTTCCCAGCATGCCTCTTGCTGCATCTCAAACTGCTTTGAGATGTGGCAAGAGGCACATGCAGGCTCATCTGGATGTGCCCATAGAGGCTAGTAGTTGCCGAACAGCTTTTTAGACCTTATGTGTTGATCACAAATGTGTTTCCTGTCTGGGTGAATCACAAAGGATCTTGCTGAAATGGTTTTCTTACTTCTAATATGTAATGGAATTTGCTTCATTCTATGAACTCCGACTATATAGGAGGCTTCCTTTAAAAGCATTGTTGACTTCCATTTAGCAAGTTTGCTTCCAAAGGAGGGGTCACACTATTACCCTCATATAAATATAAAGTTATATTGTGTTGCTCTGTGCATGCTCAAAGAAAGTTTCTAATTCTATCTAGAATTTCTTGGGGGGGCATGATAGCCCAGACACTCAGGTGTTAGTCAGGGAACTGAGAGAGCAATAATATTTCCTTACCCTCAGCCCAAGTCCCCCTTAAATTACAAGACCCCCTTAAATTACAAGAGCCCCAGTAGAGAATCAAGATGTGTGTGCAAGAATATTTTTTCTATCCTAGAAATATTTTTTCCTTGATAAAAAGTCAGAATTCCAATCAGTACATTTTTTCTCTTATTTTTATAATGTAATTTTTATGGTCAGGAGATATTTTCATCATTACAGTAAAAGTTCTGTTATCTGGCATCTTACAAACCAGCATGCTCCACTAACTAGCATGCTGGCTTGTAATATAAAGTGAAACTGGAAGTGCCCACAATGGCACTTCCGGTTTCTCTGAGCCCCCATGGCTCAGAGCAAAGCAGCCTGTGCTGCTGAGCCCCCATGCCCCAGGGGCATAACAGGCTGTGCGGGAGGGGTGGCGATGCGGCGGGACACCCCAGACACGGTGGGAGAAGCGGTGACCGGGGCTGCTCAATTAACCGGCATATTTTGTTATCTGGCATCCCCCATTCCCAGGGGATGCTGGATAACAGAGCTTTTACTGTATATATAAAGATACAACACTAGGTCTAGTTCCTTGTATTGTTAGTATTAACTAGAAGATATTATCTAATTTTACTTGCAATCATTTTAATGAGAGAAAAGATAAAGCTTCTTCTAGAGGTAGTTTATTTTGGGCACTGAATAATCTTTAGGACTATTAGCAGACTATCCTTTTACTATTTTTCAGTAGGCTTATTTTTCCATCAATCTGACAGCAGTCAGAGACCTAGGACTTTGCAAGATGATTTAAAAGATGCTGCTTTAGCACAGAGTATGCTGAATATCTACACAGTGTGATCAGACTGAAAGTTCAAAATACAGGTGTTTTGAAAAATATGCTGTTGTGCTCTTGTGTTCTTTAGCCTTACAATAATTTCTGAACTAGCTGATCTGTCCAAGGCCTTACTTAAATGAAAAACCAGCAAAAAAACCTAGGAAATGGTGGGCATGTCTACACAAGATGCTACATTGCTATACTGATGGGCTATGGTGGCGTAGCTCGTTGCTACAGTGACATAGCATTGGCAGACATGAATCATAACGCCAATGCTTTAGCAAATATGACTTTAGCAAGTACTAAATGACTGCGCAGTAATAACTGTGCAGTCAGGTGCATGTGTAGACATGCCCAGTGTAAAGCAATGGTGTGAATTCCTAAGTTTTACTAATGTTAAAAGGAAAGTATGTAGATAAACGGAGTAAGTAAATCAAACAAAATGAAACCTTCTGGGTACTGCTAAACTAAAAATCTTCAAATCCCACATATAAAGCCATGCCAGGAGAATCTTATAAGCCACATACTACAATGCCTTTTGTACTTGAAGAAGCCCATAAGCTCTTACAGGGTAATGAGTGCACTGGTATGTGCGGCTGTCATCTAAAGTTTACAAACTCTGCCCAAATACTGGTTTTCTAGTTCCAGGGTAGGAAGATTCCTTTTGCTAGTGGGTGTTTAGCAGGTAGGGGATCTCCCATTTAGGCTTAGTGATTGGGATTTCTCCTAATGAGTACCTGTGGTCAGTGTGGGGACTGCTGGAGCAGCCCAAGCTAGGTTTAGGGGGAGGGCAAGGTTTGGAGCTGTCTTTTCTGTTGGGGGTGGTACAATTCTGGGAGCTATGTACAGGCCAAAGGTAGCCTGCATAGATAATGCAGTCCAGGCTCAGAGATAGCAGAATGGACCCTAAGGCTCACCAACTAGAGTTAGGGTTTGGCAGCTTCCCAGCACTGATGCTAGACTCCAGGCTGGGAAGGTCCCTCTTGATCCAGTGGGCATTTGGTAGCTAGGATCCATCATCTAGGTTTAGTGCTTGGGATTGCAGGTTCTCCTAACAAGTTCCTGTGAACAGAATGCTTGGGATGGGGGCTGCTGGAGCAGCCCAAACTAGAGTTTAGCTTAGTTTTAGGGTTAAGGTTATAAAATGGGCAATATTTGGAACTGTCTTTCTGGTTGGGATTGGTGGAAGTCCAGAATCTATGTTTAGAAGTCCAGGCTCATTGTTAGTAGAATGGACCCTAGGGGACCTTTACCTAGGGTTAGTGTTGGGTGGTCTCCTAGCACTGGACTCCGTCTCTGGTTCAGGAAGATTCTTCTTCTTCCAGCTAGACATCTCCTGGTTAGGCCTAGAGAATGCAATTGCATCCTCTTACAGTGAATACATATGGTCCCGCTGCTTGAGGTTGGTGCTAATGGAATAGTATGAGCTAGGGCTAAGTTTTAGGGTTAGGGTGAGAGAATGGACAAATTTGGAACCATCTTTCCAGTTTGGAGTGTTAAGATTCCCAAAGCTACTTTTAGGTCACTGGTAGGTAATGTAGTCCAGGCTCAAAGTAAGCAGAATGGATCCTGTAGCCCGTCATCTTTGGTAGGAAGGAATGGACTCCCAGCATTGATTTCAAGCTCTGATGTGGGAAGGATTCTGTTGATACAGTAGGTGTCTGATGATAGGGATCTCCAATATGGACTTAGTGATTGGGAATGGGACCTCTCCAAATTAGTATTTCTGGACAAATTGTTTGGGATGTGGGTTCTGGAGCAGCCCAGTCTTAGGCTTAGGGTTAGAGAATGGCGAAGGCTTGGAGCTGTCTTTCTGGTTGGAGGTGGTAGGACTCCAGAAACTATATTTAGGGCATAGGTAGGTAATGCAGTCCAGGTTCAGAGTTAGCAGGATTGATTCTAGGTTCTCTTCTAGGGTTGGATTGGGTAGACTCCAGGCAATAGGGTCAAGCTCTGGGTTGGGAAGGTTCCTCCTAATCCAGTAAGTGTTTGGCAGCTAGGAATCTCCCATCCAGACTTACTGATTGGGATTGGGGCCTCCCCAGCAAGTACCTGCAATCAAGTTGCTCAAGGTAAGTGCTACTAAAGCAGCCCAAGCTAGGTTTAGAGAATAGTTACGTTTTTGGAACTGTCTTTTTGATTGGGCATGGTAGGACTCCAGGAGCTATTTTTAGGGCACAGGACAGTAATGCAGTTCAGGCTCAGAGTTATTAGGATGGATGCTGGGGTACCACTCCTAGGGTTGGGGTGCATGGACTCTCAGTGGTTGGGTTAGACTTGAAGTTAGGAAGGTTCCTTCCTTTGCCAAACACCCACTGCAGTGAGGGATCTCCCAGGTAGGCATAGAGATTGGTATTGGGGCCTCTCCAAGTTGATACCTCTGGTCAAGCTGCTCAGGGTAGCAGCTCCTAGAGCATCCAAAGATAAGGTTAGGATTAGAGTTAGAGAGTGAGCAAAGTTTTGAACTGCCTTTCTGATTGGGAATAGTAGTACTCTCAAAGCCACATGTAGGTAGATAGTTCAGATTTAACTGGATGGACCCTGGAGCCCCCTTCCTAGGGTTGCAGGTGAGGGACTTTGCCTTACTGTCTCTCTTGAAGCATACACCTAGAAAGGGAAGAAATATTTGCTTATCTTGGCAGAACCTGTTAGGAGAAGTAGCAGACATTTAGAGCTGTAACCTTCTTGGCTGTGCTCAAGATGCTATGTTTTTGGCTATATGTATGTCTGGTTATACATATACGCACAGACATAGTCCTGCATGGGAGCGTTACTCTGTTAATTAATACCATAGAAGTTTACTAATTGTCTGAGAGAAGTCTACAAGATGGCAGTAAACTGATAGGCAGACATGTGTTTTCCTTTGTGGAAACTTTCTTGGCAGGGGAGAGCATTGAAGCAAAACTCATTTAGGTACTTCTGCTTTCATCCTTGAGGAAAGTATTTATATAGCTGCTAAGGGGGAAGCTGTCTTGGCCTGCACACCTAAACAGTCCAAACAGTCCTAAACAGTCTACAGAATAGTGAGAGTTTTCTTTTTTCTCTTGATATCTCTGTTGGCTTTCCTCCTCAGGAGCTGTGCTCTCTTGGGCTAAGTACAGGCAGTCAAAAAGCCTGAGGCTGAATCAATTCAGTCTTTACAGATTAATCTAAACCGCAGAGCTTAAACTGAGAAACAACTGGATGCACATTTACCTTTGATTCTAGAAATGCAGCCACAGTGCACATTTGCAGGCCACAGTGGCTCAGGCCAGAAGCCAGGGGGCGTTAGAGTACAGCTCTCTGGCACTCCCTCTTCCTGCTACCCCAAGGTCTCTGGGATTTGCAGTCCAGCATCACAAAAGAAAGACTCTGCAGGGTTGCTCGTCACTTCCTCTTCCTTAATAAAAAAATATAAATAATAACTTCTTCCTGCTTCCAGGTGCCTCTGGGATTTGTAGTCCACAGTAGCAGCCAGCAGTAACTTTCAGTAAGTTTAGCATCAAGGCAGCTCTGTATTTGGGGGCAGGGGGGTTTACTGCACCCCTCCCCCACCTGAGACTCCAGCCAGGGTTTGTCTGGAGGTGGGGCAGTCCCTGCCTCCCCCACTTCCAAACCTTCTCTGCTGGAGCAGACAGCACAGCCCAGCCCAGCCCAGCCCAGAGCTGGAAAGCATGCTGGGATGCTGTGGGACTCTGATTTAACTTAAACCAGGAAGGGATCTGGGACAAGTTTCATAAACTGGTTTGACCCAAATCAGTTAAGCCTGATATTATGTTCAATCAGGATTATCTTAAAACAGTTTCAGCCATTTTGAAATTGATTTATGTGGACTGAGCTTCTGTTCTGTTACAGATTTAAACCAGTTTCTGATTACTTGTACTGGTTTATGTGTAACTTATATCCCTATCCTTGGGCTCTCCTTTTACAGCTGCACACTACCCCGTTTCAAAGGGCAGAAGCCATTGAAGGTAGCTTAAACCTGTTTGTAGCAGAATTATCACCAGCGTAGATTTCAATTTAGCAATGCACAGGTGTGAAGAAAAGCATACCAAAATGTAGAATGAGCACCCAGGTTGTGTGAAGAAGCCAATATAATCTCTGTCTGCACTGTACTTGACTTAAATTGAAGGCATAGCTTGCTGGAAAAGAGGGCTCAGCCAAGATCCTTACATGAAGGAGACAGTGTTCCTCTGAGGTTTCTCATAAATTAAAAAAAAATCCAACAGCTTTAGTTTATGGGTAGACATAATTTGTGCTGCATCTATGAAAGCTGCTGGAGGAATACTTATGCCCATGAATTCCACAACTGCCTTTGGCATGCCTTCCCTCTAGCCAGAACTTCTGATTTTTTAGATTGTTTAATTACTAGTGTTTCTTTAAAAATATAGGGTTGCAACTATGCAGTAGCATTGCATTCTGTTCACCTCCTACTGTCTGTCATGGCTTGTGCTAGGTATCCTACTGCAGATCCTTGCATTGAATTTAGCCCTTAAGTTATTAGACTTTCAGAAGTACTACATTCTCCAAGAATATTTTTAGAAAAATAAAATAAGACACTAAACTTGTTAACTTGGAACTCATTTGATATACTGTCAGCTCAAGGCTTTTCTAACAAAAGTGCATGCAGGAAAGCAAAACAAAGCTATACCACAACATAAATTCTGACTTTATTAACTTTTTAGCCCAATGGGACTATATTAAATTTGCTGCAATGGTGGTAGTTTCACTATTTCCTTCTAGTAACAGGAAATATTTAGCAGCTTTAAATACAATTTTATAACTGCACAAGTCTCACATATGATCATATCTATGGACTGAGTGAAATAAGATAAAAATGAGTTATACATTCAGTGTTCATGCAAGGAGTGCTGGAACCCCAACAAGAAACTGTTCTGCCACATAGAAGAATGGGAAAAGACCAAAGTGGCTGCACAAGGAGCTTCTAAGATGTCTCAAATAAAAAAGGAAAGCAGCACACATACAGACAATGAGCAGATTGGCAGTCACCAATGAAGCATACCAGGAAAAAGCAAGAATCTGCAGACACAAAATCAGGAAGGAAAAAGGAAAAAATGAGCTGCACCTGGCAAGGGGGGTTGAAGACAACAAGAAAAGGTTCTCTAAGTATGTCAGCCAGAAAAGAAAGACCAAGGAAGCTGTGGGTCCACTGTTAACTAAGTAGGGGAACTCTTATTAGAAACTACAAATAAGGCAGAGCTACTCACCAGCTTCATTGTCTCAGTCTTTACAAAAAAATTAAATTGCTGCCAGGCGTCTAATAAGGATTATTTGGATAAAGAAGGGGACAAGCTGAGGGATGAGATAACAAAAATAGGCAGAGAGATTTTGAGGGGTCTGAATGAATTCAAATCAGCAGAGCCTGATAAATTTTATCCTAGGGATTGAAGGAACTGGCAGAGGATCTCAGAACCCTTGGCAATAATATTTATGAAGTCATGGGAGATGAGGTGGGTACCATAGTACTGGAAAAGGACCAGCACAGACCCCCTCATTAAAAAAGGCTGAAAGGATTACACGGGGAACAGCAGACCAGTTAGTCTGCTAACTAACTGGATGAACAGAATGCTGTGGATATATTGTATTGGGACTTCAGCAAGGCTTTTGACAAGCCCAACATGACCTTCTCATTAACAAATTGGAAAAATGTGGGCTGGACAAAACTTCTATAATGGTGGATAGACAACTGGCTCAATAGCCACAAGCAAAGGGTAACTATAAATGGATCTATGTCAGAATGGCAGGAGGTTTCAAGTGGAGTCCCACAGGGATCTATCCTTGCCTCAGTGTTGTTCAACATGGATGTTAATAATTTGGATGCTGGCACAAAAAGCTTTGTGAGCAAGTTTTCAGGTGATACAAAACAGGGAAGGATTGCAAACTCACTGAATGACAAAAGAGCAATTCAGAAGCATCTTGACAGATTGGAAAGGTGGGCTGAAGCTAACTTGCTGAAGTCCAGTGCTGACAAATGCAAAGTGCTACACCTTGGGAAGAATAACGAAAAAACCCAGCAACAAAATGGGTTACGGCTGGTTGGATGGCAGTACTACTGAGAAAGATCTAGGCATATATGATAGTGTGCTGCAGCTGCACAAAAGATGAACATGGTTTGGGGATTAATGGAAGTATTAAATGCAAGACACAGGAGGTGATAGTGTGTCTTAACTCAGCACTGGTTAGGCCTCATTTACAGTACTGTGTGCAGTTTTGAGCTTCACATTTTTAAAATGACACGGAGAAGTTAGAGAGGGTCCAGAGGCAGGTGATAAAATGATAACGGTCTTGGAAGGCAAGTCATACAAGTAGAGGTTGAAGGAAATAAGCATATTCAGCTTGTGGAAAGGACACTTAAGAGGGAACATGATAGCAATCTTTAAATACTTGAAGGGCTGCCATAAAGAGGAGAAGAAACATATTTTCTTTCTCGCTGAAGAGAATAGGACATAGACCAAAGACTTGAAGTTGAAGCAAAGTAGGTTAGATTGGATATCAGGGAAAACTTCTTCACTGTCAGAACAGTGATACAGTGGAATAGACTGCCTAGGGAAATTATGGAATCCCATATCTAATAGGGGTAGCTATTAGGCCTGTGCCAGTAGGGAACTATTTGATTCAGATTAGAATTTGGATTCAGCCAATTCAGATGCCAGAGATTCAATTCAGAGATCCAAATCATTTTTCTGATTCAATTCAGCCAAATCGCTTCAGAAGATTCGGGGCCAGTTTGGAGATTTGGCCATACAGTATAATGGGGAATCAATCAAACATCTATAACTTTGTTGTAATTTGGCTGATCTGAATGAAACATGCCAATCTGTTAGCTTCTTCTGAGGGCACGTCATGTGCCACGTTTCAAGATAATAGGCGCAGGAGTTTCTGGGAAACTGTACCTCAAAATCCTGAAAGCAGAGCTCATGTAATGTGTGTGTGTTAAGCCACAGTGGGATGAAAACTGTAGAGATGGTAGCCCCTGATGAGGCCATAAATCCTGCCAAGTTTGAAGGAGATGGGTGCAGGGGTTTGGGGGAAACTACCTTAAGCTGTGGACAAGCAAAAAACTCTTGACATGGGTGACACTGTGTGTGTTAAGGCACAGAAAGTTGAAAGCTTCAGGCCTGCTAGCCCCTGCTGAGGCCACAAAGCCTGCCAGCTGTTAAGGAGATGGGTGCAGGGGGGCTCTGGGGCCCTGCACCCCTAGCTGCTGACAGGCAAACGAGCACCTATGACATGACTTTTGCCTGGTAGCAGTTAGAAGTACAGGGCCCCAGAACCCAAATGCCCCTGCACCTATCTCTTTGACAGCTGACAGGATTCATGGCCTCAGCAGGGGCTAGCAAGCCTGCAGCTTTCACTCTGCTGCGCCTTAACACACACAGTGTCACCCATGTCACGAGTTTTGCTCGTCCGCAGCTTGAGGTACAGTTTCCCCCAAACCCCTGCATGTATCTCCTTGAAACTTGGCAGACTTTGTGTCCTCAGCAGGGGCTACAATTCCTGCAGTTTTGACTCCACTGTGGCTTAACATATACACATGACATGAGTTTTGCTTTCAAGAATTTGGGGTGCAGTTTTCCCCAAACCCCTATATCTATCTACCTGAAACTTAGCAGACCTTGTGGCCTCAGCAAGACCTACTGTCCCCATAGTTTTCACCCCACTGTGGCTTAACACACACACGTGACATGAGTTTTGCTTTCAGGGATTTGAGGTGCAGTTTCTCAGCAACTCCTGTGCCTATCATCTTGAACCTTGGCATGAGGAATGCTCTCATAAGGGGCTACCATCTCTGCAAGTTTCATCTGAATCAGACAAGATACAAAAAATATTATAGATATTTAATTGATTCCCCATTATACCCTATGGCTGAATCATCGAATCTTTTCTGATTCGATTCAGAAGCTCCGAATCAATTCAGAAAGCCTAAAGCTTCCAGTGACTCAATTCAGATTCATAGGTTCAGTCTATAAATCATCTGAATCATCTCCAAACCCGAATCATGATCCAAAGCTTTGCACAGCCCTAGTAGCTATGCCTATGTTGTACGGTGGGAATTTCCCATGCTTCTGGGCTTTGCTGGTTACCACATGGGACTGGGAAGGATTTTCCCCCTCCTGCTGCTATGTATGTCAGCAGGATTGGATAGTCAGGTTCCTGAGAAGCATTGGGTCATGTCAATGCTCATGCTGTCACCTAAGCCTGGAGGTTTGTGGCTACAGGGTCTTGCTCCTCCACTCAGGGTCAGACTGACCTCCATATTTGGGATGTTTAGTAGGGGTGTGTGAAGCAGGCCCTATTCAATTTGGATTTAGATTCGGCCTGTATTGGGGACAGTGATTTGATTCTTTGATTTGGATCACTGTCCCTGATTCAATTCGGCCACATCCAAATCTGAAGATTCGATGCTGAATTGGAGAATCAGCAATTCAGACATAGACACAGCTTTAATTGTTTTTTCTACATACCTCGAGGTACCAGGAGCAGCTTGTGAACACTACGATTCACTGGCCGTCAGACCCAGGAGGCACCAGTTGCCAAGCCAGGGAGGTATGGGGGGCAGACCCTGTGCACTCCCTGGCAGACCCGGAAGTGGACTGGAAGTGCTTCTGGTCCACATCCAGATCTGCTGCTGAGCATGCTGGGGAGCCCTCTTGCATTTCTGTGGGAGACTCCATGCACCACAGCATTGCTGCATTCATGAGCCACCTGCTACCTAGAGGTATGTAGAAAAAGCATTTAAAGCTGCGTCTATGAATCGCCAAATCTTTCCAAATCTCTCTGAATGGATTCAGAAGGTTCCGATTCGATTCAGATAAATTAAAGGGTCCTCTGATTCAATTCAGATTTAAAAATTTGGCCACCGGATCGGGCCAAATCTCCACCTAATTAAATCAGTGACTGATCAGCCTCATGGACTTCTTTACATCCAGTGCTCCACTGGTGAGTGTGTTGGGGACCCCCCCTGGGTTCCTGTGGGATGCTCCATCCACCCCACTATCTCAGGGCTGATGAGCCACCTGGTACCTTGAGATATGTAGATTAATAGATTCATAGAAGTAGGGTTGGAAGGGACCTTGTAGATCATCAAGTCTGACCCCCTATCCTGGCAGGAGAGAAAACCGGGCTCAAATGACCCCAGCCAGATAAACGCCAAACCTCCTCTAAAGACCCCCAGGGTAGGAGCCATCACCACTTCCCTTTGAAGTTGGTTCCAGATCCTAGCTGCCCTGACTATGAAGTGGTGCCTTTGGATATCTAGTCTAAACCTACTCTCTAACAATTTGTGGCCATTATTCCTTGTTAACCCGGGGGGCACTAGGAGGAACAGAGTCTCTCCCAAACCCTGGTGGTCCCCCCTGGTGAGTTTATAGATGGCCACCAGATCCTCCCTCAGCCTTCTCTTGTGAAGGCTGAACAGGTTACCCATAGCCTCTCTTCATAGGGTCTGCCCTGCTGTCCTCAGATCATGCAGGTGGCCCTCCTCTGGACCCTCTCAATGCTGTCCACATTCCTCCTGAAGTGCGGCGCCCAGAACTGAACCCAGGACTCCAGCTGACCAGTGTTGCATAGAGGGGGAGGATCACCTCCTTGGCCCTGCTTGAGATGCATCTGTGGATGCACAACAAGGTATGGTTAGCCCCACTGACCGTGACCTCGCATTGTCATCTTGGAGTCAATAATGATCTCTTTTTGCCACTGTGCTCTTGAGAAGGGAGTTTCCCAGCTTATAAGTGTGTTGCTGGTTCCTACTGCCCAAGTGCAGCAGCCTGCACTTGTCCGTATTGAAACCCATCCTATTTTCATTAACCCACCCCTGTAACCTGTCCAGGTCCTGCTGTAATCTGTCCTTCCCTACTAGCATGCCCACTTCATCCCAAATCTTGCTATCATCAGCAAGTTTAAACAGGCTGCTTTTTGGCCCATTGTCAAAGTCACTAATAAAGAAATTGAACAGTGTGGGCCCAAGGACCGAGCCCTGGGGGACTCCACTGCCCACTTCCCTCCAGGTCAAAAAAGACCCATCCACCACTACCCTCTGAGTATGAACCTTCAGCCAATTTGCAATCCATCTGACTGTGTAGGCATCAGTCACCTAGTTTTTTGATGAGAATGGGGTGGGAGACAGTGTCAAAGGCCTTCCTGAAGTCCAGAAAGACTACATCCACCGCAACACCTGCATCCAATACTTTTGTGACCTGATCGTAGAAGGCAATCAGGTTGGTCTGACAGGACCTGCCCCTAATTAAACTGTGCTGGTTGCCCTTGATCATCATCTCTGCTGCTGGCCCATCACAGATGTGCTCCTTGATGATCTTCTCAAAGAGTTTCCCCAGGATTGAAGTAAGACTAATGGGCCTATAGTTGCCCGGGTTCTCCCCCTTCCCTTTTTTGAAGATGGGGACCACGTTGGCTTTCTTCCAGTCATCTGGCACCAGGCCAGAGCACCACAAGTGCTCGTAAATCCGTGCCAGGGGCCCCACAATAACCCCTGCCAATTCCCTCAACACCCTGGGGTGGAGAGCATCTGGACCTGCTGATTTGAACATGTCCAGCCCCTCCAGAAGCTCTCTAACCCGGTCCTCCCCGACCTTAGGCCTGGCGGCATTTCTCCCAAGTCCGTCCGGAATCCTGGTCGGGGAGTCCCGGTCCCTGCACAAGAAAATGGAGACAAAGAATTTGTGAAAGAGGTCTGCAAAAACATATAAAGCTGTGTCTATGTCCAAATCATTGAATCTCTCTGAACTGATTTGGAGGCTTCCAATTTGATTCAGAGAGATTAATGGGGCTCCTGATTTGATTCAGAGATTCAGCCACCAAATCAGGTCAAATTTCCACCAAATCAAATCAGCGACTGAAGCTTCACACAGCCCTACTGACCAGTGCAGTAGTCTGGGAACTGACCTTGTCTGTGAAGACTGAGCAAAAAGGCATTGAGCATTTCAGCCTTTTCTGCATCCTCTGCCAGAAGGTTGCCTCTGCTGTTGTCAAGGACCCACACTTCCCCTGAACCTCCTCTTGCTACCGACATACTTGTAGAAAACCTTCTTGTTACCCTTCACATCCCTTGCTAGCTGCAACTCCATTTGCACTTTGCCCTTCCTGACTTCATCCCTGTATGCCCAAGCAATGCTTTTATACTCTTCCATAGTTATATATCCAAGTTTCCACTTCCTATAAGCTTCCTTTTTGTGATTTAGTTTACTGAAAAGTTCCCTGCTAAACCTAGCTGGTTTTCTGTTATACTTGCTAGTTGGAGCTGCGTGAAGCTTCAGTAGCTTTTTTGATTCAGAGGAGATTCGGCCCAATTCAGGGATATGAATTAAAAGCTCCAAATTGATTCAAAGCATCCAAAGCACCCAGATCGAGTTGGAAAAGCTTTGGAAAAGATTCAGCCACTTCGGAGATTCAGCCATAGACTAAACAGGCAGCTGATATATCTGCCTCCAGCTGGTAAGTCTGTTGGGGCTGGGGGAGGGCAGAGGGAAGGGGCATGGGAGAGGCAGGGACTTAGGCTGGGGCTGGAACAACCTGCCCAGCCAAAGCGATGGAGTACGTTACTCAGGGAGGAGGGGATCCCACATCCTGCCCCAGCTGGGCAAGCAGCAGCAGGGCAGAGCCCCCTCTCCCAGTGCTGCTGCCCTTGCAACCTATGCTCCCAAGCCAGCTGGCAAGCAGCACCAGGGTAGAGCCCCTGCTCCCAGTGCTGATGCACTCACCAGCTCTGGCACTCACCGGCTCTGGCAGTGGTGATTGGGACCTCTTGGTGCTCATGGCAGAGCCCCCCCACACAGCACAGGGCAGTGAGGATCGTCCACCCCACTTGGCACCCATGCACCATGCTCCATGGTGCCTCACACTGCCTGGGAGCTGGGGCAGCTCCACTTATCAGCCAAAGCCCAGCTACCTCAGCTCCCAGACAGTGCATTGTGTCCTGCTGAGCTTTGCTGCACCCACGTAATGTGACAGCTGCTACATGGGTGCCAAGCAGGGGGGGCAATCCCTGCTGCCCTGCACTGCACAGAGGAGCTCTGCCACAAATGCCCAGAGGCCCCAGTTGTCACTCCTGCAGCCAGTGAGCACAGGGCTTTTTTTTTCTTCTTTTTTTTTTCTTTTTTTTAAGTTCTGTACTTACCAACTGCAGCAGTAGTGTTTGGGGCCTCTGGGAGCTCATGGCAGAGCCCCTCCACACAGAATAGGGTAGTGGGGGGCAGCAAGGGGCTGTGGGGATCTCCCCCCCCACTTGGCACCTGCATGGCAGCTGTCACATTGTGCAGGTGCAGCACAGCTTGGCAGGGTGCTGCGCACTGTCTGGGAGCTGGGGCAGCTCCAGCAGTCACCCAGAGAGTGGCACCACTCAGCCCCAGTGGCCCCACCTCCCAGGCAGCACATGGCACCCTGCCAAGCCACACTGCACCCATGCCACGGGGCAGGTGCCGCATGGGTGCCATGACACGATGATCCTCAAAGACAATGTATCTATCCAAGCTAGATGGAAAGAGCACTTTGAGACACTCTGGAACCATCAGTCGACTGTGGCAGATTTATTGGCAAAGGATCCCCTTTCAGGCTATTGGTGAATAGACTATCAAGGGGTACCTTGCCAACTATCAAGTCCATCCCCCAACACCCTGAAGGGGGATTCCTCACCAGGGATCCTGGTTTTCTATGATAAAAAATCACAAATTCTCTGATAAAAATCCCCAAATCCATGGTTAAAATCGGGGGGCAGGGGGGACCTGCATCCCCCAGATCTGTGTGGGGGTGGGGGCAGGGAAAATGTGCACTGCCCTCATGCATGCAGAGGAAGTGTGGCAAGGGCAGCATGGAGCTTGCAGTGGCAGGCAGCTTTCATGCATGGCCCCACTGTGCCCTGCTGCACCAGTCACACACGCTGCACTCTGGAAAGCCTGGGAGAGGGCAGCAGGGTAGGGAGCACAGCTTTTGTGATCCAGGGTTTGCAGCTGGCCAAGCACTCCAGCCAGGAGGGGGTTTGCAGTCTGCCTACTCCCAGCCAGAGTGCTTGGCTGGCTGGAAACCCCCCCACCCCGCTCCAGGCCAACTGCAAACCCTCCCTCCCAGCCAGAGAATGCCAAAGATGGCTAGAGACTGAGGGAGTGGGGAGGTTTGCAGCTGGCCAGGAGCAGTGAGGGTTTCCAGCCAGCTGAGGACTCTGGCAGGGAGCGGGGAGGCTGCAAACCCCCTCCCAGCTGGCATGCCTGTCTGGCTGCAAGCCTCCCTGTTCCCTCTTCCCCTAGTCAGCTTCCCCCCCAGCCCTGCCCCGCAACCCCCAAGCCCCATTTACCTCCAGCAAGAAGCGTGAGCCTGAAGCAGTCTCTGGTAAGTGTGTGTGTCAGGCCCTGTCCTTCCTCACTTCCTTCCCCTCCTGGCAGGGTTGAGGGTTTCCCTGCCCCTTTTGCAAACAGCTCCCGGAGGCTGGAACTCTGCCAGCCTGCAGAGCTCTTTGCAAAAGGGGGAAATCCATGGGTTTCTCTTCTAAAAGGGAAAATCCATGTTTTCTCTGATAAAAATGGGAAATCCGTGGTTTTCTCTGTTTTTCCATGGCAAACAGAAAACCAGGATCCTTGTTCCTCACCAACCCTCCTTTCCTAGAAGTCTGGTATGCCATCAAGGAGACCAAGAACAACAAAGCTGCTGGACTGCATGGCATACCTGCTGACATCTATGGTAAGGCTGGTGGCAAGGAACTGGTACTGAGACTCTAAGAATTTATTCTTTGAATTTAGAACAATGAAGAGATCCCTGGGGACCTGAGGAATGTCAACATCAGGACTATTGGTAAGAAGGACATCAGGACTATCTTCAAGAAAGGTGATAAGTCTGTGTGTGAAAACTATTTAAGTATCTCCGTCCTTTCCACAGCAGGGAAAATCCTCACCTGCATCCTTCTGAATTGTTTTCTACCTCTTAGTGAGGAAGTACTGCTGAAATCTCAGTATGGTTTCAGACCATTCCATAGGGCAATTGACAAAACCTTTGCTGCCCACCAGGTCCAAGGAAAGTGTCAGGAACTACATTAGGACTTGTATATGGCTCATTGACCTTACTAAGGCCTGGAATGTACTGGCCAGATTTGGATGTTCTGAAAATTAAATCAAGATCCTGAGGTTTCTCCATGACCAGATGACTGCAACCATTCTATATAGTGTATGAGAAACAAATCCATTTGTCTTCCAAACTGAAATCAAGCACAGATGCATCATTGCCCCAACTCCATTTTTCATTTTTTGATAGTCATCCTGGTTCTCAACATGGACCGCCTTCCTTGCAGAATTAATATTGAATACCAAATTTAGGAGTCTTCCATCCATCTGGGTAATTTTTGTTCATAGACCAAAATACTCAAAACAACTATCCTTGACTTTCAGTGTGTTGATGACTGCACCATCTTTGTGCACACTGAAGAAAATCTCCAAACTATGCTAGATCTTTCTGAGAAGACTACTTAACTCTGAGCCTCTCTCAAAATTTAGAACACTGAAGAGCTGTATCAGGGCTTGAATGTGACCCCTGCTTCCCCAAATTACCATTGAGGGAAAGATCCTGGAGCTAGTTGAGCACTTCCCCTACTTTGGTAGCCACCTCTCTCAGAAAGTAAACGTTCATGAGGAGATCCAACACACAATCTAGTACACAATTGCCTCCTTTGAGAAATTGCTTCAGTGTGTCTTTATTTACCACAGTCTCCAGAAAGACACCAAGATTCAGGTCTACAATGCAGTCATCATCCCCACCCTCCTCTATGGATGTCAAAGGTGGGTGACCTACTGAAGAGAACCTGAAGAGTTATCACCAATGGTGTCCCCGGAAAGTCCTCTACATCAAATGGGAAGATCACCACACAAATGCCAGCATCCTTAAAGCCAATGTTACCAGCACTGAGTAGGTGATCCTCAAGCACTAACTCCACTGTTCTGAATGTTGTGTGTGGATGCCTGACTTTCTCAAAACAAGTGCTCTATTCCCATCTTAGTAATAAACTGAGATCTTGAGGTGGCCAGAGGAAATGCTACAAGGACACACTGAAGAAAATGGATGCTGACATAAAGAGTTGGAAGGAGCCATAGGCGGTGGAAGGGGGCACCAACAGTACTCAGCTCCCCTGCCAAATGCAGGGCAGCAAATATAGCTGGAGAACACCCCAGCCATGCGGGGGGAGGGGCGCACACATGGCACAGACTTAGGGAGCAGAGGCTGAGCCCAGCTGTGGCCCTGCCCTGTGCTTTGCCCCTGCCCTGTGCAAGAATCAAGGGGTCACATTCCTCCCCTTCATTCCCTGGTGCCACGCCACATCTGGAGGAGCCACTGAGCTCTGGTTGCCCCATGACCTGGGCTGGCTGGGGCCTGATTGACTGTGAACGGGGCCCCAGCCAGACCGGGTCATGGGGCAATCAGAGCCCAGTAGCTCATTCAGGGGTGCAGCATGAGAGACAAGAGTGGGTGGATGTGCTGACTCTCTCCCTGCTCCCCCATGGTGCGTGCAGTAGCTGGAGCCATCCGCCTGCACTCCTGAAGGAGGTTCCAGGCTGTGCTGGGTTCTTCCCAGGGACCAGGTCCCAGGGGCTCCATCCTGTCTGGCCTGGTGGTACAGCCAAGGCTGGCCCCAGTCTGGGCCCCACTGAGGGGTATGGGGCTGGGACCAGTGTGTGGTAGTGGTTTGTGGAGACCGCCGGTGCCAGACAACAACCCTCGGCATGCGGTAAGGGGTGGCCTCATGAGCACAGCAGGCCCCAAGCCCAGTGCAGCCTGGTGGCTCCTCCAGAGCTGGCATAGTACTGGAGAGCCAAAGGGTGGTGGGGAGGGCACTGGGCCCCCAATCTTTGCATGGGGCATGAGTGGGCTGCAGCTGGGCTCAGCCTCTGCTCCCTGCATCTGCACCTCACTGCCACAGCCCTGCACCCCTGGCCATTTCCCCTTTCCCTGCCCCTTCCCCCACAGATTCTCCTGCTGGGGGAGGGGGCGGGGCACATGTGAGCATGCACACAATTACTCAGCCCACCCCGCAATCTTTTTTCCTCCCTCTGCCTATGGAAGGAGCTGTCTGCCAACTGGCTTTAATGGTGCTGGAACCTCAACCAAACATCATCTCATTTTGAGGTAAAGTATCTTTCCCTTAAAGTAGAGAAGAGAGACTGGAGGAAGGAAAAGGAGAGGAATCCCAACCTGCAGCCTACTCTTCGTAGCAGAAAGACCTGCAACTTCTGTGGATGGATCTGTGGCTCAAGGATTGCAGTCTTGTGTCATCTCAAGATTCATCAATAAGTCATGGTAGAGATCATCCACAAATGAAGGGATTGCTGCCAATGGTATGGAAGGACTCCTGAATTAGAGGGTTAGGGTTGTAGCAGTTAGCGATTTATGAGTTAAGGTTAGGGTTGGAACATGAAGATGGAATGGATTAGGGTTAGGATTGTGGATTATAGGATCATAGGAAAGGGACTTTTACAAGGTCATCTAGTATAGTCCCGGGCTCAAGCCAGGATCATCCCTGACTAAATGATTCCAGCCAAGTTTCTGTCTAACTTACTCTTAAAAGTTTCCAAGGATGGAAATCCCACAATCTCTCTAGGTAGCCTGTTCCAATGCCTGACCACCCCCATACTTGTTAAAGGCCTACTACCCCCCACTTTATTTCTTGTCACAGGCCTTCCAATTTAACATGAAAGCAGTAGTTATATTGTTATTCATTATACTGAGTGTCAGTAGCTTAGAAACTCAGTTTGACTGGCTAAAAATAGAGAAATATGCCCTGAAGCTTTATTTCATCCTGAATGTTAGCTCTGAAAACCATATGTTTCTAGAGTTGGAACAATACTATTTTATAAGGTTTTCAGCTAATGAATAAGTGGTTATACATCTCCAAACAGAGAAACTCAAAGAAAATATAAACAACCAAGAGCTAAATTTTCTTCTACAGCACCAATTGCAGAACAAGAAACAATTAAATGAATTAGAAAAGAATACATCAACAAACAAAACCTTTAATCACTACATTGTGAAAACAATGTGCTTGTTATAATGCATCAGTGAAGTCACATCTTCAAGGTTGCTGAATGTATTTGATTAAGCTTGGAGCTGCATTTATTTTTGAGGGTCTTTTCTCCTTTGAGCCTACTGATGAAATACTACTTGTATTTCTTCTGGCAGTATATGATGGGGTTAACATTAACCTACTCCTTTGGAGGCATACCGCAGCCCACAAAGAAAGGAAAATGTGTACCAACCAGGAAACTCCTTGAGTTTTACATGTATTCCATTTAAATTATTCCATTAAATGCCTGAGATTTTCATGCCATGGAGCAACAGGGGAACTTGTTCCTTTTACCAATATCTTGAGATACACCATGAATCTTAGTGTATCCGCATAAGGCTGAGCATTTGCTCATGCATCTGCTATTTTTACATTTACCCTCTCCCCAAAAATCCTGTTTCTGGGATAGCCTTATGAACACTCCCTCTCTTATGGGAGCATAGTAAAAGGTACTTCCTAGGTCATAAAGTCATGTCCCCAGCTATCAAGGCAAAAAACATCCTAAAAACCTTTACACAATTCAACAAACTCCAACCAGTTAGAAGTGGAGAAAAGGAACCTATTGATCCCCATAGGTTGGTCTACTCATTAGAAATTTACTTCTAATTTCCAACCATTTTATAACCATTTGCTTTTGTGGCAGCAATGTCCTTTAGCTTAACTAGCTCTCTTTTATTCTTCTCACTAATGTATCTATAGAAAGACGTTGTATCTCTGGTCAGCCATGGCCTCCCTACACTAAATAAACTGATCTTAGTATTTTCCTCCATTCCTGGCACCCCTTCTCGAGTCCTCAGCAATGCACTTAAATTGACTTCAGACTGTGTATAAGCAAGGATCATGGTGTTCTACAGCTTGATTGAGATGGAGAATTTTACCATCTCAGCTTAGGTACTTCAACATATGCTGGTGTCTTTAAACAAAATCCCATACAATGCTAAATTGTTTTGTCAGGGATTATCAGAGGAGAACATGGAATTGGAGAGTAGATGCCTAGATGGTATTATTTCTGTGTTAATTGCATCACTAAAAAAATATTTCTCTGTCTTTAGTTACTGGACCAGTGACCATTATTACTGTATCATATCAGCAACTACAGCCAATGATTGATAACTTTTATACTATTAGGCACTATAACTACCAAAGGTGAAGGTAAGGGTGTCAGGTAAATAAAATGTCCTCCCTAACCAACTAAATTTAAATAAAAAAGTCAGTGTTATTGAGGGGGTAGCTGGAAAATTAAATGAAATTGGGCAATAGGCTAGTTACCTCAGGTGTCTGTACATGAATTCCTGGGAAACATACAGAAAGAATTGGAAGTCTTCACACAATCATGGAACTATAACATAATTGGAATAACACCCACACCCCCTCCACCAGTCTCTGACTGGTCTCTGGGAGAGGGGGCACATTCCCCCCCTGACTCAAGAGGTACCAGTCATCCATGACAGGCCCTGGTTCCTATGAGGGATTTCAATTACTTTGACATATCTTGGGAGGGCAATACAGCAGTGCACAGGCAACCAGGAAGTTTTTGGAAAGTACTGGGGACAACTTCCTGGTGCAAGTCTCAGAGACAAACTAGGGGCCATACTCTTCTTGGCCTGCTGCTCACAAACAGGGAAGAATTGTTGGGGAATGTAGAATTGGATGGCAAGTTGGACAGCAGTGACGATGAGATGATTGAGTTCATAGATTCATAGGTTTATAGATGTTGGGGTCGGAAGGGACCTCAATAGATCATCGAGTCCGACCCCCTGAATAGGCAGGAAAGAGTACTGGGTTCAGATGACCCCAGCCAGATACCCATCTAACCTCCTTTTGAAGACCCCCAGGGTAGGGGAGAGCACCACCTCCCTTGGGAGTCCATTCCAGATTTTGGCCACTCTAACTGTGAAGAAGTTCCTCCTAATGTCCAGTCTAAATCTGCTCTCTGCTAGCTTGTGGCCATTATTTCTTGTGACCCCCAGGGGCGCCTTGGTGACTAGAGCCTCACCAATTCCCTTCTGTGCCCCCATGATGAATTTATAGGCAGCCACAAGTTCGCCTCTCAACCTTCTCTTTGTGGAGGCTGGCGAAGTCCAGGTGCCCTAGTCTCTCCTCATAGGGCTTGGCCTGCAAGCCCTTAACCGTGTGAGTGGCCCTTCTCTGGACCCTCTCCAGGTTATCCACATCCCTCTTGAAGTGTGGCACCCAAAACTGCACGCAGTACTCCAACTGCGGTCTGACCAGCGCTCGATAGAGGGGCAGTATCACCTCCTTGGCTCTATTCATCAGGATCCTGAGGACAAGAAGAAAGGAGAGCAGTAAAGACCCTGGACTTCAAAAAAGCAAACTTCAACTCACTCAGGGAACTGATGGGCAGGATCCTGTGGGAGGCCAGTCTGAAAGGGAAAGGAATCCAGGAGGGCTGGTTGTATTTTAGACTAGGTCCTACACTACACTGCACCTGGCAACATAGTTTGGGGAGAAGGTGAGCAGCCAAGAGTAGCAAAAAAAACAGGTTGGGAACTATTTACAAAAGCTGGACATGTACAAGTCAATGGTGGCCAGACATGATGCACCTGCAGGTGTTGAGGGAGTTGGCTGGTGCCACTAGTCATTATCTCTGAAAACTCATGGTGATTGGGAGAGGTCCTGGACAACTGAAAAGAGGCAAATATAGTGCCCATCTTTAACAAGGGGAAGAAGGATGATCTGGAGAACTGCAGACCACTTAGTCTCCCCTCAGTTCCTGGAAAAATCATAGAGTAGGTCCTCAAGGAATCCATTCCTAAGCACTTGGAGGTACTTGGTAAGAGTCATGAGAGGCAAGTCATGCCTAACCAATCTGATTGCCTTCTATGATGAGATAAATGGCTCTATGGATGTGGGGAAATCAGGACATATCCTGGGACATATCCTGGGACATATCCTGGGAGGTATATTATGTGTGGACATAATATACCTTGACTTTAGCAAGACTTTTAATACCATCTCCCACAGCATTCTTGCAAGCAAGCTGAGGAAGTATAGGTTGGATGAATGGACTGTAAGATGGATAGAAAGCTGGCTGGATTGTTGGGCTCAATGGGTAGTAATTAATGGCTCAAAGTTTAGCTGGCAGTCAGTATCAAGTGGATTGCCCCAGGGGTTTGTTCTGGGGCCAGTTAATGATTTGGAAGATGGGATGGGTTGCACCTTCAGCAAGTTCACAGATGACACCAAGCTGAGGGTTGTAGTAGATACACTGGAAGGTAAGCCTAGGATTCAGAGTGACCTAGACAAATTGGAGGATCGGCAGGAAAGAAATCCTATCAGGTTCAACAAGGACAAGTGCAAAAGACCTGCACTTAGGATGGAACAGTCCCGTATACCAGTACTGGCTGGGGACCAGCCAGCTAAGCAGCAGCTTAGCAGAAAAGGACCTGGGGGTTACAGTGGACAATACACTGAATATGAGCCAACAATGTTTCAAAGATGGCCAATGTCATACTGGGCTGCATTAGTAGGAGTGTTGCCAGCAGATCGAGGAAAATGATTCTTGCTCCCTATCTGGCACTGGTGGGGACGTCTGGAGTACTGTTTCCAGTGGCAAATTGGGGACAGTCCAGCAGAGGACAACAAATATGGTTAGGGGGCTGGGGCACATGAGTTAGGAGGAAAGGCTGAGGGAATTGAGGTTATTGCAGAAGAGAAGACAGAGGGGATTTAATAGCAGCCTTCAACTATCTGAAGGGGGAGGTTCCAAAGAGGATGGAGCTGGACTGGTCTCAGTGGTGGCAGATAACAGAACAAAGAGCAATGGTCTCAAGTTGAAGCAAGTGAAGTTTAGGTTAGATATTAGAAAAAAACTTTTTTCATGAGGCAGGTAGTAAAAAGCACTGAAACAGGTTACCCACAGAGGTTGTGGAATCTCCATCCTTGGAGGTTTTTAAGACCCAGCTAAACAAAGCCTTGGCTGGGATGATCTAGTTGGGGGTGATCCTGCTTTGAGCAGGGGGTTGGACTAGATGACCTCCTGAGGTCCCTTCCAACATTAACTTCCTATGAATCTCTGATACTGCCTGTTCCGATATGTGGATTGGGAACATTTCTCAGCCTGGACTTCACCTGGCCTCTTGAGTGAACAATGAAGACACAAAGCATCAATAAGTCCATTTGCAGTTTATATTCTCAGTTTCCAGTTATCTTAATCTACAACATAACTAATGTAGATAGACATTTTAGGTAGTTATTAGAATTTGACTTAGTCCGCTCAATTTTGGCATATAGCCATTTAAAATTTCAGCCAAGCCAAGAAGGGAAAGAAGGAAATTTGTCCCCCAGTGGTTCCCATTGTTCTCCCCATACATCCACCTGTAAAAATTATTTTAAATGATTTAAAATGCAAATGATTTAAAATGGTAACCATTTGGGATTGAATAGTAGGTCACTGATGGTCTGTAGATTGTGGCTTCAGAAAAGCTAAACAAGCCAATGGAAAACCTTTGGTAAAAATACCTCTTTTAAAATCAGTAAAAAGTGAAGATGGAACAAATATATGTAAAACAGACATTCTAAGAGCTTCTGAGGACTTGGAAACCTTTGTAGGTTATTGTTATTAATTATTTTAGTACACTGGGAACATGAGCTTAATATGTTTATGGGAGCCAACGGATACTAACTAAACACTTCAAAAACAGGAGAGGAGATTGTCCAAGGATATTGAAGTCATCTAGAAATCACTACCACACTGGCAGACACTTCATCAACAATAACATTATTTAATGATTCTTTGTTAAATTAATATCCCTATCAAGAGACAGCTCTTGATTTCTCAAATCAATGTCATTCTCAGGCCAAAATTTAGTTGCTGTTGTTTTTTGTTTTCTTTTTAAAGAAACTTCTAGAGGCCAATCCACAGAATTTATTGAAAGGAATGTGTTACAACTTGAATAATTATTCTGATGAGGCATCATAAATTGGCACTTCCTGTTATGCTTGTAATCTAACTAATGCATTATTGTGCGTGTGGAATGTACCTGCCACACAACTATGGGAAAAGATAGCAAAAAGACCCTGTTGGAGACGTTAACCTTGGCTGTCAGTCTCAGGACTACTGGAGCCTTCCCATCTGATATGAAAACTGAGATAAGACTGAGTTGCCAGCTCATAACCTAAATCCAAATTTTCCCTAGGATGTATTTGTCTAAACAAAAGATAGTAGTGAGAGAGAAAAAAGAGAGAGAAAAAAGAAGAAAATTTGACTCTGCATCTGACCTTCCTCAAAGTATGAGGAAGAAGGCAGGCATTTCGGTACCTCTGGCAGAAAATAACAGTCCCCTTCTCCTTTTTACATTAAAAACTTAGACACAAAAAGACTGGTTATCTGACTTTAAGCCACAGACAGTTTGTCTAACAAGCAAGTAGCAGAAATGGTGAGACTTGGATTAGCTATTTAAAATTCTTTTGTTTATGATTAAGGAACAGAGATAAGAAAATATTTTAAATTTGCTGTTTTTCTTTTTTTAAATCTTGGATGGGGCTTTCTTTAATCTGTACTTTTTCCACCCTAAAAATCAAGCAGTTTCTAAGGCAGAAAGGCATGTTGTTTCTGTTTTGAAAAGAAAGCACCCTAGAGAGAGGCATTGGATGAAACTAGGGTTTCTTATATCTAAGGATTTAAAAAGTAAGCAGTGGGTTTTTCCTTACCATTTAGAAGATTTTACAATGTTCTACTGGTGGAATCAGAAAGAAAATGTGAATGATTGCAGAAACGTTCACTGTGCATTGCCAGTATTAGGAGACGGCTGTTTCCTATGGGCAGTGTGATTGTCTGACATCTCATCTAATGAACATAATATAAAGAAGTCTGCCCCCTGTGGTCTGGGGCCCAGATTCACTGCTATGGTGGCAGAAGCAAGTTGTTCTAAATCTATTAAGACTGACTTTGCAAATAAGATACTGATATTTATTTTTTAAAAAGACACTTCTACAGTTCAAAACTATTAAAACATGGACTGTATAAAGCAAGCTTTACACATTTAAAGCTTGATCCTGGCACATGTCACTTATGTTTACTGTCATGAGAATTAACTACATGTATCCAGCTCTGGTAGCTAAATTAGGTACAATATCATACTAGGGTTTGCCCCTAAACTGGTGTGTATTTGCATATAGCTATACATCATCTCTTCAGATTTGGAATGAAGTCCCTGCAAGTATGAAAAGGTAAGCTGTTTCATCATATCCTGCCTTCTCTACCTTCACCCTGCTGCATTCTACAGCAGTAAGGAATTAATTGCTTGAGTCAGCAGTATATGCTACTTACGTCATATAGAGACTACGACTGCACACACAGCTGAATGAAAGCCAGCGGACAACTGCAAACAATCAACTGATCCTTTTCTCTGCAGTGGAAATAATGATGTTTCCCTGGAGTGAGCTGTGCGTGTGCAGAATCCTACTGCCTGTGTGATCAACAGGGGCTGAGTAATAATAACCAAAAGAAAAGAATCTTTTATACTACAATGGCAGCCTCCATCTGGCCTTAAGCTCCCGCAAGGCTTTAGGCAAGTAAGAAGAAACCAGGTGCACCTCAGATGTAATGCACAACAGCTTGAGTAACAGAAATGTGACTGCTGCTCAATGCAAATGTATGGAATACTGTGTGATGTGTACATTTTATTGTGCAGCTCTAAGGATGCAGTTCTGGTGTCAAAATGTAATATAATCATTGACCGAAAAACACCGTCTTATTATGAAAGACAGGCAGTAAAAGCGTAGCCTGAGTACACCCAAGGGTGTGCCCTAACCCAAGTCACAAGGGAGCGGTGAGAAGTGAGGGTGCTGTGGGAGGGGTCACCACCACTGACTCGTGCTTCCCTCCAACCTCTATAGAGTTACTTGAGTCAGGCTCTTAACTATCTACAGTATTTATTAACATATAATATAAATAAACATAGAACTAAATATCATATACATATATTTACACAACATTAACCAATAACCAAGTTCAAACTCTAAATAACACTGTGGGTAAATCACTCCCAACCACAACCCCCAGGGAAAACAATATATATCCACAATGAACCCACAGCTTCCGCACCCCACAGTGCGGAACCTGTACTCAATTAAAGGGTCATGCAAAATATAACACCAGTAATGTCATTTTACCCCTACAGAGGAACAGTTCCTTCTTTCTTCAATGCAGAATGATAGGCATCAAATGGGCCCCTACCCAGTTAAAGGACCTAACATTCAAGAAAAACAGACAGGGTGTTTTTCAGAAATTACTCTGTCCTCTGTAATAGCACTATTTACCCATCACAAATAAACAGTTTCAGCAGCATCGTACAATACATCACAATACAAAATTTTAATATAAGAATATAAGGCACAATCATAAACAATCTTAGTAACATCTACTCTTTGATATAGATCATGACCCATGGCAAAGAATATTCCTCCTTCCAATGGGGTCCGGGGGGGGGAGGGAGAGGGGGAGTGCATCCAGGAAGCACGAGGGGCCCCTCCCCTTAGGGCCTTGACTGGGCGAGGGGCTGTTCACCCAGCCCCTTCTCTGGGCCTGCATGCCCCAAATGTCTTTCTCCTGTGGGACCCAAGGACCCAATGTCTCTCAGTCCCTCAGGTGGTGGTGGTCAAGGTGCAGTTCACTGGGGTCTCCTTTGCACTGCCACTGGAGCACTGCCACTTGAGTGCCCCTTCAGCCCTTCCCCGCACCACTGGGCTCCTCCCTACCCTGTGCCCTGCTCTGGGCACTGAAGGCTCAGCTCCTCTCAGCTGGTGCAGTGCCACTGCTGCCTCCTGGGTCTCACGCTGAAGCACTACTATTTCCCCATGCCCTGGCTCTTGGCACTGAGGGCTCTTTTAGCAAAGGCCAGGCCCTTCAGGCTCTGGCCATCTGGCTAAACTGAGCAGCCTCTACTGCTCCCTGGTTCTGCTCCCTCATACACCACCCTGCGCAACATGGGACCTGGCTGCTTGCCAGGAGATGGGGCCTGAGCCGCCTCACTATGGCTCCCAAGGCCCTTGCCCCATGCACCAGCTCACACACCATGTGGCCCGCTGGCCCTCTGAGGTTGCCACTGTTCACAGCTCCCAGAGCCCGAGCTCCATGCACTGAAATGCACAACGTGTTTAGCCCGAGAGTCTCATACCCTCCCAGAGATCTTCAGGAGCTCAGGGCTTTTCATCATTGGGGCAGCTTGTTCCCAGCTTTTCCCACTCCAATCTTCCATCTACAGCTCCCCTGTTGCGTCTTCCCTCGTGCTAGGCACACTGCTTTTTATATACACTTCAGGGCTCCGTCCCTGAAGTCTTCCAGACCTGACAGGGTTGCAGTCTACAATTAGGTCCCTGGAGCTCCTCTCCCCCACCCCTCAGGAAAAGGGCATGGCTTCACTCCTTTGGCTGACTCCTGATTGGTGAATGGGCTTCGCCAATCAAAACAGCAGAATCCTGAGCCTGGGACTCAACCCAAGCTCTGAAAGGTAAGCCTGCTACACAAGCAAGAAGATGGAAAAAGACCAAAAGAAGTCATGAAGTGGTACAACCCAAAGGGATACCTCTGGGCATGTATGTGGAGGGAAACTTTCTAAGCTGCATATTGATAAAAATATAACAAATATTACAATTTTAGATCTTTATGAATGTCACAGACTGCAGAGGTATAATACAGCAATTCTGCATGCTGGACAGCAAAAATGGTTGGGCTGCCAGCAGTGGTAGCGATGGCTGGCCAGCAGCTGTGGGGATTGCTATTTTTGTACCCCACATTGAGTTGTGCCCCTACTTAGTTATGCTACTGCCAGATTCTGTCATTCTCCATATGTGTATATAGTGAAATTTGTATGCATGTAAGAAGAAAAAGAATGCTCTTGAATTGTCATCCATTGTTAAAAACAAACCAGTGTCTAAGTACTGGCATATTTAATAACTTTAGAAATATATAGCTACTTCTCTAATATGCTACCAGGAAAATTTAAATCTATAGAGCTCCTGTAGATTTGCACTTGGGAAAACTCAGTAGCATGACCAAAATTTACAGCTTTGGGACTGATTTTTTGAAGGTGCTGGGCATCTTCTACTCAAGTATTACAACAGATACTGCTGTTGTTCAGAATTTCACAGGGTTTGGTCTTTTGGGTGTCAGGATAATTTCAATGTACATACAAGGTGTTTAATTTTAATTCCTGAGAAAACAGTTGAGAAATTGATTGTTTCACCAAACTGTCTGTTTATGTTTTTATTTTAAAAATAAATCTGAGGGTATTGAATTTGGAAATTCTTCCTACGTTCTTCCTATCTGTAGGCCCAGTGATGCAAGGCCTACAGATATTACACCTCACAATTAGCACATGCTAAGTCTAAGGCAGGGATTGGCGACCCTTAGCATGCATGCCAGAGCATGGCATGTGAAGGCATTTTTCTTGGCACGTGTGCCTTGGGGAAGATGAGAAGAAGGGGCCAGGGCTGCACTGTGACAAGGATCAGATCAGAAGAAAGGATCAGATTTGGCCCTTTGCAGCTCTCCCACCATCTGCCTGGAGACATGCATGCACCCACTGACAGCAGTGACCTGGGCCAGGGCTCTGCAGACCTTGGTGCAGCAGCTTTCAGTTTCCCCACTGCCTGCTGCCTGGGCTCCAAGCAGGCAGCAGGGGCCTGGCCAGAGCCCAGGTTGGCTGTAGCAGGCAACTAGGAGGCTACAAGCCACTGCATTGAGGTCTGCAGAGCCCCAGCCCAGCTTGTTGCTGGCAGTGGATGCATGCATGCCTCTGGGCAGATGGCAGGGGAGCTGTGAGGGCCCCGATACTTGTTGTGACAATACAGCCCTGGCCCCTTCCCTAGTATCCACCCAGAGGCGAGCGTACAGCCACTGCCACAAGCCAAGCCACATCTCCTACACCCCACACTCCTTCATCTGTGAGGTGTGAGAAAATCAGAGAAGTGGAGCAGCAATCTGGCTGAGGGTGGGAGAGAAGCAGGGTGGCAGGGGTGTGATCCAAGGGCAAAGAAGCTGATTGAGAGCTCATATCAGGCCCCTTGCAGCTCCCTCACCACCTCAATTCAAGTGGCAGGGGTATCCAGGGGTTGAGGGGGTAATATAGGGGAAAATCCAGGTGGTGATGAGGATTCATGAAGAGGTGGAATCCCAGCAGCTCCCCCTCTACCTGCCCCCCTCACTTTTCTCTTCCTCCCTTTTCCCCTCTTCATCTGCCCCTGTCCCTCTTCTTCTCTCTCTTCTTCTGCTCCACTCCCCCTTTCCCCTCCTTCCCCATTCACCTGGGCTAGGGACAGACATTGCACATAAACTTGTTTAAGTGCTCAGAAACTGGTTTAAACCTGTAACAGAATGTAAGTTCAGTGCCCATAAACCAGTTTCAAAATGAGTTTAGAAGGGATCAGGTAGATTCGATGAGCCACCAATTCAACCGACTCCCTCAGCACTGCCTGACTAGAAATGCTGCACTGTCCAGAAGTTGTTTTTAAACTCTGGGTGGAGCAGAAATCAAAGTTGGGGGGGGGGGTGCAAGTGCATGAGCGCACCTCCCTTGGATCCGCTCCAGCACCCATGTCATTTGTATATCAATATAAATTACACCACAGTGGAAAAATGAGCAGCTATTTCAGGATAGTTGCTCAGAGTAGAGGCTATTACAGAACTTTACCATTAGGGCTAAGTACAAACAGTCAAAAGCCCAAGGCTGAATTGATTCAATCTTCACAGGTTAGTCTAAGCTGTATAGATTGAACCAATAACCAAGTGAACAAATATTCACTTGATTCTGGAAATGCAAATACATGCCTGCAGCGGCCCAGGCAAAGGGCCAGGGGCGCTAGAGCATACCTCCCTGCTCTGTTGGACCAGACTGCTTAGACTAGGGCTAGCCTGCCCACCCTGCAGGGGAAGGGGAGTTTGCAGGGGAGATGCAAAGCATCCTGGGATGCTGGGGGACTGCGAGTTAACTTGAATCTGGAGCAAATCTGGGACAGAAGTTCTGTAGACTGGTTTAACCTAAATCATTTAAGTCTGATACTACATTCAACCAAGTTTATCTTAAATCAGTACTAGCCATATTGAAAGGAATTTGTGTGCACTGAACTTCTGTTGTGCTACAGAACTGAACTGGTTTCTGATCATTTATACCAGTTTGTGTGTAATTTTTGTCCCTCGCCTTGGTGGCAAGAAGCATGTAATGACCTGTTGACACAATACAAAGAGTTATCTGGGGAAGTAAGTGGATACCCCAAGATCTACATGTTCTTTAAATCATTTGAATTCTGCTAACTTGCAAGTAAAAAGGGAATTCTACAAAATTGTTAGGGAAAAATTACCACCATATTACACAACTACAGACCTTAGCACAAGCATTCCCACTGTTAGACTGTGCTCCCTGCCAACCAGGCACCCACATCAAGTTAAAGTAGTCCCAAAGATGGATAGAACTGACCAGGAAAGTGTTACAGCAAAGTCAGTCAAGAGATATACAGATTCAATATGTCCCTTGGAAGACATCTAGGTATATTTACATTGGTATACAAAGCAGCATAGCCAGCCCAGGCCTAGGAGAGTTGTACAAGGAGGCAGTCAAAGTGACCAGGGGAGCAGCGAACTCCAGGAAGCAAACAAAACAGTTTTCAAGCAGTTTGCTTGGAGCAAGAGTAGGAAGAGGAACCAAACACCAGATCCTGCTCTAGGAAGGTAACAGTGTGCTTGGCTGTTTGGTGGGTTTCTGTGCATGGGCGTGCATTTCTGTTGAGCAGCTGAATGGACTGATCGCTGATTGATTGATGCCTTGTAGTGACAAAGGTCCTAACAAAGGGACCTTGCCAGGCCAGGCCCAGGACAGGTATAAAAGGAGGCAGTCAAAGCAACCATGGGAGAAGTGATCAGGAAGAAGCAAACATGGCAATTTGCAAGCAGTTTGCTAGTCAGTTTGCAGGTATGTTCATCACGCTTAGGATGGAAGAATCCAATGCACCGGGGACTGACTTGGCTAAGCAGTAGCTCTGCAGAAAAGGACCTGGGGGTTACAGTGGACAGTAAGATGGATATGAGTCAGTGTTGTGGCATTGTTGCCAAGAAGGCTAACAGCATATTGGGCTGCATTTGTAGGAGCGTTGTCAGCAGATCAAGGGAAGTAGTTTTTCTGCTCTGTTCTGCATTGGTAAGGCCACATCTGGAATACTGTGTCCAGTTTTGCACCCCCCCCCCCCCCCCCCCACACACACACACTATATAAAAGATATGGAAAAGTTGGAGAGTCCAGCAGAGAGCAACAAAAATGTTTTTGGGGCTGGGACAAATGACTTATGAGGAGAGGCTGAGGGAATTGGGTAAATAAAGTCTAAATAAAGTCTGCAGAAGAGAAAACTGGGGAGGGATTTGATAGCAGCCTTTAATGACCTGAAGGGGGTTACAAAATGGATGGAGCTAGACTGTTCTCAGTGAGAGATGACAAAACTAGAAGCAATGGTCTCAAGTTGCAGCAAGGGAGGTTTAGGTTGGATATTAGAAAAAAACCTCTCTCACTAGAAGGGTGGTGAAGCACTGGAACAAGTAATCTAGAGAGATGGTGGAGTCTCCATCCTTGGAGGTTTTTAGGGCCCAGCTCAACAAAGCCCTGACTAAAATGATCTAGTTGGGGATGGTTCTATTTTGAGCAGGAGGTTGGACTCCTGCGGTCCCTTCCAACCCTAATTTTCTATGATTCTACCATAGAAAAGCCTAAATATTAATTAAAGCTTTCTTGCCCACTATAGCACTTCACACAAGCACAATATTTTCTAATATTTCTAATCAACTTTTCTTTTGAGCATTCAATATCTTATTTCTTATTAGTAAAAAATATGCAAGAATCCTCTGTGATGAGGCATGTAGTGCTGAAAGTGCATCTTGAAAGAAGTCCAAAGAGCATCTCTCAATGATTTGCTGCCAGAACTTGGACAAATTATTTAGACTTGGACTTTCCATGCCTCACTTTCTGGATCTGTAAACACCTCCCTGGCCCCATAACACACATTATGATTCTCAAAGACAAAAAGTCTTCCATAAATGCAAAGTGTAAGTAACATAGAGTGCAATAAAAAATGAGAACCACTGTAACACAGATGTGCAAAAGTCAAAGAACTGCGTTTGTTAATGCAGATGCTCCCTGGTAACATTTTAGAATGAAGATACTGTACAAGATAAAAAGTTCAATTCCATTTACTTCTCAAATATATATTTTTCCCTGCATGTTAGAATACAGGCATTTCTTTTAAAGTAAACATGCCAGTGTTCTGGCTGAAAACACTTATGTTATAAATGATAATGTTGGAAAAATCTCATGGTCCAAATAAGAAAAGTCTGGAAATGTAGCACTGTAACTAGTAGGTTTATTTATCTGCTATGAAAGAAATCTTGAACTTCTGCTCAAGTTTTTCTGTGCCTAGTGACACAGTTATCATGAATCTTCTGTTTTTCTTGAATGTATCCTTGGATTACTGAGAGGCTACTGAGGAAGAATTATGGCTGTACAGATTTTCAGATTTTAATTTTCACAAGAATATCAAAGTTGAGAGCCACATTTTCAGAGCTATATTAAATATAAAATTCCTTTGTATGCATCTGTTCTAAGACTGAAAATTAAACTGAAATATATGATTTAAATGAAATCCTTTACTGCCAAAGTATATATTACAAGTTAAATATTTATATGTAACACAAATATTTTGGGTAACTCAGAAAACATTCAAGGAGTGAGAATGAATTCTTTGTTGAAGGAAGCTTGGTTCAAGTCTAAACTTTGTCGATGCATGTATTATGTGAAATACCAGTCAATGTAACTGCATAAGCAAAACAATTCTATTTCCCACAGCTGCATTGAAAAAAATACTGTAAAATTCTTAAAACAAATATTAGTGATGCTTTGTTGGAGCATTTTTCACTTTTAAGATACATTTGGATGCAAGTTATATTGTTATACAAGTTTATTCTAGCTTCAGTGAATGTAAGCAGAATAATCAGTAATATGAAATGTTCATATTTATTTGGATGTTCTGCTAGTTCTGAATATATACATACACACACACAAATTATATATATATATTTTTCTTCATTTTTACCATAACAAGTGAGGAATTAACTTTAATATTTGGCTTCTATTCTTCTGAAGCATAAAGAATATCTGAGAAGGCATGTTGCGAAGAACATTTATTTAATCTTCTCTAACTTCTCTAAAGGATCTCAGGGAAGACTAAGGAAGATTAGCTATAATCTTAACTAAACATATGAATGTGTAGACTCATTTAGGAAATAGTTCCTTTATCTAAAAATCTTAGTCACTAAAATATAAACATTATCCTAAGAATAAGTGCAATCCAAGTGTGTTAAATGGTTTAACCAAGTTTAATCCTTTATTAATTGATCCATTCTCATTCTCTTTCCTCTTTAGAATGTACTGATCTACTGTTTTAGAGCCTTCTAGCCTACACAAGCCCTAAATGTGCATGGGCAAATGGGACAAAAGAAAATGGGGAAGAATCTGTAAGAGAAACCAGGTCAACTCAAAACAAAAAGTCTCATTCAGACTAACTTTAAAAATCATAAAGATAATTAGATCCAAATTACATTTTAGCTTGCTTTACAGATCATATTTAAAGGAAGTAGATCTAAACTTATTATATGCAGAATAAGGATGACACAATGATATTCCCTCTGGAACAACAGAATTTACAGTCCTTCCTAAACCTAATATTATCTTAATAATACCTCGGTGAAATAAGCAGTATTCCATGTACTTAAAATTCTACTTCTGTCACTTGCATGTATATATACTGGGGATTTTTTTTTCCCATTATGGGTAATTAACAGGTTTGATTAAGTTCTTTGGGTTGAAGGGTCCAATCTGTCCCTATCAAATTCAGTAGAAGAATTTTTTCCATCATGTGTGTCCCGTTTTTTCCCCCCCATTGGCTTTAACAGCATAAGGACCTATGATTTAAAGAAATGATTTAAAGACAAAATATAGGCTATGAAGTGTGTGGGTACACACGTGTGTGTGCATGCATATAAAGCAATAGTTGCATTTAGAACAAACAGTGGAAAGAACCAACATCATTATAATGCTACTTCTTAGCATCTTCTATTGATATTGTTTTGCTAAATATTTTCTCATTTAAAGAGCTACAAACACTAAAGAAAATCGCTGCATCTGTTTCTTTTGGGATCTTGGCTCTCCAGGTTGGCAAACACAATAGTTTAATTGGTAGGAACAGAGAAAAGCCATCCAGCATATTGTGTCTTTGTTGATTTGGTTCCAACACTACCAACTTGATATTTCTTGATATACAGTATCCCCCAAAATAATCTGGGAACAGATCCTGATAACTTCTGATATTTGGGGGCAGTTCAGTACTAAAAAAATCCCTAGCAGATAAAACCGCTAACGTAGCCCTTTGCTAAGTAGCTTAGGAATTGATTACCCAAGAAGTAAGCTATTCCCATATTATACAGCTATGGTGTTTGAACAGGAACTAACTTGATAAGATTAGTTTAAAGGGGCATCAAGTTTATTTTAATAATTTTTACAGATAAGGTTACTTTCCTGACAGAATTGCAAGATAAGAGGAAAGTTAACAATTACCTCCCCTCTCTCTATAAAGTGATCCCCCTCCACTCCTCCTGTACATGTAGTCTGCCCCTGCTCTTGAGGAACCACAACAGGCAGACAGGATAGGCCACTGCTCTGGTGACTCTCAGCTCAGCTATAGTTTCACAAGTCTTGTAGAGTGAACCTCCAAAATTTCTGGTAACCCAGAGCCACAACCTAATCTCATGTCATAGGTCTTCTGTAAATAAAAAATGTGGAAATAGCTTCCCCTCATTCCAATCACTGTCAACTAACAGGTGAATATGCAAGGTAGTAAGAATGAGAGAAAACAACAGCATGTCACTAAGAGAGAAATTTCTAGGGCAACATAGAGAAAAAGATCCTTATAAAGTATGGTTATTTTAAGACCCAAATCAAGCCCTAAACTGATGGAGAGAAGCTGCAGAAAGTTCTCACCAAGCGAGCAGACAAAAAAGATGGCAGATGAACTTCATTGTCAACAACTACAAGGTAATGCATCTGGGGAAAAATAACCTCAATTATATGTGTTCTGAACTAGCTTGTATGACTCACTAAAGAAGCTTTGGAGTCAATGTAGATATAGATAGTTCTTTATAAACATCACCTCAATGTGAAGTGGCAAACAAAAAAAGCCAATAAAATGTTGGGCATTTTTAAGAAAAGAATTTAAAATGAACAGAGAACCTTATCATGCCATTATACAAATCCATGGTGTGCCCATGTCTTGAATATAGTGTTCTGTTCTGGTCCCCACATCTCAGAAAGGATCTAGTAGAATTAAAAGAGGTGAAGAGAAGGGCAACCAAAATGATCAGGAATATGAAACAGCTGCCATATTAAGAGGCACTAAAAAGGTGGGGACTCTTCAGTTTGGAAAGAAGGCTGAGGAGGGGATATGATAGAGGTCTATAAAATATTGAAGGATGTGGATCAAGTGAATAAGGAACTGTTGTTCACCAAGTCCCAGAATACTAAAACTAGGGGGCACTCACCAGAATTAATAAGTGACAGGTTTAAAATCAACAAGTGTAAGTACTTTTTTACATAATGCTTAGTAAATGTATGGGATTAATTGGCACAAGAGGAAGTAGAGGCAGATAGCATAGCCAGGGTCAAAAAGGGACTGGATAAATTCATGGATAATAAACATATTAATGGCTCTTGAAGAGAAGGATTGGAGATATTTCCTCTGGCATCTCTAAACCTATAATGGTGGATGCCAGGAAGGGTACTGAATTAAGGTTTTCAACCTTTTTTCATTTGCGGACCACTAAAAAATTTGGAATGGAGGTGCAGGCCCCTCTGAACTATACGTGTGGGAGTTTACATACTTTTGATTGATCATAGTCATATTTTGTGGACCCCTTAGATATATTCTTCAGATCCCCAGGGGTCCACAGACCACAGGTTGAAAACAACTGCTCTAGAAGTACTAGGTTCAGTGCTCTCCCTGTATAGAATCCACTTCTGCTACTGATGGATAGGAAACTAGGTTAGATGGACTATTCATCGGATCCAGGGTGACATTTCTTATGTTCTTATTTAAAATATTATGCAGTGGATCACAGATTGGTTATTTGGAATGGTCACCTCTCTGAAGCATAAAACATACATGACAGGTGCTATAGTGTAGTAACTGCTGAAGAGCAACAATCCAGACCAGTGTAAAAGGCAATGCTATGCATTCAATGAATGTTTTACACATCTTAAATTTGATTTTTAGTATGACAGCTCCAGTTTTGTGTACTGTAACCTGTAAGGATCAAAAATGCAGAAAAGGATTGTGAAACTATGAATAAATAAGGTAGCCTATTTTCCCCTCTTTTATACTGGGGTTACAGTTGATGAAGATGCATGATACGAAAAAAATTAGCTTGACTTTCAGATATCTGAAAGAGTTTGAGGGAAGGTAATTTTTTTTAAGAAATCAAAAACAAAAAATATCTCCAATAAAACAAAATCAACTATTTCATACTTGAAAAATTAGTGAGTTCATTTGCCTGTAATGGCTCTGTATCACTGACAAAGCCTTCACAGATTTGGAAGATTTTATGTCATTTTTACAAGTGTCTTTTTTTTTTTAAGCAGAAGTATCTTTTAATTAAGTATGTAACTATCTATTATGATTTCCTGCCTGATGTACGGCCATGTGAAATGGTCTGATGTGGGGGTGTGGGGTCAAAAGTTCAGAAAGCTACTTGAGACAAATATTTGGATGAGAAAAAGCAATGGTCATTTATGATTTTTTAATTATTTTTACTCCAGGGTTAGCAAAATCTTACTCAAAGTAGGATGCATACTTAGCCTCACCAAATAATGCATGCTGATTCAAACATTCTTCCTAAACACTGACGTGATGTTATACTTGGACTTCTAAGTAATCAAAAGTTGGAACAGGTTAGAAGACCTCAAGAGCTCATGGAAAAAGTGAATGAATTAAACATTTTAGATGTTGCTTCTTAAACATGGGTATTTAATTGCTAAAATTAAAGTGCCTGATAAACTTCCTCCAAGGAGACACAGGATATTTGGTAAATGTCATCTGGGACATGCATCCTCAAAAAGGTTGCATGTAAAAAGGTTATATAAATACACTCTACATGGGCTGAAATCACATATTTTCCCTCCACAAACACATAGGATCCAATAATAATACATTAAGTAGCTTATTTTGGGGGGAATCAGAATCTTTATATCTTGTAACCTTATGCCTAAATGACCTTCATGATAACATATATATTGTGAAAGTTGCCATGTGTATGTTACATCAGAACAATTCCATTCCCATAGAGAAGTACACTGGGAAACGATCTGTATTTATGAAGAGTCACTGCATATGAATTCAGGGCTCCTCTGAGTCATACTGATCTCAGAGGCTAGACATCTTTATGAAGTGACTCATGTTAACAAGTGGTACTTAGGACAGATTTTTCAGTTTTGGTAAGCGTGTGTGTGGAGAGATTGAAATCTGTCCTTTCTAAAGGCCTAAATTTCTGTCCAGAAAAACACCCTAATAAAATACTTCAATGTGGAGAACTAGAAGAATTCTTCCGACGCCTGCGCCTCAAAGAATATTTCCACGACCAAACTGAACCCATTCCCAACAACAACTCATCCTCTGACAACATTCAAGAAAGCATCAATGCCAAAAAGCCCCAAAAAACCTCAGATTGGACACCTCGCAGTGGATGAAACCCTAACCTGGACTGCTACACATTGACTGCTTCAGGGAAAGAATGAACAATGAAATAATCAGCAACACACGCCACCATAACAACCTCTCTCTACCAGAGAAAAAGGACATAGAATCTCTAAGATCAAACCACCAAATAGTAATAAAACCAGCAGATAAAGGAGGAGCCATAGTCATCCTAAACCGTGAGGATTACATAAAGGAAGCCAAGAGACAGCTCTCTGACACCACCTACTACAAAGAACTACAAGAAGATCCTACTCCCCTTTTCACCAAAAAACTCAACAATACCATCAAATCATTTCCATCAAGACTACAAGAAAAACTACAGACCTTGA
>NW_005842299.1:1307649-1338472 GCF_000455745.1 Alligator sinensis | reverse complement strand
CATGTGAAGAACTGCTGCAGTACAGAAGAAAAACACCCACAAATCGCACACCGCTGGTTATGACCTATCACCCATCCCTTGAACCTGTACGGAAAATCCTCAAAAAATTGCAACCCATATTAGAAGAAGACCCTATTCTTAAAAAGATCTTCCCAGAGTCACCCATCCTAGCCTTCAGACAAGCACCGAACCTCACCAACCTCATCACCAGAAGCAAACTTCCTCAACCCCAGAAGACACCAAAAGGATCCAGACCATGCCAGGACAAGAAATGCAAAACCTGCCCCCACATCTCCACCACCTCCACTATTACTACACCCCACAACAGAGCCATCAGCATCCCAGGATCTTACAGCTGCACCTCCAGGAATTTAATATACCTCATCCAATGCACCAAATGCCCTGATGGAAAATATGTAGGAGAGACCAGACAACAACTGCGCACCAGAATGAACGCACACCGGAAATCCATCAAAGACAGAAATACCCAATTACTGGTGGGGGCACATTTCTCACAGGAGAGCCACTCTCTCTCCAATCTCTCAGTCCTGATCCTCAAGGGAAACTTTCACAACACTTCCCAGAGACAAGCCTATGAGCTCCATTTCATCAACCTGCTGGATACTAGAGATCAGGGACTAAACATAGACATTGGATTTTTGATACATTATAATCTGCCTGGCAACTGACTCCCCAGCCCAGCCTCTGGCCTGTTTACTTTTCATTCCATCCAGGAAGAGCACACACCAACTGTTGAAGCTTCCTTAGCCTGACGAAGGGTTTTTGAACCTGAAAGCTTGCTTAATAACTATTCTCCAACCATTTGGGTTGGTCTAATAAAAGATATCAAATTCACCCAAGGAACCTTGTCTGCCTATGTCCTTAGACCAACACGGCTACAACCCAAACCCCTGCAAGTGGTACTTATAAACTTAAGCCATGATATGAGGGTTAGAAGAAATATGCCAAAGTTTTGGTTCTGTAATAATATTTGCATTGTATATTTTAAATCACTGACAAAGATGTTTATAGTTCAAAATAAAGATTTGTACATTTATTGTGCTTCATTTTACAGTAACAAAGGGGTTTAATTTTATTTGTTAGTTGAATGCCATGTCATGGGGACAACCATTTTGAGTCATTTCAGCTGAATTGACTGACCTCCAGATAATCGTATGCCCAGTTTTGCCTTTGGATCTTTGCTTTTTGTCTTCTTTTTATTATTATTTTGACTATTTCAATAGTTATTTTATATTCCTGGAATATCTACAACTTGATGTATGGAACATTGTGGATTCCCAGAAAAATAGTCAAAACACAGCTCAATGAAGATAGGGGTATTTGGAGTGAATGTCAACAATTATGTACTATCTACTAATGACCAAATGGGTGACAACCAAGCCTCTAGGCAGCAGCTTCATGTCCAAAAGAAACCTATGAATTACAGAGAGGTTCCCTGCATGGTCAAAGACCACACATGAGTTCTCCATTTTTACAAGCACAAAATCTTGTAGTAGAAAGCATAGGGAAAGTTCAGGAATACGCATTTCTTTTAATAAAGTAGGAAAAATTGCTTCTAATTAAGTTGGCTGATGTAAAAAATCTCTGGATGATGCACATCCCCCACAAAAGCTCATTTCCTTTCTTAATCATTATGTAAATGAGATATACATGCAGAAGCTTATTGTTTTTCCATAGTGAACATAAATAACAGATTGAGATCATCTCTGCAATTATTTTAATGAGGTAGGCTTATGCAGTTAATTTATAGTTGATGTAAGAGGGTTTAGGAGGGAAATGGATACATTTTCAGGTTTTCAGAAAGTTGTAGTGCTCACAGTGCCTGTTATGGTGAGACTATCCCCAACCATGCCATTGGTATTCCATATATATCTATAGGAGAAAAGGTAGTGGGGGAGGAAAATCACTTCTGTTGCTTTAATGCATTCAAGACCAACAAAATGCATGGACCAAAGAATTATGAGTTCATAAGCTTCTAGAAATGAATGTTCTTCTATGTGTCACTTTACTGCAGTATTAGAACTAGCAATATTTTTGTATATATTAAATTCATTTTTTCTTTATTCCAAGCTAGTGGAGTATTACCAGGTTCCTGGTGCAATTATTTCAGTTACTATGCAGTAGTTTCTCTGTCTGGTAAATGAGCCCTTCTTATATTTGATTACATATTTTAAGAATTTTTAAATATATACTTCTGCTACATGTGTGGAACAGTTAATAATTTAACCAGAGTTTGCTGCTTATGATAGTCCATTTTCTAAGGCCCTTTACAAAGATATCTGAAAGCATTTCAACTGTCAAAAATATAGGCTAAATCATTTCAGCCACTGAAATATCATACTTTGAACACACAAAAAATGTCTACTTTCAATTTAGAGATTAATCTGAGCTATACGTGGTGTAATGATAAATAGGGTTTCTTAAATGTTTCAAGGATCATGTGTTAATAGAGATTATCTATGTATATACTTAGGCAAGCTCCTAGACAATGTCTCTGGGCAACTGCAGCAAATGCTGACATGGAAAACTAAGAAGAATGCATTTAATTTATCTATATTGTGTTTTGATACAATGGAAAAAAATCAAGAAAAAGGGAGAAGTTAACATCAGTCCAATGGGACCACCCTGCCCAGCCAGATGCAGGACAGCCAGGGTGAGGTCATATCTATACTCAGCATCAGTGTTGATCTAGTAAAGGATCACCTTGTGAGGCTGGATACCTTCAAGTCAGCTGGTCCTGACAGATTACACACTAGAGTACTCAAGGAGCTGGCAGGTGTCATAGCCCAACCATTGGCAAAAATATTCAAAAACTCGTGGCGCTCAGGTGAAGTACATAAAGACTGAAAGAAGGCTAATGTGGTACCCATCTTCAAGAAAGGGCGGAAAGTAGATCCCGAGAATTACAGGCCAATCAGCTTGACCTCAATCCTCAGTAAGATTCTGGAGAAAATTATCAAGGAGACCCTTCTGGATAAGCTGGCTGAGGGCATTATCCTGAGAGACAGCCACCTTCTATGACCAGGTGACATATCACCTGGACAAGAGAGAAGAGATTGACATTATATATCTGGACCTTAAAAAAGCCTTTGATCTGATCTCACATGACCTCCTCATGGAAAAATTGGCCAACTGTGGCCTCAGCTACACCACAGTCCAATGGCTGGGAAATTGGCTCCAAGGTCAGACCCAGAGAGTAGTGGTCGATGGAGCACCATAATGATTTGCTACCATGACCAGTGGCATCCCCCAAGGCTCTGTCCTTGGACCAGTTCTCTTCAACATCTTTAGCAACAATGTGGACATTGGTGTCAGAAGCGAACTGGCTATGTTTACTGATGACACTAAACTTTGGGGCATAGCATCCACACTTGAGGACAGGCTAGCAATCCAGGCCGACTTGGATAAACTTAGTAAGTGGGCAGATACAAACCTGATGACATTCAATACTGATAAATATAAGATATTCCACCTCGGGGGAAAAAACCCCCGCAGCATGCTTGTACGCTTGGCAGTGCTACGCTTCCTAGCACCACTGCTGAAAGAAATTTGGGGGGTCATGATTGACCACAAGATGAACATGAGCCACCAATGCAATGTTGCACCTGGTAAAGCAAACTCTGGCTTGCATCCATAGATGCTTCTCAAGTAAAACTCAGGATGTCATCCTCTCGCTGTACTCAGCCTTGGTGAAGTTGTAGCTGGAGTACCACATCCAATTCTGGGCTCCGCAATTCAAGAAGGATGTTGAGAAGCTTGAGAGAGTCCAGAGGAGAGCCACATGCATGATCAGAAGGCAAGAGAATAGGCCTTATGAAGAGAGACTGAGAGCCATGGGACTCTTCAGCCTGGAAAAGTGCAGGTTCAGGGGGGTCCTGGTGGCTGCTTATAAGTACATAAGGGGTGTACATCAGGAGCTGGGGGAACATCTGTTCACCAGAGCTCCTCAAGGAAAAACAAGGACCAATGGTCATAAACTCCTCCAAGACCATTTTAGGCTGGACATAAGAAAAAATGTCTTTACTGTCCGAGCCTCCAAGACCTGGAATGGACTCCCTCCAGAAGTGGTGCAGTCACCTACTCTGGACTCATTCAAGAAGTGCTTGGATGCTTATCTTGCTGGGATCCTTTGACTCTAGCTGACTTCTTGCCCCTGGAGCAGGGGGCTGTACTTAGTGATCTTCAAGGTCCCTTCCAGCCTTAATGTCTATGAAATCTATGAAATCACAATCTCCACAAGCCATACATAAGTATTTGGTCATAATTTCAGAATCCCTGCTCCAGAAATATTTTCTAGATAGGGAATAAATACTCCCTATTAATCCAAAACTGCCTTTCGTCAGGCAGTCTAAGGGTTTTGAGCATGAACAGGTGTGTTTTCTATATGCTGGTAGTTACTTTCCAATTAAAGAATATTTCAGACCTCTATTCAGGAAGTAAGAATGATACCATTGGACTTTACTTAGGTAGAGTTCAGAAGTAACCAGTCTCATGCTCTGAACAATCCATAATCTGTAACCCATACCCTGAAAATCATCTATCCAAATTCAGTATAAATTTACAAGTAACATCATTAGCACAAAACCAGAAATATAAAAAGTGAAAGACTGTAAACTGCAACCTTACCAAGTCCCTGAGGCATCCATCCTTCCAAAAGGATAGATAAAAGTGAACATTTTGGGTTTTGCATGCATGGTAGGTGCTGATCTAGTTTCATATAAAAACCTCATGAAATGAGGACAAAATTACCAAACCTGACAGCAAACTCTGGAATAAATTATGTGAGGCTTGTTACTCAGCTATTTTCTTGCCTCTGGAGGTGGCCCTTTCAAAACAAGCCTAAGCATCGTTGCCAGACTAAAGCACTTATCCTGCCAAAGCTAGTATGGCTTCTGTTTGTGCATAAACAGAGTTCTTCATTTTCACTGCCATTAAAATTTGGCACTTGGCGTTTAGAAAGAAATAAAACATGAATCATAATTTTTATTCACACTCTGAGGCAATATCCTTTCAAATGGCAAAAATCTTGTGAAACTTTCCTCTGTCAGAAATTTTACCATTTGAAGAGTCCTTAAGAACATGGGGCCCAAACCAGCTCAAGTCAAAATAAATATCTCAACAGATTTATAAGTAATGGAACACATTCAAAGGGAAGATTGGTTCAAAAAAATAGGGACTGCATTGGGCTTAGCCATGTCAGACACTATGGTTGGGGTTGACATATAATAAACCTAAATCCTAAAAAGCATGCACTGCAGAAAAGGAGCAAACACAGGAACATGACCCTTTAGCTTAGTGACTCACCCGAGAAGGGGGAATACTTTATTGTAGTGCCTGTTCCCACATCTGTTTATATGCTTTATGTACTTTCTGCAGCATCTATACTGGGGATATCAGCATGCATATTGACATTTTAAGTACTCTCAGGACCTGATGAAAAATGGCTTACATTAGAAAATGTGCCTAACTCTATCCCAGCTACACAGCTGGTCCTATAAAAGATATCCTCTTCAGAAATCCATGCCTCTCTCCCTATAGTGACATTTCTACTTTACAACTAAAAGTTGGAAGAAGCATAAGGAATGGATATTTTTATTTCTCCATGCATTTCTGCTGCAGCTTTTACTTGTATCACACCCCAAATATTTAAGGCCAGGTACAGACATTTTACTTTTACCAGAATAAGTGATCAGAAACCAGGCTATACCCATAACAGAACAGCAATTTGGCACACAAAACTAATCTATACCCATAACAGAGTTTGATACACATAAGGCACATCTACACGTGCATTTAAACACGACTAAATTTAATGTGCATTAAGCTAATGCCCATTAAGTGATTTTTGGCAGGTGCCTACACCTGCAGAGACTTGGCATTAAAGTTAATGCCAAGTCCCTGTAGCCCTGCCTTGTGCCCCTAGTGGGGCATAGTTTCTCAACCTGTGGTACGCATACCCCTGGGGGTGTGCAAGACAGGCAGGGAATATGCGGGTACCCCAACACACTTTCTTTCTTGCCCTCTTTTCCTCTCAAAACTATGGCAAAAAATTTAATTCCCCAGTAGTAATTTGGTGTGCAGTGCTTTGCGCAGCACTGGGTTCAGCCCTCCTAGCTTTAGCCTACATCACCTCTAGCCCAGGTACATACTTGATTTGTGCACCCCTGGTGTAAAAGGTGGCAACCCTATCAACCCCTGATCATACATCTGTCATATAACAGCCTTATATACACAGCACTTTTTCCAACATATGGCACACATTAGTCTGTAAATATAAAATCCCCTGAAAAATTGAGTGTTGGGGTACATATTAAAATTTTCAGAAGTAAAGGGGTACTTGCTACTTAAAAGGTTGAGAAACACTGTAGTGGGGCACATCTAAGGAATGTGACCCACTAACACATCTACACATGTGTTAATGTGCTTTAACTAATCGCACCCCAATTTGATACCTGTATTTGCAGGTATCAAATTGAAGTGCAATTAGCTTAATTTCACCATTTTTAATGTGCACTAAGGGTGCACACCAGTGGGTAAATATGTGCTCTGTTAGCTACCAAGATAAACTATGCTGCTTACCTAAAACCACATAACTTAGATAGATTCAGCCTCAGACTTTTTGAATGCCTGTACCTAGCCTCCGTGTTCATACCTGGACATGGGAATCAATTATTCACAGAGCTGGCTGAGTGAAGGGACACTTTTTCATGATGAATTATATCTTAAACAGTTTCCCATTATCTGCTGTGCCATACTTTCACACTTCAGAGGATAAGAAAGGCAGATAATACATTAATTTCAATACATTTTTCTTGGTTTTTATGAAAAGTACTATTTATACAATGAACCATCCTTAAATTCCCTTATTTTTATTATAGAGAAAATAATAAAAACATCTGTGTTCGGTCTGTGCTAAATATATGTAATACTGCGGCTCAGTTTAATCACCATTCTCTACCCACTCATCAATCATATGCTTATTAACTGTATATTCATTACCTTCTCAAAAATTATTTACTCATTTACCTAAATGGACAATACTTCCTCTAATTCAAAAATATTTCTTGGCTTACAACATGGATATTCAAACCATTCCCATTTCCTTCCATTTAAATGCAGTTTTGATAGACATAGTGACTTCTCTTTATAACCTCTTCATCAGAAGAATTATGGCTTTTGGTTCCACAGCTCCTCTGAAGCCTTTGAAAAATCCCAACTGGCTGATTCCTAAGAAAATTATCTTTGAAAAATGGGCTATGGCAAGAGTTAACTGTTTTACCATGGCGGGGAATCTGCTTTTACTTTTCTAAAAAATAAAGGCAATGTATAAGGCACTTTCTAGTGGGTCTTTGTGGCAGTCCTCTTCCAGAGACAAATTTGGAACTGCTCAACTGTATTTCCAACTGCCAAAACTAACAATGCATTCCTCTCACCTTAATTGCTAGGGACCTCTGAATTATATTCCGTCTGCTAACATGGAATTCTCAGCAGTCATGATCTCCAGCCTATTGAAAAATATTAATGCTCAAATGGTCACAGATTTCCTAGCCTAATTTCTTTGTGTAGTCTAGACTGTTTTGTTCAGTACTGTAGGGAGCTTGCACTGCCAGTCATCACTGTATTATTTTCAAGCATTCCATCAAAACTTAACAGTAGCAGAAAAGTCCCTGGTGAACTTCATGAAATCTCTACCTCTTATCCCTCATCATAATAATGAATTTTTAAATTATTATTAATTTTCTATGGCTGGTTGGTAGGGGGCTTAGGGGATGGAAGGAGCTGTGCACATTAAGAGCATCCTTTTTATGGAAAGCAGGGATATTAAAAAAGTTAAAGACATAAGTGAATAGTGAGTCACCTTTTCTAGCCTCTAGGGATCCCTTTACTTTTCCTTACTACCCTAGACATGTACTCAGCACGTCCTGAGTAACACACTCTCTGTGGATCTGAGCCATGTCCTCTGCTACTCTTAAAGGCTGAAATAAAGCAACATATCATCATGGTCCCTGGCATGCATATTAGGACCTGGAGTTCAAGAATGGATTAGACGAAACCTTGTATACTTGCATCCATAATATATTAAGATATATCAATATATACAAATTGATTATTAAAAATTTGTATTAAAAAGATGTATATGAATTTATTGGCTAGACATTACCAGATTGGATATTCTCATAAGCGATAAACATGATATGTATCATTTGGTCCAATAACTTCTTTCAAAATTTAAAAAAGATTTTAGAGGTATAAGAATTATTTGAAGATTTTTTTTTTTCCAGATCTCTAGAATACACGAAATTCCTTCAGGATCAGTTCATTTTGAAATAACTCTAATGGTTACATTTGATTATAGTAAACTTTGATGCAGTCTCCTTATTAATGATTTAATATAGTAAGAATCTATGCCCAAAGAACTGGTTGAATTCAAAACAATCCATGATCTCAATTATGGTGAAAAAAATTAACGGAGTTTTTGAATTTTAAAATTGACTATCTACATTTTTTATTAGCCTGTTTTCTTTAAACTATCAGCCATTCATTAATCTTGAAAAGCTGGAACTGTTACCATAATTAAGAGGGGGAAGAGCACTTCATGGAGTGGTGAGTGAAGAGACAAGAGTGGTTGAAACATGGACATCAAGAGTAGCATGCGCTGGGACTGCTGAAGCTGGAGCAGGAGAAGCAAGTTTATAAGAAATGGGTAACCTTAAAAAGAAGAGTCAATCTAGAAGTTGTACTTCTTTGAAATTTTTTTCTCATGTAATTAATCTATTATAATCAACAACTCTGAATACCACAAACTAAAACCATTTTAAAGTAGTTCCTTCTATTTTTTTCATTTACTTTATACATTTGTTGATGCTTCTTGGAAAGTCAAGTTAATTCTTTCCACTGTATAGCTTCCCTTTCTTGCATGGCTTTTTGACATCCCAACAGAAGAAATAAAACCATTTAAATGGAAAAAAGTTGAGTGTAATAAATACACACACACATATGCTACTAATATTGTCCCGGAAAACCAAGGAGGGTTTAGTCCCAAGACTACTTTTAGTCCCTTTTCTTGGTGGACTAGATTTTTTTTTTAAACATTTATTTTTACTAGCAATGCATTAACTTTGCATTAAAGAATTAATTAATCTTATTTGTTACAAATGTGTTATTTCTAACAGACCCATTTTTTCTTGGTTAAACTCTTAGTAACGTCAGGTTTTCATTTTCTTCAGATTCCAAAAATGGTAACTAGACACTACTTTTCTCATTAGCAGTACCCTTAACAGGGATACCATTAAGAAGAACATTCTTGAGGACAGTATAATTTCAAATGGGTACCTCTGGAAACCTAAGCATTTCTCAGTTCAGATACTTCTTTTCCCCAAAGTTGATTGTGTTCAGATGGTTTCTCAGTTGTCCACTCTGATTGTCATAAGTACATAGAAAATTATCTGATATTGTCTAGAACTGAAGGCTGTGACATGGGTACTGTTCCTTCTCCCCCTGATGCATCTTAGGGCTGGCCATCTCAGAGTGTGCAAATTCCCCAAAATGCTGATTTGTGGAGATTTAATTTTACAAACTTCCTAGTGTTGCACACCCATCCCTGAAAAGTGAGAACTGAACTTTGAACCTTGGTACAGAACGCTCTATCTGCTATGGAAACATGAGACAAAAGCTACGCTTCTACTTAACAAAATAGTTCTAGCCTTCTGAAGGACTGCCCATAAGGATTTCAATTAACTAATTAATCCAGAGGGTCGTTAATCCTCTAGGACCCACAGGTAATCAGGTTCAGGGCATTAAAGTGAGTTAATTTCCCTGAGAATTGATCTACTGCCCAACCACACACAGAGTTAGGAAGAGTGGCTACACACTACAACACAGGTAGGTTGATCAGTATAAACTGTATTACACAACAAAGCCCATGCAACAACTACCCGACACAATATTCCCATAACGCCCGAGCCACAACACAATAAAATGCACCCGGTAGGACAATAATCTAACACACATCCCAAACCCAATGTCCCTAGTGACCCAACCAATCAACTGCACATTACAAGGAGCTTTGTTCACTATACAGTTAACTGCTGTGCAACTTCACAGACAACCCAGAAACCACAGATGGCAGCAAGAACACCCGGGACCTAGTCAACAAGAAAAACCCTCTGACAGTCCTTGAGGATTTCTAGCTTTTCCCTGCTTAGGTACTCAGTATATCAAATAGGGAAAGGGTGATACTTTACTTAACTGTAGCCTCCCAATGACCAGGTCACAGCAAGGAACCTGCACTCAACAAACTCTCACACCCCAAAAGCCCGGAGTCAGGACTGTCCAGCCAGAGTAAGAGCAAGGCCCAGCCCCTGCTGGCTGCTCTGTACAGAATTTATACCCTTCTAATCACACCACCTGTCACTCACCCAATGGTCCAATCATTGTCCTTTTCACAATACCCAATTAAATTCAAACCTGAGCAATACTGAAAAGGACCAATCAATTCAAACTATTTCAGCTCAATACGAGCAACTTTATAATAACTGCCTTAATTAACATATCAACATTGATAAACAGTTGCATTACCATTATACACTGTGCATGTCCAGACCTTAAAAGTAGGTCATGACTTCATCAAGGTTGAGAGTTCAAACTCTCTGAAACTTCTCACCTCTAGTCATATGGTGCATGTGTGGACTTTCACTGCTCTACACTTCGTCACTTTGGGAAAAAATCCAGGATACAAACAAATGGTAAAATAATGATGTCATTGACACAACATTGTAGAACACTTGAAACAGTAAATTCAGAGATGGGGCCTAAACTGCCCTTTAACAGTCATGAGACACTATTAGTTAATTTAATGTTGACAATTTAGGTTCTGAGTCCTTTGTCACAACAGACAGCATTTCCCTTCCACATAAAGATTCCCTAGTTAAGGGGACATCAAAGGAGACGCCTGAAGAAAAGGGAAAGCTCCTGCTTTCCTGGAATCCCACAGGGAAGGAATAGGTCCCATCTCAGAGTTCATGACACTACTGATTCACCTTTTTTTTTTGTCATCCCCTTTTCAGCAACTCTATGAAGAATGTCATTGCTGCTACATCACTTTCTCTCTCAGTCAGTTTCTGCCATAGCCTGTAGTTGTTTCCCATTCCAGAGAAAGGGCATTAATTAGTACACAGTGGGCTTGTCGACATGTGCTATTAATGCAAGTGAATAAACTCTGGTGCAATTCACACCAGAGTTTACCGCTCCTGGGTGCAATGTTTACACATGTGCCCAGGACTGCAGCACGTTGAGCTGGGTCAGAGCAGCCCTGGCTGGCAGAGGATTCAGGAGGTCAGCCTGTTAGCCCAGGACTGCTCTGACCTGGCTCAACATGCTGCAGAGGGGTTTGCTAGGACATGAGGGTATTCCACGGTGGGGCTGTCTGTCAGGCAGCACCCTTGTGCCTCAGCCAGCCCCATCAGCATCTACACGTGCATTGTGGTGCACTAAAGAGTGCTGTCACAAGATAGTACTTGTGTTTACAAGTACTAACCTACAGCAGTGTTTATTAGTTTACTGCAGCCTAATAAGGCCACACTTGTAGATCCGGAGAGTTTACTACAGAGGTAATTAGGTAACTCTGCAGTAAATGTCTCACTTAGATGCACCCAGTAGGTGCATCTACACATATGCTTTACTGCAGATTAGACTAATTAGCTCTACAGTAAAGTGTCACCATCTCCATCTACACATACACTAGTATTAGGGCACAGGAAAATGAATTAATTCTGTCATAAGATAGTACTGTCTGGGAAAAAAAAAAGAATATCTCAGTTCTCTTCTGCTCAGCTGCTCAGTGATCTGTTTGTGCAGTCAACCTAGTTTGCCTTTCTGAAAGCCTCTGTACTGTTTTACGTAGCCATGTGTTACTTACTCTCAGTGGACGCATCTACAAGTGCACCTGACTGCGCAGTTGTTACTGCGTCATCCTGGCAGTGCATGGGTTGTTTCTGATCTTACTGCGCAGTAGCATTATTGCTACTGTGCAGTAGCATCAGCTTCATGGTTTGCGCCCATCAACACTACATAGCCACAGCAGTAAGCTACAGCAACATAGCATCTCATGTAGATGCACCCAGAGTGACCTTGTCCCACCTGACAAGTCTTGAGCTTCAGGGTTATGTTCTGCTCCAAGTATCTTTTTATTCATATTGGTAAGCTCTGTTCTGACTCAGATTCTTTGACAGCTTTGCATAATATTCACATACTGAATGCCTATTGCCACAGCAGAACTATGCCACTTCATCATCACACATCATCACTACTAAATGTCACTTAGCTGTTGCCTCCCCCACTACCTTTAGCACATATCATACTCTTTGCATGGAAGAGGAAATGTTTAATTTTAATAATTGCTAGGCACTCTATATGACTGAGTGAAAGCAACCTAGAAATATCACATAGGCCCAGATCATCTCCGGTATTAGGCAGTCTAACTCTTACTGAGAACACTAGGGACTTCCTGGCTAAAAAACTTTAAGGCTCTAGATTATAAAATACAACCATAGTCTTGGACTAACTGCTGAGACAGAGATCAGTAGAGTCTGTAGACTGGAAACAAACTACAATGCATACTCTGTGCTATTACTACTGCTTCATTTCTTTGCTATCAAGGACTACATTTTAACCATACAATTTTCATTTTATTAGGCAGTTTTTATTCCTAGCAATAGGATCTTCAAATATGCTTTTAATTTAAGTACTGAGCATCTATCTGTATGTTCATCCATAATCATTACAGACACATACATATTAGCAGATAGAGATATGTGCTTCTGAAAGGGCCATGCAATTAAAAATAATAACCCTAATAACCCATTAGTTCCTAACATCTAGGTTATTTATGATTATCAATCTGTATAGAATGGCATGTATTTTTCTTTCCATAAGAGAAATGAACCTACTGATATTTAATTTTGCCTTATTGCTCACAAACACATACTTTCATTGGCTACAGATGACAAAGGCAATTCAGAGCAATTTACAGATTAGCCACAAACAACCAAACAGGAAGTCAGTCTGGATGCAGATTGACACATTATTAAATAACTATAGTCTGTAATATGTTTAAATTAGCTAATTTGTTTCAATTCATTAATTCTTAAATTAGTAAATTGTACACCTACTTTGGCAAAGCTTATTAGCTTTTAACTATGGCTCAATGTTGCCCTCCTGTGGGCTGAGAAAAGGGAAGGCTGTTGTGTTTCTTCAAGGTGGAGGTAGATTATTCTGTTCTTGTGCAGATGATTTGAACCACTCTTACCCTTCACCCCACAGACTGCCCAATGTTTAGACACATTTTCACTTTTAATTTAATGAAGCCTTTCTGAATATTTTTTAATAGAAATAGCTGTGAAAATTTTTGCCTAGTGTTTAGTTCTTTATAATGCAGTGGAACTCAGGATTATTTTACATTGGGATAGTCCACAACCCACTTAATTCGCAGTGGGTTGCTAAATTAAGAATATGTTTGCTGTGACTTTTACACCTAGAGGGCACCACTTCTCCAATCAGTTGAAGCTCATCAGTGGTCCCCTTTGAAAATAACCCAGTGAAAATTGCTAGACAATCTCTGCAGTCCACACAGCTGTTTGCTGTGGCTATATACAAGTATATCACCCTCCCCCACTTCATGTAGTTCACAAATGCTCAGTTTTGCAGGGCGCTAAGGAATATAACCCTGCAAAGCATCCATGCTCTGCTCTGTTTATCACACACTCTCTGCTATGTATTGGGAAGGTAAACCAATACACTAGTGTAAGCTGGAGTTCATTTAATCATGAGCCCTGGAGAGAGGTAAAATGCCTTCTTATTTAATAAAAATTGTGGAGCGTGCAAGCTGCTGCAATCTTGTCACTGGCATGCAAAGCATTAACTATGATCACATGGCTCTTCACATGGGGCATTTATAGACATGCTCCAGGAGTGGGAGGAAGTACTTTAATTAGAGCAGCTCCAAGAGCCACTCTAATTAAAGTGCCCAGAACAACTGATGTATCAGCATCCCCCTGTTGAAAAGTGGTGGTAGGGGCACTTTAGTTAAATCTCATTGAATGAGCTTTAGTTAAAGTGCCCCTGCCACCATTTTTCAACAGGGGAATGCTGATACTCGTGACACTGGAGTCTGCTGGAGCGCAGTAATTAGCACTTCAGCAGACTTGATTAATCAAGGCTGCTCTGATGTGCTGTAATTACAACATGAGCAGTATTGCTGCACATCTATAGGCACCCATGGGCACTAGGGCACATACTTTCCTACCCTCCTGTTAGAAAACCTCATTAGCTTTTAGTCTCCAGTCCTGCTTCATTGTTTACAAAAACACTCATAGGAACACAAAGAAAGGGAATGGCCCTCTGAGATTAGAAAGAATACACAATCAGTGGTACAGGACTGTGTAGGTGCAGACAGAACGACAATTTTCACCTGACCTGGCCCTTGAAATAGCTCTACAGCCATGACCAAACAAAAGTACATGGCCACAGAGTGTTTTAAAAGGGCCTGATCCCACAGAACTTTGAGGGTTGCATTGAGGGTTCAGATGAAGACACTCCAAAATGGAGCACTCTCAGTAACTTGTGTCTGCACACTCTGGGAGCAGGGCTGAACTGCTCTACTCCCAGTGCTGTTTGCAGAATAAGAGAGGGGAAACATAATAGAGGGAGCTCATTCTGGGTGTTGGCCACCTGGCACTGGAGGCTTATGGGGTGGACTGGAGCCACTGTGGGGAGGCTCCAGTCTACCCCCTCCATGACCTTCCACCACCAGCTGGACAACCTGATTCAATCAGGTATCAGATAAAAGCAGCAAAAAAAAAAAGCCCTGCTGAAGTGTTCAACCCATATAGATATTGGGTGAGCTGGGTCCAACTAACACGATGCCTCTTCTGAGTATGCATTGGGCTCAGCATGGAGGCACGCCCATTTTAAAGTAAAGTGCTGGGGGGGGGGTACGTCTGTAAGCAGCCTCTGTATTTTGCAGCTGAGGGTTCAGACAAACATTCACAAGACCCAGCTCAGGCTTAGGTAGCTTAGTTTAAGCTACCTAAGCCTGAGCCAGGAGGTGTACATGCAAGCATTCAGCACTTACAAGGAGTGGTGCAGGTATCTGGAGGCAAGTAAGTCAAGAGGGAGGAGCTAGTGGGACTGGGGCACATGCTTGCAAGTCTTTTGGGTGGGTGGTTTGCAGATCCACAGGAGTGGGCTGCCTGGTCTTGGTGCACGTGCAGGGGTTGTTAGGCAGGGAAAATAGCCTGATTGGGGGAAAGAACAGCTTTCCCAGCCCCAGGGCTGTATTGTGAACTCATGCAAGCTTTCACTAGATTGAATTAACCTTTGCAAGGTCAAGTTAACCCTTTATCAATCTAAATTTAGTTTAACCCAGAAGTGAATTAAATTTAGATCAGGCACACACCATTTTGCAGAGGACTAAGGACTATAACCGTGCAAAGAATCCATGTTCTGCTTTGCTTATCACACAATCTCTGCTATGTATTGGGAAGATAAACCAATGCACTAGTGTAATCTGGAGTTCACTTAATCATGAGCCCTGGAGAGGGATAAAATGCCTCCTTATTTAGTACAAATTGTGGAGCATGCAGGCTGTTGCAATCTTGTCAGTGGCATGCAGAGCACTAACTATGATCACATGGCTCTTTACATGGGGCATTTATACACATGCTCCAGGACTGGGGGGGAGGCACATAAGCCCTTTGAACACTTGAACGCCAGGCCATTTAGATCACTCTAACCTTGGGTTAGGCAATCTATAGTAACACGTGTACATCTCCTGATTGTACATGTTAGACTCTGGCACTTCATCTTTCTAGGCCAACCCACAGTGAATATAGTCTGCTCTTCCTGTGATTCCTGACCAGTTCAAAGACAGCTATCTATAACCAAGGAAAACTAGAAGTAGGAATATCCTGTTTAGTTTGCTATGGGCTTTACTTTGCAGATTTTGGTTACTACCGTACAAAAAAAGCATACCATATCGATGAAAAACAGGAAAAAAACATAGATAGTACGGAAAGGATAGAAGATGTATATATATGTATGTATTTTTACAGAAATCTATTAGCACAAAACAAAGAGCTTTCTTGGACTTCAATAGATGGTGCAACCAAGTTTTTGGGTTTTTTTACTGATTGCTAGGTGTATAGTCATATGGAGAAGCAAGTTTCCAACATTTTATGGAAAACTATGGTATCTATACATAACCAACCCACCCAATTTTTTTTATGAACAAGTGGTATCATATATTTAATTTCTAGTAATGGCAATGGGTTTCTGTATGTAAGAAATATAGAAAAGAAAAATTTTAGGCAGTGGTTACCAATTCAAAACCACATACCTGAAGAACTCTGAAATTTAGTGAACTTTTTATCTGAATCTAACACTAAAGATCATTACTGGCTCCAGCTTGTGTGATGGGCCAAACCCAAATCCCTGTTCCAAACAACCTCAGAGGAAGTTAAGTTATGAGCTGACATTTGTGGGCTTGACATCGTATCTGGTTCCTACAGAATCAAAAGTTTCCTCTAAGGACTTCATAGAGCTAATGACCAAGTGACAATCCCAATAACTTAAGGCAAAGGTCCAGAAAAAACATCTGGAAGTAGAATTGGTGGTCAGAGAATAAGGATATGTAGCCAAAAGCTTGAATATCAAAAAACAGAAAACATTGGATGGGAATTTCTTCCCTCAGAATCTAAGGCTCTTCATCAAGGCAAGTGTAGGATAAAATGTTAGTAAGGAACAAAGAATGCAGACATGAATGGCAACATCTGCTTTAAGAAGCTGTTAGGCAAGTAGTTATGCAATGGCAGCGGAGAAACAGCTGTTCAGTTTGTAGTAGGTCAGGCTCAGGCTGCCCATTAGATGGTATAATCATTATATGTATACTCCTAACAGTACTGTAAAAGACCTTCATTTCTTAGCCCACCAGCTACATAATCTAACTGGCAAATATTGCTGACTGGCAAATGATGATTCATTTGAAGAAGCATCTAAAAGTTTCAGTTTCAAAATAACCATGAAAAAGAAATCTGAAATCATGAAAACCTTTCGAAGAAAACAGTTTCCAAACTAGTGGGGTGGAGGGTTAGGGTCACAACTCCAATTGAGGTTGCTGTACTTACTTAAAACTATGTTGTGGGGCCTACAGAAATTCAGTTACTACAAATGGCCTTGGACCAAACACAGAGTTACAACCTAAGAAATATTGGGAACAGCTGCAATATCAAGTTATGTGTTGCACTAATATGAAGATACATGTGCTCTAAGAGAACAATATTTAAATGAGGCCCAGAGACTTTGCAAATTGACTTTTAATACAGGAACAGAGAGTTTTGAGGATAAGCATGAAGTTAAAGTAAATTTTAAATTGATATTTGAGACCAAAGGATACTTTGCAGTACCTAAAAATACAAGTTTTGTGGTGCCATACATATATTAACATCTCATACTGAGAACCAAATTCCACTTTTGCATCTTCAACTGAATTGTTGCATCCTTAACCAAGTCAGGCTGACTGGCTAGGTACAGACAGTCAAAATGCCCAAGGCTGAACCGATTCAGTCTCTGCAGGTTAGTCTAAGCCACACAGATTAAATTGAAACAGAAATGAACAGACATTTACTTTTGATTTGGGAAATGCAGCCACATGCCTGTAGCTGTGTTCACTTCCTCTTTCTACTGCCCCAAGGTATCTGGGATTTGCAGTCCAGAATTGCATCAGCAGGACTCTGCAGGGTTGCTCATCATTTCCTCTTCCTGCTTCCAGGTGCCTCTGTATTTGTAGTCTACAGCTGCAGCCAGCAGTAAGTTTGAGTGGGGGAAAGGGTGTTTTACCCCCTCCCTGGCCCCAGACCCCAGCTGGGGGGGAGCAGTCCCCCCTACAGACTGGGTTGCATCCCTAACCAGGTTTGCCTGCCCCTACTCCTCCCCCCCCATCAGTCAGCCCTCACTGGTCCAGCTAGGGAGCAGAAGGGCACGGCTAGCCCTGCTCTCTGGAGCAGACAGCACAGCTCAACCCAGGGCTGGAAAGCATGCTGAGGGACTGTGATTTGACTTAAACTAGGAACCAGAGAGTGGCATGCAAGACAAACTGCTATCACAATATAGTTCAGTGAGAATAGAAAGCTCTGCTGTGTTCATTTTTTAACCTTCAGCTTTATGTCAGTTTGCTGTAAATCTAAATGGTAGTGTAATACAAGCTAAAAGAACCTAGGCCAATCCTCCCTCCATACCCCCTCCTTTCCCCAGTTTCCCCTGTACAAAGGAAAAGAGCTAGAACTGCAGTAGAGAGGCTTCATTTGTTTCAAGATCTAGGGAACAAATCAGCGGTAAAAATTTAGTGGAAAACAGACTGATGTGATTCCTCTGTGGTTTCAGCTTTCCCACTTGCCAAGCCCTGCTGTCAAAAGTCAAGGCTCCACACCCCTATGAAAAAAGCTCATTGGCTCACTGCTTCCTGCCTCTCCTCTAGATTTATCATTTCAGACAAAATAATTGTGGTGTATGCCTTCAAGGATGAGATTCTGTACATGCCTTTGATCTGCGGTTCTTTTTCAAGAGCTGCAGCTCCAGCATGCAGGAGCCAAGTTGCCAGACAGAAGTTAAGTCTCAGTAGAAATCTGTTGCCCATATATAAACCCCAAACTAGCTTTGCTGCTGAAAGTGCTTTTTATCTCCTGTCAAATTACTTAATGGTACAGGGCAGGTTTACTGCCCATGTGTGACCCTGTTTGAAATCAGTTTTGCAGGTTTCATTTTGGTTGTGAAGAAGGATTGCAATTGTGACTCAATTCCCCTAGTTAAAGAGCTACACCTAACAGTGGCTACACATAAATTACAATTAAAAGAAAATGGGAAAACCCGTATACATGTATCCATCTGTAATGTCATCTTTCCCAATTCAATATGTATTTTGCATATGCATATGAAGTGTAGTTCGGAGGCAAGCTGTACTGCAGGGATTTAGTGGCAAGACTAAACGTGATGAGTAAGCAGCCAATTCAGTAGTTGTGGTACAGCTCCTGATTAAGAGGTTTCATTCACTTAAAGCCAAGGAACATCTATTGTGCTTGTTGCTATGAATGTGGGCAGTTACTAAAAACTGAAACATGACATTTTCATAGTTGCATTCTAGCCTTGTCATTTGGGACCAGTGGAGTTGAAAGCAGGATGTAAGAAGCAGCATCCTCTCACAGAGTGGTAGAGCAAGCATTCATATCCTGAGTCTTTCCTTTTCAGTGAAACAAGTAGTGTTTCATGTGACCTGCTCTAGTATCATTTTGCAAATATGGCTGAGTTGTTGCCCACTTTTTTCTGTAATGTGTGTATCCTGTGAGTCTGTGAACCTGTCAAAATTACACTGAAAGCTTCCTCCTCATCTGTAGTCTCCTGATCCCTCATCACTGTGTGGACTGTTTTGTTTTTTTTCTCTTTGGGTGGCTATGACACTGACCCCTGAAATTATTGTTTTCCACATTTTTTGCACTCTTTTCCATATGCTGGGCATTTGTCTTTCCACCTTTCACGTAGCTTCCCATAGTACATGCACTGAATCATATTGGTGTTTGCAGTTGGCCTGTCAGGTTCCTGCTTTCTAGAGTCCTTTAGGTTGAGCCTGTGAACCTGCTCTGTACATGTGGCTATTGATATCATTTTGATCCTTTGTTTAGACAATTCTGCTGCTCTGGCAATTTGCTGACATTTTTCCAGGGTTAGATCTACCTCTTGTAGTAGTCTGTCCCTCAGGGCAGAGTCCTGTGCACCACACACAAGCCTTTCCCTGATTAGGGAATCTTTTATGTCTCCAAAGTTACATGAGGATGCCAGAGTTTTCAGTACTGTGATATAGGCCTCTATTCCTTCCTCTTCCTCTTGGTTTTGGGTGAAAAACAGATCTCTCTCTACTGACTCATTTTTTCTGGGGTCACAGAAGGCATCAAACACTTCTTTAACTGTGTCTCTTCTCTTGGGCTTCCTCACAGACTTCCTGCTGTCACCATGTTTCATGTGACCCTGTACAGGTAATCAAGGAACAGCTCCCTACTTAATATAAACATTGTCTTTATTATAGCAGTTTCTTACAGAGCTGTTGCAGGGCCTCCTGTTCTCTCCCAGCCTCTCTAACTCTCTTGTTTTTCCTGTCTCCTCCCCCTCACTTCCTGTTCCTCCTTCAAACTCCTCTTTTCTGCTGCTGCTGGTTTTGCTTCTGAGATCCATACATAGTTATGGATTGTCAGGGAGTGTCAGGGGGAAGCACAAAAATGACAAGCATTTCTTTATGAGCTTGTCTAGAAACAGTGTGTAGGCATGGCATCATGTCTTGTTCTGGATCGATATGCTTTTCCCCTTCCCCACCGTGAAATCTGATTCACTTCAGAGTTTCACACTTTCAAACTTATCCAGGCTGCTAGTCCTAGATTTGATCAAGGCTAGAGCTGTTCTCCTAAACATGAGGAAAGTACATACAGGCAACCCTCGTCATTTGGGGGGGGATACGTTCCCGTGATCCCCGTGAATGGTGAAATCCACAAATAGGGCACTGTGTTCACGAACGCAGTCCTGCCGGCGGCTGGGGGGGCAGGGCACGGCGGTGGCGGCAGGAGCCTGGTGGCAGCAGCTCTAATAAGTGTTTAAAGTGCATTTAAAATGCAAGTTTGATATTCACGAATATTTGAAACTGCGAATGCTGAACCCACGAATACTGAGGGTTTCCTGTACATCAAGACAGCCTTAAAGTGTAAGTAGGTTTTTATATGGGCAAGATGGCCCCTTTTGTTTCGGCCATATGCTCAGCACATGGCAAGCTGGGGCCTGTATCCAGGGAAAATATATAAAACCCTCTGTCTTCACTGGGCAGAGGATACAGAATGCTTCAGGCAGATTGCTTGGGACAAAGACTCCCAGATTGGACAAGGCTTGGGTGAGCTTACACCAGGTATATAAGAACAACTCACCAAGGTTCTGGGGCTTTTTATCTTGGGGCTCCTGAGAGCTGCACAGTAGGCCTGTGCAAAGTGGCTAGTAAGGCTGTGCAAAATGGCATCATTCCATTTTGACTTGCATTTCAGTTCAAAACCACTGTTCCATTTTATTTAATCAAAACTGATACTGTTTTGATGTTTCACCCATAGGCTATAATGGGGAAGCTCAAAACAGCCTCTGTCATCTGGCAGGCAGATCGGGGCCCATCATCCCAAGAGGACTGCAGGGGCTGTGCCAGTGCTCCCGGGGTTGCGGGCCCCCCGATCAGCCTGCCACATGAGGGAAGGCAGCTGGGTGCTGCCACCTAGGATTGATACCAGCACATCGCTAGTCCCAGGCAGCAGCACCCAGCTATCTCATCCGGCAGGCAGATTGGCGGCCAGAACCCTGGGAGGGCTGCAGGGGCTGTGAGATCAGACTCAGTTCCCCTCCCCAGCATTGCAATCGATCGGGCTGGGGAAGGGAACTGAGCCCCATCACTCAGTTCCTGTCCCTATTGATGTGACTGATTGGACTGGGGAGGGGAACTCAGATGGTCTGCTTCGAAACATTTCAAAACTTTGAAATGTTTTGAGTGCCCTCTTTTTGTTTTGAGGCTGTTTCAAAGCCCTTCGTTTCATTTTGATTTCGCTGTTTTGAGTTCAAAGCGAGTCAAAACAGTGTTGAAATGAAACAGCCGGTGAAATTTCTCACAGCCCTAACAGCTAGTATTCGCTTCAGATTTGGTCGATTCGAGGTCTGGTGATTCGATTCAGCAATTTGAATCACTTTCCCGAATCAATTCAGCTGAATCTCCAAATCACACAGGCCCCATGCCCCACCCACTTTCCCAGCCCTGGCAATGGTTGCCCTGCCTGGCCCAGCTCCCAGCTCTTTGATAAAAAAACCCCCAATCACTGGTTGATGCCAGGCGGGGGGCAGGGGGGTGATCCCCACTGCCCCATGCCACGTGGGGGGTTCTACAATGAGTCCCCTGACCCCACCCTGTTCCCCCAGCCCTGCTTATGGCTGCCCTGCCCGCCCCAGCTCCTGGCCCTTAATAAAAAAAAAATTAAAAAACCCCTACTCACCAGCTGCTGCCTAGCAAGGGGCAATCCCCACTGGTCACCACTACTCCACACTGCATGGGGGTTCTGCACGAGCACCCAGAACCCCCAGTGCCACTGCAGCAGCCGGTGAGCCTGGGGGGCGGTTGTTTTTTGTTTTTAAAGGGCTGGAGCTGAGGCAGGCGGGGCAGCCATGAGGGCCTGGGGGAGTTGACAGGGGTCAGGGGGCTCACGACAGAGGCCCCCATATGCCATGGGGCAGTGGGGGCTGTGTTGATTGCCTCCTGCCAGGCAGCAGACAGTGAGACCAGGTTTTTGGGGTTTTTTTTGAAGGGCCGGGAGTTGGGGTGGGCAAGGCAGCCATAGCAGGGGCTGGGACAGCGAGTGGGGGTCAGGGGATGGGGCCTGGCAGGGGTCCCCACCATGGTCCCCTCCCCACTCCTATAGCCTCCCCTTCCTCACCCCCTACTTACCAGCTCAGAGTCCGGGTCCAGCTCCCTGGTGCAGCAGGCGGGGACTGCCCAAAACACTGAAGCTCTCCGAATCTTTTCCAAATGGATTTGGGGAGCTTTGAATTAATTCAGACCTTTTAATTTGTCCGCTGATTTGATTTGGATTTGGAGATTGGGCCACCAAATCAGGCTGAATCTCCTCCGAATCAAATCAGCACCTGAAGCTTCACATATCCCTACTGCACAGCTACATTGGGAAGCAGAAAACCTGCTCCCCATGGCAGGGGGTCTCCCCAGTTTTTGCTGGAGAGGCAAGCAAACACTATTTGAAGGGAAAGCCTCAGGTAGAGGAAGAGAAAGTCTGTTTTGGAGTCTGAGATTCCTATTTCCTCCTTCTTTCTTTTCTTTTTTGTCTTAAGTGGGTTAACACGATGGGGGTGTTAATCACTGGGGCCAACTGCCCAGAAATGGGTCCTGGCAGTTACTGGCTACAAGGGCCTGGCCCCCTCTGATTTGTAATTGTATCATCTCAGCATGGGTATAGCTGAGACCAAGGACCTTTGTACACCCCACAAAATTGGCCTTTAAAGCAGCTTAAAATGCCCTTTCGCACCACTTTAATGGTGTTGCCATTTGCACACTTGGCAGCATGTTCCGTTTTAAATGACTTTGGTACGTAGCAAGATAAAACACCTCTGAGGTGTTTTAATTTGCTACCTACCCAAGTGCAACAGTGCACTGGAAGCCAGCATGCTCAGGGTTTGGCAGGCCCCACACAGCTCTGGGGCTGTGAGACTCAGTGGCAGCCCATGCAGACCGGCTCCACTGAAGAAAAAAAAAAGCGGTGAGCCTGATCATTTTTTTTTTTTCCCTCCCTGGAGCCTGCCTGCCTGCCTGAGCTGTGTAGGGACACTGTGCTTTGCTCCGTGGCTGTGGGGGAGCCGGTGCTTCCTGCCTGGGCTGGGTGCCAGTGGCCAGGTGCCACCTGGGGGGCCCCTGCACAGTTCAGGAACTGCTTGGCCCGCCAGCAGCTCACCCCCACCCGCCTCCAAAGAGGCAGGAAAAGATCAGGCCCCCACCCTTGTGTACATGCCATAGTGGTTTAGTTCAGTTTCATGCACCCTAACTTGAAGTGGTTTTTAAAAACCTACCATTTCAATTTAGGGAGAACTAAACCAAATTAAACCCCCATGGTATGTACAAGCAACCCAAGTGTCCAGGCTGCAGCCACAGGCCTGGGCCTTTTGTTCCTGCTGTTTCTACAGCTATGATGTTTCAGCCTAGCTGAGTGGTTGAACCCCAGGCATACGTTCAGGTCTCAGTGCAGTATAGGCCTGACTGACTTTTGCTGCCCAGTTTAGACCCAGTGAGGCCTGACCTCTCCTTTGAAGTTTTCTTTTTGCAGAGCTGCCCAGAGGTGGTATTTTACGTAATAGACTGGTGATGTGCAGCACAAAAACTGTCAGCGGGATCCCCATTAGGTCTTTCTAGTGGAGGGCTGCCTTTCTATGGGAAATACTGTCCCACCACCTTCAGAAGGTCCTATTGGCATTAGTCTTAAAAGACAAAAAACAAGACAAAACAAAAAAAAACAACAAAGGAAAAAAATCAGTATTTAGTCATCAAATTCTTACTACATCTCTCATTCGTTGAGTTGAAGAGAACTCTTAACTTCTTTTTCTTATGGCTTCCATTGAATTAGCCCTTCAGAAGAAACAGAAATTTAGCCAGCAAGCAAACAATAAAATTAGACTTATAGAAATCTTTTTAACCTATTTTATTGAATTTGCTTCATCTTCCAGTTGGTAGCTAGAAGAATGCAATTTCTACCCATTGTGTCCAGGAAGAAGGCCCATATTCTGAAGAGACTTCATCTCATACACCCACATCCCTACACCTCCACTCCCACTATAACAGAACATCCTGTCACCAGTATAGATGACTGAAGATCAAATTAGCTCTATTCTTTGTCTTGGGTCAACACCACAGTCAAATTCCAATCAAAGAACTGATGCTGACCCTGAGAAACAGCTGCTGAAGGAGATCATCATAAAGAGAAAATTTAAAGTTCCATTGAAACAACTGAGTCACTAAGTAATGAATTTGTAATCTTAAGAAACAAAGGATGAAACCGCAGCCCAATTTAAGTCAATGGCCCAACATTTCAATAGCTCAGATTTCCAATTTCTAGGCTCCCTCGAGAAAATTGTTTGGTTGCAAAATGTAACAATGACCACATACTTTACTGTTAAGATTCAAATACAAAGCCAACTTTTTCTACTTATCTCTCCCTCTCAATAATTCTTTGAAACACAAATTTAGCTCACCTACCCTCTGAAACTTATTAAAAAGTCTATCTGTAAGATGTTTCCTACTTTATTTGAATGAGTAGAAATCTACCATAGTAAAGCTGGTCAAAGTCTTTCCACATGTCAAATGCCCCTGCCAGAAAACATAATTTTGTCCAAATGAACATTTTCAGGAAAAAAAATGTTAGTCTTAATTTAAGACTTGCATGGATTCTTTTGGTTATAATGAAATGTCAAGTTAACATGTCTAGTTGCTTTTATGAGAGAGAAATTTGGCAGTTGTAAATAAAACTAGCTTTTTCTTTGTAAAATTTATATTTTCTTTATGTTCCAAGTTGAGACTCATTCCATTTCTTAATATCTGTAAAATATACACTAACTACAGCTAGATATTAACAGCTTATTTTATGCTACTTTGTTGGTTCTGGGATCTAATTTTTCTATTATTATGATTTAATAGATAACATCTGCAGTGAATTAACAGAAAAAAAATGTGGGATTAGCAATAGGGAAATACAGATATTTCCCTCAGACAAGGTCCTGAACATTAACACTTTGTTGATTTTCATCCTTTTTTGAATCCACTCTAATAAAAGCTTGAACCTGAGAGAAAAGTGCATGTAAATATTTTTTAAAATGGGAAAACATGTTGGGTCATCTAGTAGAAAAGGGGTATGACAGACTACAGGAAGGCTTACTCCTGAGAGAGAAGGAAAATGTTGAATGTCAAAGAAAGGCAATGTAATAGCTAGATAGAATGGCATTTAGCAAGAGGAAGCTTGACAGGAAACCCCAGCAGAAAAACAAACTGGAAAAGAAGTGCTGGAGAAGGATCTCCACTTTCCAAACTAATATGCAAGAAAGAATGTGATTTTTTCTTCTTTATTTTTAACTAACTGTTATAACATTTGTTCATATAGGAAAGATTTTTGCACATCTTCACTGTAAAAAAAGCCTTAGGTAACTCATATCTAGTTACCTTTACAGAAAGAGGACTGAGCAATTAACATATCCTTTGGGGGTCTAATAATTTAGGAGCAGGTTAGGTTGAGAAGACAGTATGGAGATAGCATAAATAAGGCAGGTGATTGGGGCAGCAGCCCCAGGTGCCAACTTGGTGTGTGTGTGGGAGGGGGGAACAGCAGCAGCTGCTGCAGCCAGATAATTGTGCCAGCAGCTGAAAGTCATCAGTGATCCCTGCCTCTGTGCATTGTAGCTGCCTTGGTAAGTTCTTACACCCATGGGTTAGAGTATGCACAGAAACCTGGGTTCTATTGCCAGATCCGATATTGGCTTGCTAAGTGAATTTGGGAAGTCTGGTTCCTCCCTCAGCAAAAGATTAGCAGAACTGCTTACCTCCTTTGTAAAAGTTCTGTGATCTACTGCTGAAGGTGTTATACAGAACTTCTGTATTATTGGATTATACTCTAATTTTCAAGTCACTCAACTCAATAGAAGTCTTTCCATGGTCTGCCTTAGGCTTAGCCTGAGACTCATTGTTTATATTTTTAACAACTTATTTGGATGCTGAAAAGTCATGAATATTACTGAGACAGACTTAGCTGCACATGCACAAATTGTCAAATATGCTGCCTTAAAAATAGAACTTGGATATGTGCTATGGTCGCTGGCTACTAATTATCACCCAGAAGTTACTGTCCAATGAATAAGGCAGAACTGATTTCTACTTGCGTAATCCTGAAAAAAACATGTTTATGTATACAATTTGGCATTAGTTAATGATTTAGTTTACTGTCTACACACAGAAATAATTATTTTTTTCATTCTCCACCAGCCCACTGGGCATCTTACAATCTGTATTACTAGCGTTAAAGATCCTTCATTTACAATTGCATTTTCAGAACGCTGTGGTGCAAAGCTAGTTCCAATTTTTTGGTGATCTTGTGCTGTGTTTTGCTGCTAGGCAGGAAATAAGATAACCATAGTTCCCAAATGTCAAACCAGGACAACCTCTCATCCTGGAACACTGCACCTCCCCCCCCTGCCAATCCCATTACTCTCTGGGGAAGTGTGGGGAGTGGACTGTCCCAGAGAAAACAAATGGCTATCCTAGCAGAACAGGAATGGTTCATGGTTGAATGAGATGCTGGAGGCAGGCTTTAGAACACAGTAGAGATGAGAAAATCCAGCCCAGAGGAAGGTTGAGTTCTTGCAGAGAATATATGATTGGAAAAATCAAGAGTTAAGGAAAAGATTTACAGAACATGTAAATGTGACCCTCGGCATGATGGAACTACAGGAGAGCTCTGAGAATAGAACTTGTGGTGCCTTGTAAAACAGTGAGCAAGTTTTAAATAATTAAAGTTGTAGCCCAATGTCTTGAAACTAAAGACATCTGAATATGATTTATGTATCTTACAACAAAATACTATCACAAGAACATTGTCATTGTCTACCCTATTCACTGCCACAAAGTCTTTAAGAACTGGGTTCATGCTACTAAGAGTATAATGTCTGTAAATCAAGTGACGTGTTTTAAAAAGTGGATCCTGAAAGAGCGCTTCAGTAGAAAAAGGAAAAGTGAGGTCGGGAGATGCCTTGAGTCAGGTATCCCAGTTGTAGCCATTCTGGTCTAGAAGAAAAAGCAATCATAGCTCATAGCTCATGGACAGAGATATTTTTTTTGGGTAGAAATGAAAGGTCACAGAAATCCTATGAAATATGAACTTTCATTTCTACCCAGGAGAACTTTTACAATTTTTTCTCTGATGCCTGATGAAGGGTGCTTGTGCCCGAAAGATTGCAATTAATTAAAAAAAAATTTTTTTTGCAAAAATCTTGTTAGTCTAATAAAAAAATATCACCTCTGTCCACAAGGCCTGAGATGCCTTGAGATATTTAGTAGAAACTTGCAGGAAACAGAAGGTCTCTTATTTAGAGATTTTACTTTTATTTTTTTATTATTACTATTCTTCTTCTAAGTCTTTCAGAGAGATATTCATAAAAAAACCAAGTCTGCATGTATCAATACAAAACTGTCATGAAACAAAAGGAAGATGCCTTCATTTTTTGACAATTTCTAAATGCAGACACTTCACCAACACTAAAGAAAATTTCTTCCATAAAATGATCTTGACAGATTTCTTTGTAGAAACCATGTTACTGTGCTTTGCTTCCTGTCTCAAGTTCCTGCAGTGCACTGGAACAATTATCTCCTGTTTGTGATGCCTGCAATTTTTAGAGCAATGCTTCCTTGGCACAAACTTTCCTTATATGAGCTATCTTCAGGATCTGACCCTCAAGACTGTAAACTCCTTCAAAGAAACACCAAACTATACGTAATTGTTGTACAACACAGATTGTGGTTATTAGACTGCAGGTGCTGACAAAAATCCATTGAAATTCAGGCCACCTGCCAGAGCAGAAAACCTCAATAACACATAAGAAAAAAAAGCGCGCATATACACATACACCTCCTCTTTCTCTCCACATTTTCTCTCTATACTATAATTTGTATTTTTTGCCTGAATGTTTTTCACCCTGCTTTGAATGGAAATTTACTCCAAGGTAAGGCTACTTGCAGCCTCAGAGTGCTACAAGGTGGGTTTTGTATACATTAGAACTAGAGCATATTTAGCAACTGTTAAAATAGATATTGTACACAAGAAATCACCTCACTTCATGGTTCATCAGAAGTCTGTGGAAAGCTGTTGATGGAGCACACTGAAGAAGAGACAGGCAGACTGAGTTATGTTCACCCGTGGCAGAAATGCCACAAACTGTGTCTCTCTCCAGAGACCTGTCCCGGTCAGCTTGGGACACTGGGGTTGAATTCCTCAGGGAGGGGGGATTTTCCTCCCTGCCTGCATGACAAAAGCCTGGTGCCGAGGGGGTGGTCCCTCTGGTCACCTGAGTGGGGGAGGGAAAAGCCCCTGCTCCTCTGACCAGGTAACCAGTGATGCTTTTTAAATCGGTTGGCTAGTTGCCAACACTGCTGGCTTCTATTGGACTGGGCTGCTGAGGTCAGAAAGGCTATATAAGAGCCTGGTCCAAGGAGGAGGAGGAGAGAAGCCAATTTACCAGCATGGCACAAGCATCAGGACACAGGGAGAGAGTCTGATCCAACTGAAACGCGCTCTCTCTGGAAATCTCCAAGCCAGATCTCTACCATCTTCTGGATGATACTCGTGTTTCTAGAGAGTTAGTCAGCTCCCAGTGATGCATTTGCGTATCAAATGGCTCTCTCAGCCAGACTGTCTTGCTCAACGGTAATCCCTTGATAGTAATCTACCTCTTACCCTATTCTAACTCTACCCTTTGTAACCAATAAAGTTCTCCTTTGTGACTGGCATAGGAGACTTATTGAGGGGTGGGTTTAATTATGCCTAGGAGGCCCCTTAGGTCTGCGGACTAAGGGAGACTATCCTTTTTGGCCCCCGACTTGAGGAGGAGTCCCAAGTGCTTGTATTGGATCGAGTACCCATAGGACTATTAGGCCTGTGTTTCCCCAAGGACACAGAACCTAGAAGGTCCCCTCTCAGGGTGGTGGCAGCACACGTTACCCCCGGACTCTGCGGTGAGGCTCGAAAGGGGGTCTGCCAGGGCTTAGGCGCCCCTGGGGAGACACGTGGAGTCCAGCAGGTGGACGGGTGTAGTGAGGTGGGAAGCTCAACGAAGGAGTTCCCCCTGCTGGCCCGCCACACACCCTGCCCACCTTGGCTAGGGATAGAAGTTGCACATAAACTGGTTTAAGTCATCAGAAACCTGTTTAAACCTGTAACAGAACAGAAGTTCAGTGCACATAAATCAATTTCAAAATGGATGAAATTGGTTTAAGATAAACCTGGTTGAATGTAGTATCAGACTTAACTGAGTCAAACCAATTTATGAAACTTCTGTCCCACACCTGTTCCTGGTTCAAGTTCAAGTCCCCCAACATCCCAGCATGCTTTCTATCCTTAGGCTGGGCTGGGCTGAGTGCTCCAGCAGAGCGGGGTGTGGCATATTGGGTGGGGGGGGTTGGGGGGGGGGGGGGGGGAGATATGTGATACCATAGGTTTCTGCACTGACAATGAGGCATGGGGCTTCAGCCTAGCCAGAGCCAGGGCCTGGCAGCAGTGGAGGTGATGGCAGCACTATTTCTGCACCAATGGCAAGGCATGGGGCTTCAGCCTGGCAGAACCCAAGGCCCAGCAGCAGCAGGGGCAGCGCCAGCTCAGAGTTGTCCCCCCTCACTGTTAGTACTTCCATCTTAGCTATGGCATATGGGCTTTCTGGATTTCCTGTTTTCATGCAGCTCCAGAGCCCAAGAGGTAAGCAATGCCACTGCCACTTGTTTCCTACTTTCCCTGTTGATGAATTCAGCTGAGAGAGCTAGGAAGGGGAAGGGCAAACAATAGCAGCATTTAGCACATGGGATCTGGAGCCACATAACAGTAGTGGCTCCAACCAGACCCTGCCCTGATCAGCTTGTGAGCTCAGAGTTCACTGTTCACACAGAAGCCCCATAGCAGCCTACACTGACCACATAGAGAGCTCAGAGCTCACTGTGCAATGCACAGCCCAGACAAAGAAGGGGAACCACCCCCTCCTGCCATGTTCCTGAATTTGCTACTGCCAGCAGTGGTTCCTAGTTGGCTGCTAAGAAGATTGATGACTAATTTAATTGTCCAGGTTAAAGCCCATGATGTTCCTCCCCTGTCCAATGAGTATCCATGAGGTCAGCATCAAGTAAAACTTGCAGACCCAAGACCAGCCATACCTCATAGGAGAACTCAGCAGAATGAGCACCCTCTCATGATATCACAGTTTTCTAAAAAGAAGTAGGACAATCAGAAGTCCCCAGAAAGGAAGCCTGACAAGGCATAATAGCAAAGTGAGAGAAGAACCGTAAGAAACACCCATAAATCACAAAGTAATAAAACAAAGCTTCCATCTTAGGTATAGTTCAGGTCTACAGACCTGCTGGATGTACCAAGAAGGAAAGCCAGGCGTG
>NW_005842299.1:1250923-1307639 GCF_000455745.1 Alligator sinensis | reverse complement strand
CAAGACATAAGAAATACTTTCAAAAATTAAAATAAATAATCCTGTCAAACCAAATAACCAATGGGACACTCACATCACATCATGAGTAATTTAGAGAATTCCCAATATTTTCATTCAATCCCAATGTTTTCTGGTGAACTATGGTGTTGGGAGTTATGTTTATGGTGAAGGCTTACAATAACCCTCAGACACTGGATGGAAGAGAATCCCCTAGCCTTGAGAGAATGGCTGACAAAAGGCAATGTCATCACAGGACAGATCTCCTTGCCAGGGGGCAAGTGCAAGGGAAAATGCTATCAAAGAGATTTTCACACATATCTAAATAACCCACTTATATATACCAATATACAGTTGTATTGTAAGAGAAGACCAATTACCAAAGACACCCAAACACCAGAAAAAGGAATCTGCACTCACAATGCACTTTGAGAATTACTAATTTGTTGTTAATATCTGAACTCCAAACATTTTGGTATAGTGCCAAAAAAAATGGTATAGAATGGTATACATTCTATTCCCACTCAAGTTGGGAGCTGGACAGGTCATCCACTGACAGTCAAAGATGAAGAGATGGGGAAGGTGGTGTTACAGTGCCCCAGAGTTAATTTCTGCAGCTGCTTGTTGTCTCGACTAAGATGAGAGTAAAAGGCAGAATAGATTTGCACTTTATAGACTAATCAATGTATACATACACGCGCACATATAGTTTACTCACACCCCCCCTCTTCACAGCATCTGATGAGGTGAGCTCAGTCCACGAAAGCTTGTGCTATATTTATATATATAAATATGCTTACCTCATCAGATACTGGGAAGGGATGTAAGGACAGAAAAAAAAAAAAAAGACTAAAGCATGGTAAAGACTGGTTTTAGGAAGAAGGGGTCCTTAAAAGGATTTGAAGTGAAATGCAGGATTGAAAGAGACTCATACCGGTAGGAACCAGCCTGTAGTGCACCGTGTACTGCAGGGGTTTGTTCCAGCGAGATCAAACAGGGAGCAACAGGAGCTTCTTTGTTGAACAAACACAGTCTTAACTGAATCCTCTTCAAGCACAACAGCAGGCGTCAATAGGAGAAACCAACATGGAATAAACTTGGCTATTGGCAAGAGTTCTTGTGTGGGTGCCTTGCCACTTCCCTCCCCCAGCCCCTCACCATTTAGTATACAACATTTTAATTCTACAAAGTTCTTTGCCTGAGAATTCTTTTTAGGTAGTTGTCTGTTTTATTCGCTGTAACAGCACATCTGTTATCCTGCTCCTGGCCTTTTAAGGTCACCACCATGGTCAGTGCTTAAATTCTGCAGACTGCCAGAAAAAGACCAATGAATTGCTCCTCTGATGATGACTACAGTTGGAGAAAGACTCATCTAGCAGTTGAAGCAGAAGATTGGGAATCATGCCTCCTGGATTCCTCTTCCCAGCTTTGTTGCCAAGTTATGTTGGCCAAGGCACACGTCTGTGCTGCAGTTTCCTAGTTTCAAAGCTAACAAGGATGTCTACCTTGCAAAGTGATTTAAGTGATTAATACTGGCAAAGTGATTTAAGATATTAAGAGATAGAATCATAGAAAGTTAGGGTTGGAAGGGATCTTAGGAGGTCAGCTAGTTTAACCCTTTGCTCAAAGCGGGACCATCCCTAATTAAATCATCCCAGCTAAAGTTTTGTCTAGCCGATTTTTGAAAACCTCCAAGGATGGAGCTTCCACCACCTCTCTGGGTAACCTGTTCCAATGTTTTACTACCCCCCTGGTGAGAAAATTCTTCCTAATATCTAACCTAAACTTTCCTTGCTGCAACTTGAGACCATTGCTCCTTGTTCTGTCATCTGCCACCACTGAGAACAGTCTAGCTCCATCCTCTTTCGAACCTCCCTTCAGGTAGTTGAAGGCTGCTATTACATCCCTTCCCCACTCCGGTCTTCTCTTCTCTAGACTAAATAAGCCCAGTTCCTTCAGTCTTTTCTCATAAGTAATGTCCCCCAGCTCTTGAACCATTTTTGTTACCATCCTTAGGACTCTTTCCAATTCTTTCTGTAGTGGGGTGCCAAACTGAACACAGTACTCCAGATGCAGCCTCACTAGTGCTGAATCGAGGGGAATAATCACTTTCCTTGACCTACTGGCAACACTCCTACCAATGCAGCCCAGGATGCCACTGTAACCCCAGGTCCTTTTCTGCAGAGCTGCTGCCCAGTCAGTCAGCCCCCAGCCTGTACTGGCGCATGGGATCATTCTGTCCTAAATGCAGGACTTTGCACTTGTCCTTGTTGAAATCATGAGATTCTTTTTGGCCCAATCCTCCAATTTGTCTAAGTCACTCCGAATCCTAGCCTTACCCTCCAGCATATCTGCTACTCCCCCCAGCTTGGTGTCATCTGTAAACTTGCTGAGGGTGCACTCTATGCCATCTTCCACATCTTTCATGAGTGCACTCTATGCTATCTTCCAATTTGTTGAGATAGTTTTAGAAGTGTTGCTATGTCTCCTGGCATTGCATCCTTCTTTATCAGTGTTGTATCACTGCTACCTAACAATATGCACCTATATACATATGTAAGATAGAACAGAATGTAAATTATATACATATATACATACACACATACACCACAGCTTAAAAATATACAATATCAGGTATTATGCAAGTTTTTTTTCTTTATTAGGAATTTAACATATTTGTTACAAGGTCCTCCAACTGAGTGTTTCAGTCTATAATAAACCTTTGTCAAATCTGTGTTTGACCACAGGATGGCAGAAGTATATATCCAGACATTCTTCTTTCTTCAGTTTGTTACCAACTACATCAAAGGTGTATACAATGCCTTTTTTACTTATACTGCTTAAGGTTTCTTGTGCTCTATAAACTAAGCTACTTTGATCTCTAGAGTAAATTAAAAGTGCAGTGCAGTTCTTGAATCTTACTCTAGAATTAAGTTGAGAAAAGGTCATTTCCAAGAGCTAATAGAAGTCAGATGTTGTACAGAAGCTCAAAAGTTTTCAGGCACAACTCAAAAACTGATCTTGCTATTTTATTTTCCATACAAAACATTGTTTTCATTGTGGCTAAGCTAAAATTGCGCTTGTTTATTTTACATTTAACAGAGCTTTTAAGACTGCTTGCAATGGTAATCTTAAGTAACCATCAAACAAATGAAAATAAGACTGTCCTCGTGGCATGTGTGTTGGATACGTTTATGCAGCTTGCGTTTGAGCTAACAGGATAAATAACTGGATGTCTCATTAACCCAAAATGATGCCATAGGGATACCCACATTTTATTCCCAAATTATAAGTGATGTTTTAAATTCTTGGCTCAACTTCAGCAAATTTATGACTCTTTGAATGACTTTCTGCCCTGATTTAAAAAAAAAGATAGTAGTAAAACTAAGTAGTAAAACATTGGAGAACTCCAGATTTCCATATTCTTCTGAATTTACTGCATCAAAATGTATCTAAATTTGCAACACAAAGCAAGGTAGTTCAAACCAGCACAAGTATCCTTTAAAATACTTTCCTTAAGTGCAAACTTAACATTGTACAAACCAGTAATCAGTATATGTTCTCTTCAGGAGTACTGACTCGGTTTTTGTTTTGCCAAGCATAGTTATTTTAATTTTGAACATACATATTTCTTCATTGACGTTTCTGGTGGGGGAAAGTGAGGAGAAACCAGACAGGAGAAAAATTTTGTTTTCTTATTCATGAATACAGATAATTTACTTATTTTATGTACCTTTTGAGTTGTACAGTCAACTGTATAGACTGGGCCTTTGTGTATTTTACTGTGGTGCAAGGCCTTACTATATAAAGATAAAAGAATCATAATTTAAAATCTGGAAGGTTACAAAGCTAGAGGAAAAGGGTGAATATTCACTCTATCAAGATGTATACTTCAAATATTGTAGGCAACAAAATTTGCTATACAAGAATCAGAGGTATCAATGAAAAAAATTAAAACTCTTTATCTACAAGCCACTTCTGGAAATGTTAAAGGAGGAAAATGTTTAAGAGGCAAAGGAGGACTGCAGGCATTTCTATATCTTTGCCAGTGAACCATAGGCATTTTGGAACAATGTGGATTAAAAGGAAAGAACTACACAAGACATAGAAAAGTGCCATTTATACAATAGAGCCATATTAAGGAGGACAGATTAATATTCCAGTTGTAGTTTCTGTCACAACCCAATTAATCAGTGCCCATGTCACTTGCAAGAGATACCATTCAGACCATCATCTGATCAACTAAGGGTTAAAAGAAATTCTTGCCAGAAACTCCTGAAACAAAATCCTGGCGGAGAGCTGTATATAATTTATGCCCACGTCACAACTAAGAAACGAAACTTAAAACTGGTCAGGGTGAAAGGGGATAGCCCTGCCATAAATCCCTGCAATTGGTCAAGAAACAAGCGTAAGCCCCTCATCATAACCTCATACGTAACAGGTAGAAAACCTAACCCACTACCTTGTAACCTGATAGCAACCTGAGAGCACAAAGAACTGCTGCTTGCCAGAAAATTAAAGATTCCACATATTCATCATTGGGTATCTCCGTCAGACACCTCTGTCTATAAATAGTTTAGCAACTTCCGCCCAGGTGGAGAACCCCGGAAAAATCTCTGAGGAGAGACCTGAGTCCATCACCAGAGTAGACTGACGGTCTGATCAGCTGTCACTCTCTCCCCATCATAGTTAACTTTGACGTAGTAAAGTCCTGCAGGCTCGATGCCATTCTTAGCGCGCTTCGTTCATCATCGGTTGATATCGTAACCCGACCTTATACGCTCAACTGTAATCGATGCAACTATAACGAAACAAAGGCTCAGCCTGCGTCGCACGTCACTATCTGGGCGACGTAAGTAAACAATCTCCTGTAACCAACACGCGTCTGTGCCTGGTTAATTCCACTCCATCCATCACTACCCGCTTGTTGAGGCGACAGTTTTACTGCTCCAGTGCGGGGGGTCAGCAAGCGGCTGCCGGCAGCTGCTCTGATTCTCCGACAGTTTCCATGCAACTTAGATATTAACCTAGTAGCAACTAATCCAGTTGCATTAGTTGCTAATAGGTTAAAGTCATTTCAAACACTGACGTCAAGGAAATTGCACTGCTAAAGGAAAAGTAGATCTAAGTTTGGAAAAAAACAAATTCCTTGGTAGTTTTAAACGGAGTGAAACAGATGAGGGGAGACATTTTTATCATATTTCAGGATTCTTATGCCAAAGGATGATATGAAAGAAGGGGGGTTGGTAATCTTGGAAGACATCAATATGTTATTGCTCAGAAAAGTTTAGCAACTGGAGTTTAGACTAACACAGTACTTTATTATTGCTCTCTACTGCTCCATGATCAATTTATATAAGTTACTCACCATCTCATATGATTCTTTACAACCCCTTAAAAATGTATCTGCAATATCTCGGTAGAAGTGTCAGGTTCAGATGCTTTAACATTTTATAAACTGAATTTCTTTTATGTTTATATGGGTTGGAATATAAACATATAAACAATATAGCCACAAAAATCAATAACAAAAGCAGAAGTAAATTACTTCTTTGCCAAACAAAAGAAGAAACAAGAAAAAAAAAAAAAAGGGAATCAGACAGATTTTTGAATCTTTGTAAGCTTTGGGACTTGAGGAAATAGACTGCTATTATTAACAGCAAAATGCTCTTCTCACAGAGAAAGAATAGATAGAACTCCCATATATTAATAAGCACATCTACATGTGCATATTAATACCACAAAATAGACTCCAGCACTTATCACGCTGGAGTTTATTGCTCTCGGGCACCGTGTTTATATGTGCAGCCAGGACCGCAGCACATTGAGCCAGGTTGGAGCAGCCTCGGCTGATAGCAGGCTGAGGGTCAGGGGCCGACTGTGGCACGAGGGTGCTCCAGTGCAGGGCCAGCTGGCAGGCATTGCCTGCACTCAAGAACCCTTGTGCCCCAGCCAGTCGGGGCAGTGTCTACATGTGCGTTACTGTTGAGTAAAAAACTCTGCAGCAGGATAGTACCTATATCACTCACCTGGCAAACAACAGACTTGGATTATAGGCCCATCTCATGCAGAGAGAGTTTGAACCTGCATCTCTAAATTTCTAGTGCAATGTTCTGACCTCCATACCATAGGTTAGGCATGAGCCCTCCTCTGCCCCCCAGGGCAGCCAAAGCAGGGAGATAATGTGGAGCCCAAGAAAAGGATGAGCTAGAGCGTGTGTGGCTCAATGAGATGCATGCTGCTGGATTCTAGCCTGGGCTTTTGCCCCTGATAGAGCAGAAACTTCCCTACTACTTTGCATCTATTTTATCCAATGGCTATCAAAAGCAAGGCACAGTGCCTCAGCTTCAAGAGAAGGGCTAGAGAAGGGCAACACTTTAAAAACAGAGGCAACAAAAATAACATTCACATATGGTGAAGATAAAATCCAATCTGCATTTATAAAAGATGCACATACAAATTGCTAACTAATTCTTTGCAGACAAGGCTGCCTGTATTGAAAGCTAGAGGATGGAATTTTAGGTTGAATATACTCGGCAGCAAAATACCCATTGACTTCAATAGGTCAGGAGTACATTCTATGGATGTTCTAGTCCACTTAGGTGCCTAAGTGTGTTCTATTCCACCCTATCAGAGACCCTGGAAAGGCAGTTGTCACAACTGGGCCACAACTCTAGCCTGGGCCTTTGCCCCTGATAGAGCAGAAACCAGCAGAACAGCTGGTGGGGAGCTGCATCAGAGTTTGACAGCTGGAAGCTCCATCCACACTGCCACCTGTTCTCCTCCTGGCTGTAGTATGGGCACAGCTGGAAGCTACCCAGCCGAGTTCCCCACCACCTGGAAGCTGAGCCTGCATTACAACTAGGGAGTAGGGGGTAAGGAAAAGTGGTGGCAATATGGGTGCAGCTTCCAACTGCCCAGTCCCAGCATGGGTATGGGCAGAGTCAAAGCCTTCTGGCTGCATGGACCAGATCTACATCTGGACCATGGGCTATATGTTGCTGACCCTGATTCTAGAGGTCTAGTATATTATCTTTAGATGTAATACAAAATGAAAGTTCTAGTAAATTTTTCCCCCCTCATATTCTTTGTGAACTATTCAAGTTTTTTCATTTGTTAAATTGAAGCCTAAGCAGTCCTACCAAATCTCAATTTTTTCTGTCATTTTTGGCAAAATAAATACATTTTTTGAGCTTAGACATAGCATATGAAATTAAGATAGACTTCATTTGATTTAATACTGCCTGGAAAACCTGCTTATGTTTCCAGGATTTTAACTTTTTTTTTTTTTTTTTTTAGTTTATATAGTTCTTAAAACAAGTCTTTTGCTGATATACAGAAATCAGTCCTGTGGTGTTGGTGAGATTGGGGTTTGCTAGATAGCAAAAAAGGGATTTAGGCAGGTTTACAAGAGTAATAAAGTGAAAGGTGGCATGAGAGAAGGGGAATATTCAGCAGGAAAAAACTTCTGTATTAGCTGACAGCTATAGTGTTTTCTTTGGACTTGGACCTTCTTTGGAAGGACAAAAGTGCTGGTAACTAAATGGTGCAATTGGAACTTTCACCAACAGTTTTGCTCACGACATCATGATCAATCATGTCAGGATAGATAAAGGGTGGTTAATGTTTTGACCTTCAGATTTATCACTAATACAAACAAACAGTTCCAAGCTTTCCTAAGCCATAAAGAAAGAAAAACAAATGAAGTCTTCTAGGCTTTCCTTTGTATTCTAAACTTTCTTCTGAAAGGAAAAAATTAGAGTTGTATAATTTGGCATTACCAGCAATACAGAAAGCGTAAATCACTCCGGAGAGAACACTTCAGAGCTCCAATATGGAACCTTTCTAAGAGCTTATATGCATAATGCCCAAGTCTAAAATTTGCCTGATGAATTTAAACATTCCCACTGACTTTCCTTCAGTGGGAGACAGAGCAGACCCTTGAACAAATGCAATAATGTTCAAACAGTTGTCTCAGCATTTGTCTTTTTATTTCTTTATACAAGTATATCAAATTGTTTGCCAATCAATCTTGGGCATGCACATGCAGTTTATGTATTCAGTGGGTTATATTGTATGAGAAATCTAAAAAGGCTGGGAATTTAGTCTTCTGTTTATGAATATCCAGTAAAGAAGGATTTGTTATGACATTACATTTTTGGTTATAATTGTGTGTATATAAAAAACACTTCTGGTATTCTATTTGCTGCCAGAAGTTGCTCCTATTCCATTTTTAGGATTATTTTTCAAGATAGTTAAATTTGCCCAAACAGAAAAACAGGCACTTAGGGTAGCAATGCTGTGCAACCTGCCTCCTTTGGACTTCTAGTGGTACAATATTCCAGTTCAGAAACAATCTAGATGCTTTAGTGGCAGCAAAGGTTTCCTCTTCTCTGAAATGAAATGCCTTCATTTTTACTTAAAAAAAAAAAAAAAAAAAAAGGCTTGTGTGCGCCAGCATTTCAAAAGTATTAATAATCAGACCATAAGGGATATTTCCACAATGTATTTCTGTTCCTTTTAGACTGAAAATAAACAGGATGGGACTAAGTTGCCAAAAGCAGCTCAATATATTTGCTGAGACAACATTTCAAGAACTTCTGCATACCTATTTTTGAAACGTTTGTCTCTGTCTTTACTGTTGTTTTTCACGTCGAACATTAAACAAGTTAGTGCTTCTTTAGCTCCGTATTGCGTTATCTACTTTTATCTGTGTTATAAGGAGGAAAGTTGTTCAAACTTCATAAATATTGCGTTACTTCCTTGTTAAACCAAGTAGAATCTTATCCATTTGGAATGCCTTAATTTGTTGTTGATGTAGTAGTAATACAACTAATAAATTAGTCTCTGGAAAACTCCAGTGTCCAGTGCCTCTCAGACCTTTTTTAAAGAAAATGAAGTCTTGACAGTATATTCTGCTTGTGTACTGTCTCAGTTTAAAAAAAAAAACAAAGAAGGCAATCAGCTTTCAACACAGAATGGCAAGATAAAAGTCCCTACAAAATGGGGTATTTGCTTGTTAATAAGCAAAAAACAACTGTGAAAGGCCCAGAGTTGAGGCTAAGAAGGCATTCGTAATTAAACAGATGTAAAAAAAAAGATGGAGGCAGAAATTCTTACTGAAATTATAGAATGTCACTGAAACTACCTGGACAGCGTGCCAATCCAATAGTTCATAGAACTTCTACCAGGGATGTGGCACTTTACAAGACTTGGAAGATTAGGACATAACTGAATATTCTAGTTCTACCCTACACCTCTCTCTGTCCATTTCATGCCATGCTATTGGTTGCATCACATGGAGCCTGTGAGGAACTAATCCCCATTTTCACTGGAAATTTACTGGTTCTATTTCCAAGGGGTCTTTCATGGCCATGGAGGAGGGAGCTAGATTTTGCATTTCATATATAATATGCTGTTAGTCTTCCTTGCTTCTGACAATGCATGCCTAATTCAGTAATAGCCCGTGAAAAATATAAGCTTAGATAACACATTATTTTCATCGCCATTGGAAAGGTGACATCTAATAACACATTGCCAGTGAAGGCAACATATTTTGGATAAAGTGTATACACTCATGTAGGGATATTGAGGATACAGGCAAGGGAGTAAGTTGTTTCTTAATATTGTTCAAATTTGTATTCTCAACATATATTGCAAATTACTTAAATATGCACTAAAGCAATATACGGATTATTATGTCTAAAATACATCCATACTTTTATCATCAACTCAAAGACAAGGTCAATTTGCACTTAGTGGTTTATCAAAGCAATGAGATAAAGATATAAAACTTTGTGTAACCAATGGCACATGAGGAGGTAAGAACTGCAACATTACATCTGGCTGCCTTTGTTTCTGCAGTCCAAATGACCAGGTACACATTTAGAACCGACTCAGTTGAGGGCAGCCTCCTGCACAAGTCTGGCACCAAACTCACATCTGAGACGGCACAGCTGGAACTATTTGTTAAGCACAACCTACTCATTTACCGTATACTCGTAATTATCTCAGGTTCATTTATGGATGTGAACCATTTTAAACACTGCTAAAAAAAAAAGCACAGCAAGCATGTCAAAGCACCAAATGTCTTTTAGGGGAGGGTGCTTTTCCCTCACTGCTGTTTAAACCCTTCACTTGGTGATTTGCAATGGGATTCTGTGTATTTTCTAGCAAAATATCACCACTGAGGGGGAAACAGGTCTAGACCTCTTGGGACAAATGTGCCATTTTTACTAGGCCAAGACCTTGGATGTTTTACCAGCGTTTCTTGCTTCCTCTTAATTTGTGCATACTTTCAATCACAAGGAAACTTAATTCCACTTCCACCAGAACGTCATTTGGAACAGTTCAATTCCCGCTGAACCACAACCTGCACAAACCTCTGAATGAAACAGTGGTAAAATTGCCCTGAGATCCCCGAGTCTCAATGCTTCTTCTGTTGTCAGGAAATACCTATGAAAGAGTCCCATCTCTGCCTCTAGTGCTTCTACACAAAGAAAACAGCCCTTTGTTTTGTTGCTTTGCTTTCTTAAGTGGAAGAGATCTGTGCTGCTGGTCTAAAACTTCCAATCTGCTGATTATTCACACGTAGATACCAATATGAGGCCACAGTAGAATTGGTTGGGGTTTTTTTGTTTGCTTTTCTACATGCAGAACACTACATGAACAAGAAGAGCACCAAGGCTACACAAGTACACATTTCAAAGTTAAATAACGTTAATATTTGCTACAACAACTTAATCTGGGCATGTGCATTAAGACAGTGTGTGATCATATATTTAAAAACTATTTTCCCAATAGAAACTTTTTTCTGATTTAGTGCATAGAAGGGACAGTACTCACTAAATTCAATACTTCATTTTCATTGTTATTCAAAATGCGATCCCAAGCCTTATTTACTGCATAATATTGATACCCCAACTATTTAAATATACAAAACTGAATTTCTTCATGGGCTTCTCTGTAGTTCATGGCAACAATGGGCGCCTATACACGTGCAGGGAGGCAGCTCCAACATGCTACATTACAGCGTGTTGGAGCACACTCGATTATTTGAATCTACGGGAGTATGATAATTACTGCACTCCAGCAGACTCCAGATCATACGCATCAGTGGCAGGGTGGCAGGGGAGCTTTAACTAAAGCTTGTTTGATGAGCTTTAGTTAAACCACCCCTGTTGCTATTTTTCAGCATGGGGACCCTGATACATGTAATGCTCTGGGCACTGTAAATTAGAGTGGCTCCTTCCCCCCCCCCCCCGGAGCATGTCTGTAAACACTGAATATTATCTGTGCGATTCATAAGATTTAATGATTTACTTTCATAACACTCCTGTGGGTTGAGTTTTATTCCCTTTGTACAGGTAGGAAACAGAGGCAGAGAGAGAAAATAAAATGTAGTCAATTTTGGATTGAGGACCTACAACATGTATGACGTACATGAAGCACTATATAATGTTAAGTTAAAAGCACAGCTCTGATTCACTCCAGCCAGCACTGCAGCTGTGAATGCACAGCATTTCTCAAAGTCAGACCCTGGGATCACAAGTCAGGCACTGAGAAATGAGCAGACACTTGGCAACCACAGGTGAAGAGTCTATCATGCTAGGCAAGTCATTTAAACCAAAGGAACTTTGTGGCAGAGGCAGCGATAAATTCTTATTCTCCAGCTTGGCATTCAACTGCCTTCACGCTTAATCCCCTTCCACATTCTGTCCATATCTTTTACCCCTGATAATATGAGGCAGGAGTCCTACACAGACAACAGCTGCTTTCAGTACATTACCCCGATTCATCCCCAAAGCAGGCCCAGGGTGGTTGGGAAGGAGGAACTGTTGGCAATTAATAAAAACTGTAGCATTTGCACAAGAGTTGAACTGAGGTTGCCCAGGCAATTGGAATGATGACATAGCCTAACAATGAGTGTTTAACGCTAATACTGGAAATATTTCAACAACTTTTCCTTCCTGCAATTAATTTAGTTTAAGCAAAGCAAAGCCTGGAGCAACATACAGAGACCATAGTTTGGGATTTTCTGAAGGAGCTAGGTGAGAGAGAGGGGGGAGAAGAATTGTGTCACTCACTATCCCATTGTTTCCCATGAAAATCTCATCCCCCAAAATAAAACTATTGGTTTATGGTCAGTGGTCATAACTGCTCCACATGGAACAGAGCTATTCCAAGTGACATCTCTGCATGCTTATACCTCACTGGATGGTCTGAGCATCTCAAGGACTCTGCCCATATATCGTACTGGAGGGTCAGACTGGTCACAGAATTATTCCCCCTAGGGTTGATTAAAAGATTAAACATAACTGGGTTCTTATTTTGTTAATTGAGAAAGGCCCTCCTGCTCATTATGTTCACCACTGAGTTTAGAATTGAGTTTGGTTTATCAGTGAAAATCTAGGTCCAGGCAGAAGCAAAACCAATTAGATAATTTGTAAAATGTCTCATCTGCTGCACTGCACCTTTATGTCCTTGTACTCCCAGAGTCTCATTTATACTGCCCGAGTTTAGGCAGCTGCTATTTTCTTCATTTGCCTCTCAGTTCTTTAGTCTGATGTTAAGAGCCTCAGAACTTCTTTCAAGGTATGCTTTACAGTCTTAATTTCTTATAAGTGAAAATATCTAAATCCATTATTAAGACCAAACATATCCATGTTGGGACTTTAATGCCCATAGGGATTAACCTATTCTTCACTATTTAGTAAATGCAAAAAAGAAAAAAAAAAAGAAAAAAGAAAAAAAAAGATTACTCTCCCCCTCATAATTGTACATTTTTCTGAATGCCTGAAAGGGACTCAGTAATCTTTATAAATGATTCATCAAAAGAAATAACAAGGGAGAGGAGTTTAGCAATGCAAGCCTGAGCAAGATGAAGTCACTGAAACAGCTCATTATAACGGAGAGACTGAATTAATGAATGAAAATATAAAAATTTAAATAAAGAAACAAAAAGTGCCTTCAAATAATTAGAATCCAAATAATCTAATTAAGGGAAAACAATATAGGATAAAAGTAGTACACATGATGTAAAAATGATCCGCAGATTATTATGCAAAAAGATAGTTTACAAACAACTTTATTTTGTCCTGTTTTCAAGTATTTCTTTATAAAGAATGCTTCAATACCTTGACCTATATTAAACAGACCACACAGTAAAGGAATATTCTGTTCTAAGGTAGCCTAAACAGACCGCAAGCAAATACTTGGAAAAAAGGTGGTTAACAAAGACTGCTTTCATACCCAGGAGATTTTCTGAATTTCATAGCTTTTAGAAGTTCAGTCTACATTTAGCCCAAAGAATATCAGTCAGCTAAAGTTACATGTAGGCATGGACATTATACAGGTCAAGAAATGCAATGCAAACACGTATTTCTGCAATCTGTAAACATCTGCTTGAAGTGGGAAAAAAATAAAGGTACAATGTAAAGAAGGGAAATGAAAATTTGGAACAAAAGAACCTGGTGTTAAAAACAATTAACTCACTGCTCCAGTTCTGGAGTTCTTATATTTTACTTAATTTATATTAGCACCCAATCAGTCAGGTTCAAAGGAGAAAGAATTGTTACTTAACGTCACTAAGTAACCTGCTTAGAAGTGTTACTGTAGTATATGGCAATCAAGTATATTACTGCTAAAGCTCTCAAATATTGCCTATCTTGATCAAGACTTAAGCATTAACTAATGAGAGAAATAATTTAAATAGTAACAGGTGAACATACAGGGTATTAAAAGAAAACTTTGTGATCATGCACATCATGATGAACAATAATTCCTTTAAATGTATAAGTCATTAAATACAACACACTTTCTAGAAGTAGGCACTGAAAATAGCAATGTGCTAAATTTACTAAAATACACAAGAAAACGCTAGTATTAATTTAAAATTACCATTTATTTTTCACAAGGTCACATAGTTTTTAAAAACACTATTTTGGCACCTTAGACTTCATGGTTTAATGGTTGTTTCAAGTTTGTTTTTTTTTAAATTACAAACAGTAGATACAGTAGGAATATTTAAAACTGATTCCTTTATACATGGCAAGTCAAACCACTTAGGTTCATAAAAAGAGTCTTTTGCAACTTCATTTTCCTGATATAAAATTCAAGTAAGAATAGAAAATTGTGTTTACAAAACATCCTGATATTTCCTTACCAATGCTTTGAAAACAAGATTCTGCTTTCTAGTGTTGATCTGGTACATCTACAAAAATACCTCATTTCAATTGAAGGACACTTGGCGAAGAGAAGTAACATTTTAACTGGATGAGTTCTTTAAAAAAATTTTGCAATATTACATAGAAGTGCACACTTTTTATCTAAGTTATTCAGTCTGTTTCTTCATTTCTACAATGAATCCTTTTCAGCAATGCACATATTTCTTTTCAGAGGAGATGCATTTTAGTACGTTATATCAACAAACATTTTTAAAAGGTTTAACTGAGCGGTTTCATGAAGTAGCCACCAACATGAATAATTTTTTACTTAAATGAAAAATTTTATTCACTTTTGCTGGGGACTGGGATTCACTTGATACTACTGCTACATGCTCTTCTACTGGTATCTTTAAAATATAAATACCAAACAAATTCAGCTGTTTCACTTTACTGAAGGAAAACCAGAAAAAATTTAGAGATATAAAATCATCCAGTAATTTTTGCTGTAACCGAAAAATTGATTCATTTAAAAAAGTAGTTCCATTTTCCCTTCCTACCATGCTCCACAAGACAGCAAAAATGGAGAAATAAGCAGGATATTCTTACTTTGTGACTTAAGGCTCAGAAAATACTTTTGGAAAATTTCCCAACAATTTTAAAGCTGTTTTTATTGTTCAATCTTCTAGTCCAAAGTAAAGATGCTGTCTATAGGAAGCAATTTACATTTTCTTTTATCATGATTGCTATCTTCTTGGAGGAAAACTATAAATAAGTATTTGTGCCAAAGAATCAAACACTGGCTTTGAAATGGCAGAAAAAAATTTAAAAGTTAAGGATCAATGAACGATACTGCAATGTATCTCGTTCCATTTAAAATGGGAAGTCCTTCATGTAAATGAGTAAGTCTTCCTGGATGCATGAAACTCCATCCTTTTCTGGGTGACTCAATGGAACAGTTGTACCTAAGGAATTTGCAACCACCTCCCTGTCACAAAGTAAGAGAAAAAAAGAGCTTAGTTCGGTTTATAACTGCGTTTACAAACAGGGATTGTTATTTAAATAGAAAGTGTTTATTAATAGATTATTAACAAAGGAATTTCATTAGCTATTAGTGATAAGGCTACTTAAGTGATGTTGTCTTTGGTGTTGTACCTGTGGCAGAAATGGTGAAGTCTAGTCCATTTTGCATTGACAACCAGCAGCTCCTTTAACTAGATGCAACAGTGTATTTTTAAGTACACCACCTTTCAGAAACACTATTGAAAGTGTTATAACATTAGACTAGGGCAGTGGTGCTCAGTCTTTAGGCCCTGCGTTAACTCCTCTCATTCCCATGCTCCCGGGATGCTGCCTCTATCCAGCCTGCGTGTGCCTGAATTGGCTCTACACTACCTCTTCCTGACCCTGTGCATCCGTATTGAGCCCCACATGCAGGGCAATGCTATCTGGCCCAAGGGGCTCCCATGGGTGTAGAAATTTGGCAGCTGGGGAGTGGCCATCATTCAACCGCTGTCAAATTTTTGGATCTGCATGGAGCCTTGCAGGCCAGATGACAACTCCATGGGCAAGATCTGGCCCACAGACTGGGGCTTGAGAACCCCTGCCCTAGGGGAATGGACAAACATTCATTGAGAAGAGTTTCAAAAGTGGGTATATGTGGAGGGAGAGGGGAAGGGGTGGGCAAACTGTTGCTCAGGAGCACAGGCCTGTAGGAAACCTATACCAACTTTAACTTCGCTTCACCCAAGGTTAGAGCTGAAGCAATATAGCTCAGGTAGTACTGAATCACATTTTAATTGCTTTCTCAAATCAGAGCTCTCGAACAGGAATAGCATTTTCTAAGTGAAGCAGGTTTCATAATCGTTTAACCATAAGCCTAGAGAAAGTATTGCATGCCTTAGTGCAGCGGTTCTCAACCTTGATAGACTTGAGTCCCCCTTCAGAAAACACCAGCTCTCAAGTTCTCTCTCTCATTTTTTCACTACAGAAAAAATAAGAGAGAGATTGTTCTCTTGCAAACAACTCAGAAAGACCTCAACAGGTCAGAATGATCTCTGGGCATACCCAGACAATTGTGGATGTGCAGTGCGTGGCACCACAGACCTGTCTATGCCATGATACTTGGCACAAGAAGGTATTCCCCACACTGCTACTTTGCAGCATGGGGGCATTTTTTGACCCCGGGAGATCCCGGGACCCTTGAAAGGACCTCAAAGCACCCCAGAGCGTCACAGCACAACAGTACCTATGAAGCAGCTGTTCCTATGAATCACTGCATTAGTGGGTAAAAATTAAACAAGCTGCTCTAACTAGAGTAAGTAATCCAAGGCCAGATTCTACTCCTAATTACCATATTCTCTTGCTTACAACATGCACCTTCCCTCAAAATTTGGAGGGGGAGGGCAGTGTTGTAATAGAAGAAATACAGTAACAGAAGTTGCTGTCACTTCAGCTTCTGCAGGGAAAAATGAAAGTAAAGCTGCATGTGCTACAGCATGCAGGGATGCATAGCTGCTCGCTTTCAATATCAGTTTTAAATATTTGAAAAAGTTTATCTAAATGCAGAGATAAAATAAAATTTTTCATTTTGGATGGATACAAATATTTAATTCTGTCCAAAACAAAATGTTTAGTTTCATTTTCAAGTTACTTATCCCTTTTTAAACCATCTTCCCACCATCCCTCTACCCTAGCACAGCCCCCCCAAGGAAGGAGTACTGTCTGCCTACTAGGGATGTGCCATTTTGCTTCAACTTCTGTTTCAACAGAACAGTGTTTCATTTGGGTTCAAAAACAGTGTTCTGTTTCATTTCGTCAAAACTGTTTCAACATTTCGCCCATAGGCTACAATGGGAAAGCATGAAACTGCCTATAACTTTGTCATTTCTAGCCTGATTCATATGAAACTTGCAGGAAGGATAGCCCCTTCTGAGGGCCTAAAGCCTACCAAGTTTCAAGGAGATAGGTACAGAGAGTTCTGGGAAACTGTACCTCAAGGTGCTGACAAGCAAAACTGTCACTTGCCAGCAGCAGCAGACTCCTGTGATTTGGCAGACAGATCCGGGGCCACACCCCGAGGAGGGCTGCGTAAGACTCCTCCCGGGGGCGCAGAAGCAGCCTCCTGTCATCCAACAGGCAGACTGGAGGCCCGCACTCCCAGGAGGAATCTGGCACAGGCTCCCCGGGCTGCCGGACTCCTCCCGGGGGTGCGGGCAGGCCCCCGATCTGCCTGCCGGATCACAGGAAACTGCTGCTCCTCACTGCAGCCAGCAGCATCACCAATCTTTCCAGTGCTGGGTGTGGGCTGCACCCAGCACCGGTCCCAGGCAGCAGGAGCAGCCTCCTGTGATCTGGCAGGCAGATCGAGGGCCCCCTGCAGTCCTGGGAGGTGTCCGGCAGAGCCCTGCAGCCCTCCCCAGGGTGCAGGCCCCCAGTCTGCCTGTCGGATCACAGGAGGCTGCTCCTGCCGCCTGGGACCAGCACTGAAACCAAGTAAGCCCAGCTTTGAAACTCAAAACCTTTTGAAATTTTTTAAATGTTTCGAGTGCCCTTGTTTCGAAGCTGTTTTGAAGGCATTTGTTTCATTTCGATTTCGCTGTTTTGAGCTCAAAACACATCAAAACAGCTTTGAAACAAAACACACAGCGACATTTGACACAGCCTTACTGCCTACCTGTGAGGTGAGCAGTGTTACAGACTGATGGAGTGCAACAGTAACAGCACATAGTTGGAGGTGGGAAGGGAGCTACAGAGACTCCTGTAGCCACAAAGTCCTGACAAGCGCTCCTTCAGGGTGCTGTGCTTCTGATCAGATACCAAAAACTTTTCCCAGAGCTCTCCCAATTATACAATTGGACTAATAAAAAAAATAACTAAAAAAAATCCTTGCCCCTCAGACATTTCCTGGAGAATCATAGCTACAACTTTCCCATTATACTAAATTCAAAATGTCATTTTGAAATAAAGACCTAAAAAGAACTGTTTTGGAAAGGTCCAAATTGCTATTTCTGAAATCAATTCTTACTTAAAATGCACTGAAATAAAACATCTCAGTATTTAATTTTCCCCTGCATTTTTTCAATCTAAATTTGCCAATGTCAACCCAATTTCAAATAGTTTCAGACCTTCCAATACATTATTTTTCAGCAAATTTACTAGTTATCCCCCGACCCCAAAAGCCCAGAAACTTCACGTTTCAATCTGTGCTGTCTTTTCTTCATTCACATGATCCAAACTACATCTATTTGGACCCAACCATGGAAATGATTAAGGGAAAGATCAATCAAAATTAGCAATTTTTAGTTGAATGAATAAGTGCCAGACTTACTTGAAAATCTTCTCCCACTTTGTTTAGAGCAATGTTGATGGTAAATGTAGAGGAGTCATGATGAGGTCTAAGGGAACGTTGTCTGTCAGTAGTGTATTTTACAACAAAATTCAGCAGTGCACGTCCCTGAAACAAATGCATAGTAATCCAAAGGAATGTTAATTAGTGGGAGAATTTGTATTTTACATTCAAAAGCTTGACATTCAAAAGCTTTCATTAAGTCTATAAAGTCTACCCCAACCAGTTAATCTAATAAAAGGCATCACACCCACAAAAAAATCTTTGCCTTTTACATAATTCCCTGGATGATCATGGCTACAACATCACTTGGACACTACCCGTCATTAATATTCTCAAATAGAAAGAGAAGCAATTACAACAATATTGCATTTCTCTAATAAAAGTGAGGCACTATAGCTCAAGTTTTGATAATTTTCAGTCAAGGTACAGATTTGATAGTCATCTTATATTATTTACGTACAACTTTCTCTTAGTTTGAGAAAGAAAAGGTTAGGATTAATTAAAAATATATATTAATTGCAAATTATCTACTTGAAACCATTAATTAACATAATAATGACATGTTTACCTTGGTATAATAGCCAGCAAAGACTTTTAGAGTTACTGGTGCAATAAACTCTCGAATGAAATGCAGCCATTCATTATCCAATCCTATTTGCCTCATGTGAATATCATCAGTTGGGACATTTTCATAACCTCCAGATATACGGCTATCCTGATGTAAAACCAACACAGGCCTTGAAATAGGAGAAGCAGTTTTCTGGTACATATATAATTCAAGTTATAATCTGTTTGAAAAAACTAGAGAACTATGGATGTAAAGATATGGGACTACTGTTCCTGAAGGTATAGCTGAGATCACTTTAAACTAGCTAGCTCAGATACTGCTAGCAGTGTAGTATTAGCAGCACAGACCTTGGAGCAGACTGCAAGACCCACATGAGAAGTTTAGTACATACCCAAGCAGGTAACCCACACTGAGTTCCTCTAAGTTTAAAACTAGCTTGGCTACATCAATAAACAAATAATCGCAAAGTCAAAATATGCTCAGTAGTGGCAGAGCAGGTATATTGTACATTCCAATCAAGGAGTTTTATTGAGAATACTAAAATTCACAAGGAACTGCTATTTGCCAGGTTTGCTCACAAAAGGCGAGGCTTACCTTATGTTTTCCTCCTGACCACTGTCCATAATGTTCCATTTCTTCTACCAGTTCATCACAGGCAGTTTCAGAAAATATGGGAAACCAAAAGACATCTGGGCATGGCTATAAAAAACACCCACCTCCTCATCAGTGAGAAGTCATTTGTTACTGTGATCATTTTTACTATTTTTAACTGTTAAACACAATAATGTGCTATACAGGTCACTAACGGAATGTCACTATTTACATACAAAGTCAGAATTCAGGCCTACTGAAGTAATGAAATAATTTTTTGACCCATAACTGCATTTTCATTGGAAGTAAAAACTAACTACAATGGAAAAACACAGTACCTCTTCAACTTACAAAATGTTAATTATTTTAGGTTGTATAACATTCACAATTTTTCAACAGGTAACTGATCCCAACCTATCCCCTTGTAAAATATTTGTAGATTTTTTGTTACCATTACATTTGGCTTCTGCTAGGTTCCCTTTAAACTAAAATTTGAGAAAAGAAAAGAAATACTGAAAGTGAATTATCAAAGCAATGAGATAAAGATATAAAACTTTGTGTAACCAATGGCACATGAGGAGGTAAGAACTGCAACATTACATCTGGCTGCCTTTGTTTCTGCAGTCCAAATGACCAGGTACACATTTAGAACCGACTCAGTTGAGGGCAGCCTCCTGCACAAGTCTGGCACCAAACTCACATCTGAGACGGCACAGCTGGAACTATTTGTTAAGCACAACCTACTCATTTACCGTATACTCGTAATTATCTCAGGTTCATTTATGGATGTGAACCATTTTAAACACTGCTAAAAAAAAAAGCACAGCAAGCATGTCAAAGCACCAAATGTCTTTTAGGGGAGGGTGCTTTTCCCTCACTGCTGTTTAAACCCTTCACTTGGTGATTTGCAATGGGATTCTGTGTATTTTCTAGCAAAATATCACCACTGAGGGGGAAACAGGTCTAGACCTCTTGGGACAAATGTGCCATTTTTACTAGGCCAAGACCTTGGATGTTTTACCAGCGTTTCTTGCTTCCTCTTAATTTGTGCATACTTTCAATCACAAGGAAACTTAATTCCACTTCCACCAGAACGTCATTTGGAACAGTTCAATTCCCGCTGAACCACAACCTGCACAAACCTCTGAATGAAACAGTGGTAAAATTGCCCTGAGATCCCCGAGTCTCAATGCTTCTTCTGTTGTCAGGAAATACCTATGAAAGAGTCCCATCTCTGCCTCTAGTGCTTCTACACAAAGAAAACAGCCCTTTGTTTTGTTGCTTTGCTTTCTTAAGTGGAAGAGATCTGTGCTGCTGGTCTAAAACTTCCAATCTGCTGATTATTCACACGTAGATACCAATATGAGGCCACAGTAGAATTGGTTGGGGTTTTTTTGTTTGCTTTTCTACATGCAGAACACTACATGAACAAGAAGAGCACCAAGGCTACACAAGTACACATTTCAAAGTTAAATAACGTTAATATTTGCTACAACAACTTAATCTGGGCATGTGCATTAAGACAGTGTGTGATCATATATTTAAAAACTATTTTCCCAATAGAAACTTTTTTCTGATTTAGTGCATAGAAGGGACAGTACTCACTAAATTCAATACTTCATTTTCATTGTTATTCAAAATGCGATCCCAAGCCTTATTTACTGCATAATATTGATACCCCAACTATTTAAATATACAAAACTGAATTTCTTCATGGGCTTCTCTGTAGTTCATGGCAACAATGGGCGCCTATACACGTGCAGGGAGGCAGCTCCAACATGCTACATTACAGCGTGTTGGAGCACACTCGATTATTTGAATCTACGGGAGTATGATAATTACTGCACTCCAGCAGACTCCAGATCATACGCATCAGTGGCAGGGTGGCAGGGGAGCTTTAACTAAAGCTTGTTTGATGAGCTTTAGTTAAACCACCCCTGTTGCTATTTTTCAGCATGGGGACCCTGATACATGTAATGCTCTGGGCACTGTAAATTAGAGTGGCTCCTTCCCCCCTCCCCCCGGAGCATGTCTGTAAACACTGAATATTATCTGTGCGATTCATAAGATTTAATGATTTACTTTCATAACACTCCTGTGGGTTGAGTTTTATTCCCTTTGTACAGGTAGGAAACAGAGGCAGAGAGAGAAAATAAAATGTAGTCAATTTTGGATTGAGGACCTACAACATGTATGACGTACATGAAGCACTATATAATGTTAAGTTAAAAGCACAGCTCTGATTCACTCCAGCCAGCACTGCAGCTGTGAATGCACAGCATTTCTCAAAGTCAGACCCTGGGATCACAAGTCAGGCACTGAGAAATGAGCAGACACTTGGCAACCACAGGTGAAGAGTCTATCATGCTAGGCAAGTCATTTAAACCAAAGGAACTTTGTGGCAGAGGCAGCGATAAATTCTTATTCTCCAGCTTGGCATTCAACTGCCTTCACGCTTAATCCCCTTCCACATTCTGTCCATATCTTTTACCCCTGATAATATGAGGCAGGAGTCCTACACAGACAACAGCTGCTTTCAGTACATTACCCCGATTCATCCCCAAAGCAGGCCCAGGGTGGTTGGGAAGGAGGAACTGTTGGCAATTAATAAAAACTGTAGCATTTGCACAAGAGTTGAACTGAGGTTGCCCAGGCAATTGGAATGATGACATAGCCTAACAATGAGTGTTTAACGCTAATACTGGAAATATTTCAACAACTTTTCCTTCCTGCAATTAATTTAGTTTAAGCAAAGCAAAGCCTGGAGCAACATACAGAGACCATAGTTTGGGATTTTCTGAAGGAGCTAGGTGAGAGAGAGGGGGGAGAAGAATTGTGTCACTCACTATCCCATTGTTTCCCATGAAAATCTCATCCCCCAAAATAAAACTATTGGTTTATGGTCAGTGGTCATAACTGCTCCACATGGAACAGAGCTATTCCAAGTGACATCTCTGCATGCTTATACCTCACTGGATGGTCTGAGCATCTCAAGGACTCTGCCCATATATCGTACTGGAGGGTCAGACTGGTCACAGAATTATTCCCCCTAGGGTTGATTAAAAGATTAAACATAACTGGGTTCTTATTTTGTTAATTGAGAAAGGCCCTCCTGCTCATTATGTTCACCACTGAGTTTAGAATTGAGTTTGGTTTATCAGTGAAAATCTAGGTCCAGGCAGAAGCAAAACCAATTAGATAATTTGTAAAATGTCTCATCTGCTGCACTGCACCTTTATGTCCTTGTACTCCCAGAGTCTCATTTATACTGCCCGAGTTTAGGCAGCTGCTATTTTCTTCATTTGCCTCTCAGTTCTTTAGTCTGATGTTAAGAGCCTCAGAACTTCTTTCAAGGTATGCTTTACAGTCTTAATTTCTTATAAGTGAAAATATCTAAATCCATTATTAAGACCAAACATATCCATGTTGGGACTTTAATGCCCATAGGGATTAACCTATTCTTCACTATTTAGTAAATGCAAAAAAGAAAAAAAAAAAGAAAAAAGAAAAAAAAAGATTACTCTCCCCCTCATAATTGTACATTTTTCTGAATGCCTGAAAGGGACTCAGTAATCTTTATAAATGATTCATCAAAAGAAATAACAAGGGAGAGGAGTTTAGCAATGCAAGCCTGAGCAAGATGAAGTCACTGAAACAGCTCATTATAACGGAGAGACTGAATTAATGAATGAAAATATAAAAATTTAAATAAAGAAACAAAAAGTGCCTTCAAATAATTAGAATCCAAATAATCTAATTAAGGGAAAACAATATAGGATAAAAGTAGTACACATGATGTAAAAATGATCCGCAGATTATTATGCAAAAAGATAGTTTACAAACAACTTTATTTTGTCCTGTTTTCAAGTATTTCTTTATAAAGAATGCTTCAATACCTTGACCTATATTAAACAGACCACACAGTAAAGGAATATTCTGTTCTAAGGTAGCCTAAACAGACCGCAAGCAAATACTTGGAAAAAAGGTGGTTAACAAAGACTGCTTTCATACCCAGGAGATTTTCTGAATTTCATAGCTTTTAGAAGTTCAGTCTACATTTAGCCCAAAGAATATCAGTCAGCTAAAGTTACATGTAGGCATGGACATTATACAGGTCAAGAAATGCAATGCAAACACGTATTTCTGCAATCTGTAAACATCTGCTTGAAGTGGGAAAAAAATAAAGGTACAATGTAAAGAAGGGAAATGAAAATTTGGAACAAAAGAACCTGGTGTTAAAAACAATTAACTCACTGCTCCAGTTCTGGAGTTCTTATATTTTACTTAATTTATATTAGCACCCAATCAGTCAGGTTCAAAGGAGAAAGAATTGTTACTTAACGTCACTAAGTAACCTGCTTAGAAGTGTTACTGTAGTATATGGCAATCAAGTATATTACTGCTAAAGCTCTCAAATATTGCCTATCTTGATCAAGACTTAAGCATTAACTAATGAGAGAAATAATTTAAATAGTAACAGGTGAACATACAGGGTATTAAAAGAAAACTTTGTGATCATGCACATCATGATGAACAATAATTCCTTTAAATGTATAAGTCATTAAATACAACACACTTTCTAGAAGTAGGCACTGAAAATAGCAATGTGCTAAATTTACTAAAATACACAAGAAAACGCTAGTATTAATTTAAAATTACCATTTATTTTTCACAAGGTCACATAGTTTTTAAAAACACTATTTTGGCACCTTAGACTTCATGGTTTAATGGTTGTTTCAAGTTTGTTTTTTTTTAAATTACAAACAGTAGATACAGTAGGAATATTTAAAACTGATTCCTTTATACATGGCAAGTCAAACCACTTAGGTTCATAAAAAGAGTCTTTTGCAACTTCATTTTCCTGATATAAAATTCAAGTAAGAATAGAAAATTGTGTTTACAAAACATCCTGATATTTCCTTACCAATGCTTTGAAAACAAGATTCTGCTTTCTAGTGTTGATCTGGTACATCTACAAAAATACCTCATTTCAATTGAAGGACACTTGGCGAAGAGAAGTAACATTTTAACTGGATGAGTTCTTTAAAAAAATTTTGCAATATTACATAGAAGTGCACACTTTTTATCTAAGTTATTCAGTCTGTTTCTTCATTTCTACAATGAATCCTTTTCAGCAATGCACATATTTCTTTTCAGAGGAGATGCATTTTAGTACGTTATATCAACAAACATTTTTAAAAGGTTTAACTGAGCGGTTTCATGAAGTAGCCACCAACATGAATAATTTTTTACTTAAATGAAAAATTTTATTCACTTTTGCTGGGGACTGGGATTCACTTGATACTACTGCTACATGCTCTTCTACTGGTATCTTTAAAATATAAATACCAAACAAATTCAGCTGTTTCACTTTACTGAAGGAAAACCAGAAAAAATTTAGAGATATAAAATCATCCAGTAATTTTTGCTGTAACCGAAAAATTGATTCATTTAAAAAAGTAGTTCCATTTTCCCTTCCTACCATGCTCCACAAGACAGCAAAAATGGAGAAATAAGCAGGATATTCTTACTTTGTGACTTAAGGCTCAGAAAATACTTTTGGAAAATTTCCCAACAATTTTAAAGCTGTTTTTATTGTTCAATCTTCTAGTCCAAAGTAAAGATGCTGTCTATAGGAAGCAATTTACATTTTCTTTTATCATGATTGCTATCTTCTTGGAGGAAAACTATAAATAAGTATTTGTGCCAAAGAATCAAACACTGGCTTTGAAATGGCAGAAAAAAATTTAAAAGTTAAGGATCAATGAACGATACTGCAATGTATCTCGTTCCATTTAAAATGGGAAGTCCTTCATGTAAATGAGTAAGTCTTCCTGGATGCATGAAACTCCATCCTTTTCTGGGTGACTCAATGGAACAGTTGTACCTAAGGAATTTGCAACCACCTCCCTGTCACAAAGTAAGAGAAAAAAAGAGCTTAGTTCGGTTTATAACTGCGTTTACAAACAGGGATTGTTATTTAAATAGAAAGTGTTTATTAATAGATTATTAACAAAGGAATTTCATTAGCTATTAGTGATAAGGCTACTTAAGTGATGTTGTCTTTGGTGTTGTACCTGTGGCAGAAATGGTGAAGTCTAGTCCATTTTGCATTGACAACCAGCAGCTCCTTTAACTAGATGCAACAGTGTATTTTTAAGTACACCACCTTTCAGAAACACTATTGAAAGTGTTATAACATTAGACTAGGGCAGTGGTGCTCAGTCTTTAGGCCCTGCGTTAACTCCTCTCATTCCCATGCTCCCGGGATGCTGCCTCTATCCAGCCTGCGTGTGCCTGAATTGGCTCTACACTACCTCTTCCTGACCCTGTGCATCCGTATTGAGCCCCACATGCAGGGCAATGCTATCTGGCCCAAGGGGCTCCCATGGGTGTAGAAATTTGGCAGCTGGGGAGTGGCCATCATTCAACCGCTGTCAAATTTTTGGATCTGCATGGAGCCTTGCAGGCCAGATGACAACTCCATGGGCAAGATCTGGCCCACAGACTGGGGCTTGAGAACCCCTGCCCTAGGGGAATGGACAAACATTCATTGAGAAGAGTTTCAAAAGTGGGTATATGTGGAGGGAGAGGGGAAGGGGTGGGCAAACTGTTGCTCAGGAGCACAGGCCTGTAGGAAACCTATACCAACTTTAACTTCGCTTCACCCAAGGTTAGAGCTGAAGCAATATAGCTCAGGTAGTACTGAATCACATTTTAATTGCTTTCTCAAATCAGAGCTCTCGAACAGGAATAGCATTTTCTAAGTGAAGCAGGTTTCATAATCGTTTAACCATAAGCCTAGAGAAAGTATTGCATGCCTTAGTGCAGCGGTTCTCAACCTTGATAGACTTGAGTCCCCCTTCAGAAAACACCAGCTCTCAAGTTCTCTCTCTCATTTTTTCACTACAGAAAAAATAAGAGAGAGATTGTTCTCTTGCAAACAACTCAGAAAGACCTCAACAGGTCAGAATGATCTCTGGGCATACCCAGACAATTGTGGATGTGCAGTGCGTGGCACCACAGACCTGTCTATGCCATGATACTTGGCACAAGAAGGTATTCCCCACACTGCTACTTTGCAGCATGGGGGCATTTTTTGACCCCGGGAGATCCCGGGACCCTTGAAAGGACCTCAAAGCACCCCAGAGCGTCACAGCACAACAGTACCTATGAAGCAGCTGTTCCTATGAATCACTGCATTAGTGGGTAAAAATTAAACAAGCTGCTCTAACTAGAGTAAGTAATCCAAGGCCAGATTCTACTCCTAATTACCATATTCTCTTGCTTACAACATGCACCTTCCCTCAAAATTTGGAGGGGGAGGGCAGTGTTGTAATAGAAGAAATACAGTAACAGAAGTTGCTGTCACTTCAGCTTCTGCAGGGAAAAATGAAAGTAAAGCTGCATGTGCTACAGCATGCAGGGATGCATAGCTGCTCGCTTTCAATATCAGTTTTAAATATTTGAAAAAGTTTATCTAAATGCAGAGATAAAATAAAATTTTTCATTTTGGATGGATACAAATATTTAATTCTGTCCAAAACAAAATGTTTAGTTTCATTTTCAAGTTACTTATCCCTTTTTAAACCATCTTCCCACCATCCCTCTACCCTAGCACAGCCCCCCCAAGGAAGGAGTACTGTCTGCCTACTAGGGATGTGCCATTTTGCTTCAACTTCTGTTTCAACAGAACAGTGTTTCATTTGGGTTCAAAAACAGTGTTCTGTTTCATTTCGTCAAAACTGTTTCAACATTTCGCCCATAGGCTACAATGGGAAAGCATGAAACTGCCTATAACTTTGTCATTTCTAGCCTGATTCATATGAAACTTGCAGGAAGGATAGCCCCTTCTGAGGGCCTAAAGCCTACCAAGTTTCAAGGAGATAGGTACAGAGAGTTCTGGGAAACTGTACCTCAAGGTGCTGACAAGCAAAACTGTCACTTGCCAGCAGCAGCAGACTCCTGTGATTTGGCAGACAGATCCGGGGCCACACCCCGAGGAGGGCTGCGTAAGACTCCTCCCGGGGGCGCAGCCCCCGATCTGCCTGCCGGATGACAGGAGGCTGCTTGTGCCTCAGACCGATGGCCTGCCGGATGACAGGAGGCTGCTGCTGCCTAGGACCGGTGCTGAGCGCAGCCTGCACCCAGCACCAGGAAGCTTGGTGCTGCTGCAGGTCCCAGGTGGCAGAAGCAGCCTCCTGTCATCCAACAGGCAGACTGGAGGGCCGCACCCCCCCCACAGGCTCCCCGGGCTGCCGGACTCCTCCCGGGGGTGCGGGCAGGCCCCCGATCTGCCTGCCGGATCACAGGAAACTGCTGCTCCTCACTGCAGCCAGCAGCATCACCAATCTTTCCAGTGCTGGGTGTGGGCTGCACCCAGCACCGGTCCCAGGCAGCAGGAGCAGCCTCCTGTGATCTGGCAGGCAGATCGAGGGCCCCCTGCAGTCCTGGGAGGTGTCCGGCAGAGCCCTGCAGCCCTCCCCAGGGTGCAGGCCCCCAGTCTGCCTGTCGGATCACAGGAGGCTGCTCCTGCCGCCTGGGACCAGCACTGAAACCAAGTAAGCCCAGCTTTGAAACTCAAAACCTTTTGAAATTTTTTAAATGTTTCGAGTGCCCTTGTTTCGAAGCTGTTTTGAAGGCATTTGTTTCATTTCGATTTCGCTGTTTTGAGCTCAAAACACATCAAAACAGCTTTGAAACAAAACACACAGCGACATTTGACACAGCCTTACTGCCTACCTGTGAGGTGAGCAGTGTTACAGACTGATGGAGTGCAACAGTAACAGCACATAGTTGGAGGTGGGAAGGGAGCTACAGAGACTCCTGTAGCCACAAAGTCCTGACAAGCGCTCCTTCAGGGTGCTGTGCTTCTGATCAGATACCAAAAACTTTTCCCAGAGCTCTCCCAATTATACAATTGGACTAATAAAAAAAATAACTAAAAAAAATCCTTGCCCCTCAGACATTTCCTGGAGAATCATAGCTACAACTTTCCCATTATACTAAATTCAAAATGTCATTTTGAAATAAAGACCTAAAAAGAACTGTTTTGGAAAGGTCCAAATTGCTATTTCTGAAATCAATTCTTACTTAAAATGCACTGAAATAAAACATCTCAGTATTTAATTTTCCCCTGCATTTTTTCAATCTAAATTTGCCAATGTCAACCCAATTTCAAATAGTTTCAGACCTTCCAATACATTATTTTTCAGCAAATTTACTAGTTATCCCCCGACCCCAAAAGCCCAGAAACTTCACGTTTCAATCTGTGCTGTCTTTTCTTCATTCACATGATCCAAACTACATCTATTTGGACCCAACCATGGAAATGATTAAGGGAAAGATCAATCAAAATTAGCAATTTTTAGTTGAATGAATAAGTGCCAGACTTACTTGAAAATCTTCTCCCACTTTGTTTAGAGCAATGTTGATGGTAAATGTAGAGGAGTCATGATGAGGTCTAAGGGAACGTTGTCTGTCAGTAGTGTATTTTACAACAAAATTCAGCAGTGCACGTCCCTGAAACAAATGCATAGTAATCCAAAGGAATGTTAATTAGTGGGAGAATTTGTATTTTACATTCAAAAGCTTGACATTCAAAAGCTTTCATTAAGTCTATAAAGTCTACCCCAACCAGTTAATCTAATAAAAGGCATCACACCCACAAAAAAATCTTTGCCTTTTACATAATTCCCTGGATGATCATGGCTACAACATCACTTGGACACTACCCGTCATTAATATTCTCAAATAGAAAGAGAAGCAATTACAACAATATTGCATTTCTCTAATAAAAGTGAGGCACTATAGCTCAAGTTTTGATAATTTTCAGTCAAGGTACAGATTTGATAGTCATCTTATATTATTTACGTACAACTTTCTCTTAGTTTGAGAAAGAAAAGGTTAGGATTAATTAAAAATATATATTAATTGCAAATTATCTACTTGAAACCATTAATTAACATAATAATGACATGTTTACCTTGGTATAATAGCCAGCAAAGACTTTTAGAGTTACTGGTGCAATAAACTCTCGAATGAAATGCAGCCATTCATTATCCAATCCTATTTGCCTCATGTGAATATCATCAGTTGGGACATTTTCATAACCTCCAGATATACGGCTATCCTGATGTAAAACCAACACAGGCCTTGAAATAGGAGAAGCAGTTTTCTGGTACATATATAATTCAAGTTATAATCTGTTTGAAAAAACTAGAGAACTATGGATGTAAAGATATGGGACTACTGTTCCTGAAGGTATAGCTGAGATCACTTTAAACTAGCTAGCTCAGATACTGCTAGCAGTGTAGTATTAGCAGCACAGACCTTGGAGCAGACTGCAAGACCCACATGAGAAGTTTAGTACATACCCAAGCAGGTAACCCACACTGAGTTCCTCTAAGTTTAAAACTAGCTTGGCTACATCAATAAACAAATAATCGCAAAGTCAAAATATGCTCAGTAGTGGCAGAGCAGGTATATTGTACATTCCAATCAAGGAGTTTTATTGAGAATACTAAAATTCACAAGGAACTGCTATTTGCCAGGTTTGCTCACAAAAGGCGAGGCTTACCTTATGTTTTCCTCCTGACCACTGTCCATAATGTTCCATTTCTTCTACCAGTTCATCACAGGCAGTTTCAGAAAATATGGGAAACCAAAAGACATCTGGGCATGGCTATAAAAAACACCCACCTCCTCATCAGTGAGAAGTCATTTGTTACTGTGATCATTTTTACTATTTTTAACTGTTAAACACAATAATGTGCTATACAGGTCACTAACGGAATGTCACTATTTACATACAAAGTCAGAATTCAGGCCTACTGAAGTAATGAAATAATTTTTTGACCCATAACTGCATTTTCATTGGAAGTAAAAACTAACTACAATGGAAAAACACAGTACCTCTTCAACTTACAAAATGTTAATTATTTTAGGTTGTATAACATTCACAATTTTTCAACAGGTAACTGATCCCAACCTATCCCCTTGTAAAATATTTGTAGATTTTTTGTTACCATTACATTTGGCTTCTGCTAGGTTCCCTTTAAACTAAAATTTGAGAAAAGAAAAGAAATACTGAAAGTGAAAGTCAAAGTTTAAATAAATGCTGACAGATCAGAGATGGGACAGAATTCTATTATCCTTTGAGCTCCTAAATAGCACTTGCCCTGCACATAAATATGTTTTGGCACTTTTGCACAGCTTGTGCAGTGTAGATGTATAAATGTACATATCTTATTACATGCTTATTAAGCAACACACTGGCCAGGGAACTACCCAGAGGAAATGTGAGCCTCTTTAACTTCCCAGCACAGTGCTCCAACCACCACACCACAGGTTACACATCCTATAAAGCCCTTCTCCAGTGCTCCATTTGAAGCTGAGAACCTTCCCTTTATATTCAATAGTTATTGGATAATGTGGATAGAGTACACAGGGGAAAGTTTGTCCCAGTGGGGTCAAGGATTGAAGTGAGAACCCAAGGGCTTCCAGAACAGCAACCATCACTCCCTCTTAAAAAACAAACAAACAGACATACAATAAACCCCTAACAGCAGGAAACGCCCAACCACAATATGTGCAAGAATAAAATCTTACATTTTATGCTCACCATCCCTCAATTTAATGTTATCAGGAAGAGAGTACTAAATCTGACAAGCATGTGTTGTGCCATCTTTCAAAAATACATTTTAAAATGTATCTCCATTCTATACAATGATGTATTAGTTCTACAAATAAGCATTTCAACACTATTATATTCTCAGCAGCTCCTGCAGAGTTCTTATCAATTTGAAACTACTGTCAACATCACTTGAAGACAAATAAGTTATGGTGAAAGTCTGTATAATAATATTCAAGGGTCAATAAACCTTATCTTCCTATGCTTATTTAAGACTTCCCATATCATTAGGATTGATTTTATTAGGGTCTCATAAATGTTTTAATTAGATCAACTCTGAAGTCTCCCAACTGGACCAAATATATTCCAATATGGTTTGGCAATCACAACCCTAGACTTCTCCTGCCAACCTATTTAAACATCTCATTTCTTCTTATAAATTGACCTCTTTATAAGTTCTCCTGCAGTTGGCAGGTAATGATTTTAGTAGGAATATATTTAGGTCAATGATTAGCAATTTTGAAAAACCTTCTCCACCCAAGTGGCACTGTCATATAAGGCTAAACTCTGAAAAAAGTCATTAAATAGAACTCCAGCTATCAGGTATATGCAGAGGCCTAATAAGGCCAGGTTCTACTCCACTTATTAGGTATGTAAACAGACTTATCACCCATGTGCGATTCTATTCCACACAACAAAAGGTGGGTTGGTCTTCTCCCCACTTTTTTCTTGCATCTCACTCAAGGGTCAGATGATCGTCTACAAAAGTAGATGAATTTATGGATTTTCAGCGGCTTGAACAAGGTGGAATAGAATTGTACTGAGGCACTTAAGTCAATTTAGATGCTCTATAGGTGAAAGAGAATCCATATAATGACCACCTCAACCTGTGGGATGAAAGGGGCTTTGCTGATATTAATGGAAGCTTTGCTGTAACATCAACAGGAAAAGGACTTCAACCCTAGCATGAACTGAGTGATTAGTGTCAACTTGTCAGGCAATAGACTATTTAAGTTGCTGTAATGTGTGGTTATTCTGATCTCAAGTGCTGTGCACATCAGTTTTAATATTTATTTGGAAAACAGTACTTCCATCCATACTATGTCCCATAGCAATATTCTGGGGTATTGGCTCAGCAACAATTCAGGAGGGAGGAGAGCCTCCTTCCCAATGAGTCATAAGCACCGTGTTCTCTTGTATCTGGGTTTTCCTTTGACATTTCCCATCTAACTACTGAAAACCACAAGTCTTGCTAAGCTCAACTGTAAGGAATTTCACAATGCAATATCCAGTTTTGTATCCAGACCTCTAAATCTCCACAGCTCTATGATCATAGCTCTGTGGTATGGCTGTTAAAACAATTATTCTATGCCAATTTACTGTAACATCAAAGATGTTATATAAAACATCTGGGTTTTTGTGCATCTCATGCTAGTATTATTAGCAACCAACCTGTTCCACTATTTGGTCAGTGAAGATCTTTGAGTAATTTGGGTTTATATAGGTTTCCTTCCAGTCCTGAAAAGAATTATTTGAATAAATTAGAAGCTTGTTTTGTACATTTAAAAAAATTTAAACACAGCTGCATAGAAGCTGAAAAGTATGCTAATACTTTAATTCCTTTAAATGTATTTTGTATTCAGACCATAAATAAAATTACAGGTTTTCATGTATATCTGCAAATTAACTCTAGATCCTCCTTTTTAGGAAGCATGGCTTTTCACAGCCACATTTCCTACACACATACATTTCTTCTTTCAGATTTTCAGTTATATGCCTTGCATAATATGGCATCACTGACCTGATGTTAAGGGTGGACACCAACAGATTTGTAGCACTTTGATATTATTCAATTATATGTTAAAAAAGTATATCTATATATACATAGTATATCAGTACATAGTGGTTTATAAAAACCAATAATAGCTTCATATACAATGAAATGCATACCACAGGATTTTCAAAAATTTGCCAGAGATCGTTGTTGTAGTGGGAGGTATTGTAATTGGCTGTTGAAATAAGTCTTCCAAATTCATGTCTATTGGTAATGTACATAAAGATGCCCTATATCAAACAAAGAAAGTAATGTTAGCAATGTTTGTGGTCCTACTAAAGGTAAGAATAACATTTAGCTTCTCATTTTTTCTATTAAAAACACAATCTTTAGGTTCAAAATCTATTGTACACACCTGTTTATACATGTACATTTTGACTGTTTCTGATTTTAATACATTTAACCCTCAAAGGACTGATGTTGATCTCAGCCAGTATTATTAGTTCCTAGACATGCTTTATTGTAATCCACAATGACATGTTTAGAAATTTTTAAAATTTTGCACAAATATTTTCTAAATTTGCTAAAAAAAAATTAAATGACATTTATTTTCTAACCAATTAGACCAATACATTTATAATAGTGCAAAAACATGCAATTAGAAAAGGAAAACAAAAGGTAATAGTTTTTTTCTTCAGTAACCTAAGAGGACAATGTTAAGTAAGTGCTCAGAACACTGGAAATACCTGTTTGTACACAAATAAAATGAAAAGATCTTTCTCGGCTAAATAGTGATGACAAAATCTGGGATTCTGATTTAAACAGTGAAATAAGTGAACTTTGAGAGAACAGATGAGGCAGTGCCAGGACACCTAATATTACAGTTCTGCATTGTTTCAGAGTATTAATTAACTCTTTGATGAACTGACCTGAAATAAAATACATCTATCTGAACATAAAATGTGCGTTATGGATTGAGATAAGGACAGGTGACATCTGAGCACTTCAATAGGATAAGGAGGAAAAATTAAAATGTGCTGCTAAATTGCTTCATAAATAAAAGCTAAAAATATTAATGGAGCTTCCTGGAGTAAAATTAGCAGAAAATATATTTTTTTACTATAAAGAAATTGGACTTTTCTATATTTTTTTCCCCCGCTAAAGCATCCATTTTGAAAGCTTTTCTATATATTAGGTCTGCATAACAGCAAGTCCTTCTCACTTGTTTTGTCATATTTAGTATCTTAATATTCAGGTCTGAAAAAACTGTTAAACTGCCAGCAAGCTAACAAATGAGTTCAACATGTGCTCATTTCTTGACCCTTATCAAGTAGCTGCAAAGGAGTGGGGGGGGGGAATGATGTGGGGGTTTCCGAAACAACTTGTTTCAATAATTCTCTATATAATAAAAATGCACCAGGCCCAAGTCACTATTATCTTCCACCATTTTTATTTTAGTACTACATCAGCATAGTCTAGAGAAACACACAAAAAAAATCAAGCTGTATGAAGGGGAGGGACACTTAAAAGTATTTTCAGGTTTCAGAGCTTTCTGTCTTACTTAAAATGGGAAAATGCATTTAAAACAGGTAGCGTACATGGAGGACAATAAAGATCTTTTAAAGGATGTTCACTGGTCACAGTGTCATACCACACCATGGTATTTCACTTCCTGAAACTTTGTTTGCCATTTCATTGAGACAGCCATTATTTGAAATACACTAGCTTAGACTCTTCAAAAGTGATTGCTGATTTTGGTTGAGTCAATTTTGGGTGTAGAATATGAGCCATTTATAAAGCAACCTGGTTTTAAGAAGCACTAAAAACAGGAACAAATGTCACCTGACATGTCACTTGTGCTGCCATAAAAGGTTTTCATGGAAGTACAAATAGCAGGCTAATACACATCACTACCCTTTGTTGTGCCACACCCAAGGAAAATTAATGGTGAAAATGGTGCAATAGACTCTGCCTCCTTATTGAATCAGACACCTATTAGCTCTGTGGCAGTTATCAACTCTGCCTGAGCTGCTCCTACTCTCCAGCCACCTTGGGTGGCTGCTCTGGTGGCTCTCTGACCCCCAGAGCACCTTCCCACTTTCCCCAATTACAGAAAGGCAAATCTCCCAGGGAATCTCAGCGTGCCTCTCTAAGTGGCGATCGTGGGGTTCTCCTCTCAACCGGACCCACTCCCCTGTCACCTCATGGAACAGGTCTGGTTGAACAGGGAAAGTAGGTAGATCACATCACTCCTTGTTCTGCACCATCAAGGACAGGACAAATTGTGATGTGCGTTTCAATCAGTGAAGTGGATCAGGTATGTTGTGACATACCACTGCACAGCTCATCTGCTTCCTTTGGTGATATCTATTTCTAGCCCTAAGAGAACTCACTCTGGAAAGCTATCTTGAGTTAGACACCCAAAGTCATCAGCCATTTTTGAAAATTTGAATTTTAATATTGAAGAGAATGATAAAGCAATGTGATAGGAAGATAAGTGGACAGAGGAGAAAGATGTTCCTCTGGTAGAATAGTACTGTATGTAAGAACAATTAATAAAATAAATAAAGCAACACCTTTGGGGGTCTGAGCATATGGAATGTTTCCGAAGAAGGGGAGTCTTTTTCCCTTTGTAAAGTCTAAAATGAAGGAGAAGTATCACATCAGTTGACCATTGTATGGTCTTTCTCTTGGTCAGATTATGTATTAGGTTTCCTATTTAAATTAAATAAATAGCAGCCTTTTTTGATCTAAAGCTGATATTCTGAAAAAGCCTTTATGGACAACATGCAACACCAAGCAAAGCTCATCATATATATGTTAAAGCTGTATTCACCAGCCTCTTCATTTAGCTGCTGCAATACAAGAACAAGCACATCCCACCCCATCCTATAGCTCAGGCTGAGAACGAGAAAGAGAGAAGGCAATTCTGCAACAAGCCACGGAGTCAGATTAGTTCAAAACACAAGCATGTCAGAAGCATAGTTTACAATAATGGGCACTGAAAGGGCTGAAAACAAAAGAACGTTGATTGGGCCATTCTGAAGAACCAAGACAAACAAACAAAATCATGCCTTACTGTAGAGGGAATAAAAAATGAATACTTGCCAACTTTTCTTGTTCAATTCAGCAAATTATTTTTCAATGCTATAATGTCTGGAAATAGCTCTGGTTTAGCTCTTACTTGTTTCTGCTCTGAAACTAGTGTAAATATCAGTACAAATATGGATTTTACATATTTATACCCTTGTAATGCATATAAATCTTCTTATATCACTGAAAACATAGCATGGAAAACAGCACATAGCGTAAATCTTAGTAAAATTTTAATTTGTCTAGAGCAGTGATGCTCAAGGTTTTGGCCTCATGAGCTAGAGGATTGATGTGAGGCTGGTCCGTGGTCCTGTTCAAGCCCTGCAAGCCAGGATCAGACCCCAGAGGGCCTGATCCCCTTCCATCCCTGCATGCCCAAGTTGGGCCCTGGAACCCAGCGCCACCACCTCCCCTTACTCCCATGTGCTGGGATTGGGTCCTGGTGCTGCCCCCACCTAGCCCTACACACTGGGATTGGGCACCCAGATCCAGCGTTCAGGGCCCGGGGCCCTCCACAGGTCCAAAAAATTTGGCCAAAGAAGGGGAGTAGTGGCACTGCTGCCACCAAATTTCCAGACCTGAGGAGAGCTCACTGGCCAGATGACATGGCACCAGAAGCTGGATCTGGCCTGCAGGCTGAGGGTTGATCACCCTGGTCTAGGGAGAATACACACATCATTTGTGTACTTCAATAAAACTACTGACATTCTGAAAATGACTTACAATTTTTGTATCTACAGCTTCAGTCGTCAAATTTAAAGTGTTCTTATTTAAATATGCAAACACAGTGTTTCCCCTAACTTTGTCAGATGTTCTAAATTGTGTGTATAAATGGTTGTTATGTAGTTATATTAATCATATATTTATATTATATATATTAGTGTTGTATATAAATATATAAATTATAAACATAACAGGAGGGCTGATGAGTTATCTTTCATAATATACAACTGTGCCAACAAACATGATGATTTAATGTATATATAACTATTAAGTATACTTAAATAAGTATCGTCGTGTGGCCTAGTGCACTATTCAATAATATGAAGGAATACACGATAAATCTGTTAACTCCACACAAAAATTGGCTAGTACTTTTAATAAGAAATATAACAATTAAAGCTCTAGTAAATCAAGTATTGCATGATGCACAAAAAAGCCTTCAAGAAATCCTTTTAAAAGCAAGCCATTACACACAGACCTTACCATTTCCCTGACATTCCTGCAGAGTGCCATATCAGGATCCAGCTTATCACGAACAAAATAATTTCTCTCTCTCATCTCTGACCTGAGAGTTTGTCCTTTAATTAAGTATATATTAGCCACATATGGAATATTCCATATCCCTCTGTAAAATAAGAAATCAAAGAAGATAATTTAAAGACAAGGAAAGCTGCAATTTTTATTTTATTTTTTTAAGGAAAAAATAAAAATAAAAATCAGTATTTTGTTTTTTATTGGCCAATCCAAACAAAATTCAAGGCAAGCACAGTGAAAAAGTTCCCAAGATATCTGAAGAACTACAGCTGGACTTGAAGGAACCACACCCTATATGAAGTCAGTAATTCAATTGTGATGAAGTATCATCATGAAGAAAACAAGGCCAAATTCTCTAACTTGGGTTTTAGCTGTATAAATACTGTCTATTTTCAGAGCAGGTCAAGGCTATCAATCAAATTCCTTTATATTGTAATATTAGGCCAGAAGCATAAAACAGTGAAACATTTCATATTAGTTAAATTATCCTATTCTAGCTTCCTACATCTGAATTAACCTCTTTACACTGATACCCACTGACTGCAGCTGGCATTTATGTAAACTGGGGCAACAGCAACAAATAGGTATCTCTATAGTACAATATACTGCTTTGCAGATTTGCAGGTTTCCCAGATCCAGTTCTCTAAGAAGAAAAAAGTTCACTCTATTCTCCTATCCATATAAAAATTCTTCAATTTGTACTTCATAGCAAATATTACAGAAGAAATAAACACCACTATACGTCTGATCTGGAAAAAAATAAATAGAACCAACAGAATAGACCACTTTTATTATAAAAGCCTTCTTGCACTGTCAGGTCAATATAAAAGGGTACTGGGACATATGGAGATTGGGTTCAAAATATTTTGAAGTATATAACTTTTGTGGTAAACTTAGTGCATGTAAAATAAGAGTCTTTCACAACTGCTCTGTCTTTAAGCCAAGATATGCATGTAAAAGGCACAATATATACTGAATAATGTTGTAACAAAAAATGGTTATTGTTCAAATCGCCCATGAAACAAAATAATCCTCAGAAGAGATCCAAATGAAAACGACACTGAAATTGCTCTTTGTAGAAACTGACAATAACAAACAAACTACAAATCCTTCGGTTTCTGCTAATAGTATATGTTCCTACTCTGACCAGAAATAATCATATAAACAAACAGTACTAAGTCCCTTATATAGAATCCACTGTATGCCTTTCCATTTCAGACACCATTAAAAAAGTGGAAGAAAGTTATTGAATTTCTCCAGTAACACGGAATATAGCCAATGGTAACAGTTCAGTAATTATGTACTCACAGGGAAAATATAAATATTTATGGAGCAAGGAAAGTATATTAGGTATATCTGACTTTTGTGATTGACTTAAGATAACTTACACTCTATTTCCATGGACAATATCCACGTAATCTTCTGATCGAGCATAATAACCATCAGGGCTTAGTGCACCCCAAAAGTTGGACCATAACTTCCCATGACGAGTTACAAGTGGAGCAATGATCTTCCTGCAAAAAAGGAAAAAAGGGACATAAAAATGAGCTTGACACTTTGGTATTAAAAGAGCTGGAAGATGACATCTGAATTAAGTTGGCTGCATCCATACTGTTGGCTGTTGTCACTTTTTCTTTGTGAGACAGTAACACTCTAAGGACCATCAAACTTCAAAGCAGCAGTTTTACAGTTGAGATGCAAGAGAAAAATCCCCTTAGCTGTCAGTTTTGAAATCTTCGTCACCCAAGACCAAAACCAAAATAGAGGAATTAAACCACTTAGTCAATGTTCCCTAAAAATCATCACATTTTCAGTTTTTAGACAGAGGGAAAATAATGTCTACAGAAAGCACAAATGACTATTCTTTAAATATGCCTACCTAAGATTTTTGTAAGAGAGGCTAGAAAAATGATGAATTGAGAATAATTTTAGATGGAAAAAACAACAGAATGGAAGTTTAGAAGGAAGTCAAGAAGGGAACTAAGGCTATATAAGAGAACAAATCATAGATTTTCTATTTAAATTCTGTCAGCTAGTAACTCTGTTTTACAAAGGCTGGGTTTTTTTGCACTGCATAATCCATCACTCCTTTCATACAAGAACATTTTTGTACAACATTTACAACTTTTAATAATTTGTTTCTTATTTCAAACCTTAGTTCAATTAAAAGAAAGCAATTTTGCCACTTAAGTCATCTTTAGAATAGTTTGAGATTCATATTTGAAATCTGTCAATTGTACAAAGAAAATTGCGTATGTTCTTCTATGCAGGATGTACTATATAATCTTAGCTCTTAAGCTTCTTATAGATGATCCTTTTTGGAGTATTACCAAGCAGATATAGTTATGCCAAATGATATATAAACTTTATCATTCTCTGGCATTTTATATCAACAAATATCTGCAGAAAAAATTTGAAATTATTATTGTTTTAATTTTTGAATCATACACTCAAGGGGGCTCCTACAAAGGCTCTAGTAACCAATATTTAGATTGGATTTTCTTTCCTACAGATCTCAATGGGAAAAGGGATTTCTGTAAAGAGGATCCAGCAGAGGGCAACAAAAAGGGTGAGAGGGCTGAGAGGACATGATTTATGAGAAAAGACCGAGGGAACTCGGCTTATTTAGTCTAGAGAAACAGAGACTGAGAAGAGATTTAATAGCAGCCTTCAACTACGTGAAGGGCGGTTTGAAAGAGGATGGAGCTAAACTGTTCTTAGTGGTGGCAGATGACAGAACAAGGAGCAATGGTCTCAGGTTGTAGCAAGGGAAGTTTAGGTTAGATATGAGGAAGAATTTTCTCACTAGAGGGGTAGTAAAACACTGGAACAGGTTACCCAGAGAGGTGGTGGAAGCTCCATCCTTGGAGGTTTTTAAGACCCAGATAGACAAAGTTTTGGCTGGGATGATCTAGTTGGGAGTGGTCCTGCCTTGAGAAGGGGGTTGAACTAGATGCCCTCCTGAGGTCCCTTCCGACCCTCATTTTCTATGATTCTATTAGTCTAAAAGCAGAAGTCAAGATTAGTTTCACAGTTGAAAGTTATACCGTTGGCTTAGCAGTCTCCAGATAACATACTTTCACACAGGCTGAAGTGGGTACCAGAGCTCCATCCTATGTGAACAGCTACTCAGTTGGGAAGGTAAAGACAGTAGACAGTTCACAAGCATATTATCCACACCCTCCCTTCCAAGCAGAGGAAAGTGCTGAGAACCTGTTGATGATATTCTGTTGAACATTTTTTTTTTCCCACCAATAACAATGCCAAAAAAGAGGGGGAAAGTATAAGTAGAATCCTGGAGGGTCTTTTCTACTTAGGAAAATAATGAAAAGCTTTAATCTGGAACATAAGGAGATAAAGTGTACCTGTTTTGCTCTATCAGTATTTTTAAAGTCTTCGGGTTCGTTAGCACAACATCTGCATCTATGCTGAAATAGTAGTCACATACTTTATCCTGGCGACAGAGGTCCCTAAAAAAGAGAAAGAGTAGCTGTTAATCTTTTGTAAATTCATCACAAGAAGAGTTTATTTGGGGACGGTAAGGGAGAGAAAACCAATCTACCCATATATATTTTTGCTTAATATTTCCAAAAGCTACTAAAATGAGCACAATAAAGATACCAGACCTGTTTAGTTTAAAGAAGTTTGAAGCACTAGAAAATAAGTAACTTTTTAATCTTTTGTTATAAATTAAATTTCTTAATGTGGCCAGTTATAAAAACAAATATTTCCTCCACTAGGAAGTACAAAAGTTAATAATACCCAATTCAAGTAGACATAATTTGCCAATCTGAGTTCCTGAAATCATTACTTTTGGTTAAAATGTCAAGCAACTGCCAACTCTAACTAACTTCACTATAAATTGAAAGTGCCCAACATCTGTGAAAAATTCAGGCTACTTTCATTTAGATAGCAAAATGTGGGTTCTTAAGTTTAGGCATCCACTCTTCAAAATATTGGCTTCTCTGTTAATTAACATAAATTACTGTGGGTGAGTCTGCATGTACATGAGAACACATTTCACCCATGAACTTTGGCCATACAGAATTGGAATGGTAAATACCCTTATAGAAAGATGTTATTTGAACTAATGAATAGTACAAAAAAGAAAAAAAAATGGAACTTTAAATACAGATCCATTCAAACCACCTAGTCATTTAAAGCAGGGGTGTCAAACTGATCTGGCCCTGCAGGCAGATGAACACCATGGGATGAGTCCACAGACTAGATGAATGGTGCAGGGTCAGTCCAGGGGACTGGATTGGACCCATGGATCCCCACGCCCCCAAATCCAGCACCTGTGGTGTTTGCTCTGGTCAGCCTGGGATGGAGGGGGGGGCAGGACACCTGTGGACCCTCCCTTCCCTGCCCTGCCCAGCGCCTGGATCCAGTGCCTGCTCTGGCTGGTCTGGGACAACACTAAGCAGTGCCTGTTCTGGGAACCATGCAACCTGTGGTGCCCTACTAGGACAGGTCAGAGCAGATGCTATGTATGGCTCACATCCTGGACCAGCCACAGCAGGCAATGCAAGCACTGGATCAATCATATTGGGTACCCATGGAGCCCTGCCATCACATATCAGGTGCCTGCTTGGGCTGGTCCAAGATGGGTGCCACATGTAGTTCAGCCAGAGTAGCCACTAGATTTAGCAGCAGGGGTAGAGGGAGGGGCATACCAATGTATCTTCCCTCTGCTGCCCACATGCCAGATCCAGTGTCTGTTCTGGCTGGTCTGAGACAGCAACACATGCAGTACCTGTTCTGGGACCTGCATTGCATGCTGCAGCCCCCCTTCCCCAGAGCAGGTGCCACGTGGCCAGCATTCTAGACTGGCCCTGCATGGGTGCTGCATTCAGCTTGGGTCCTGGAGTAGGCACTGTGTGGGGATGGTCAGGCAACTGGTGTATAGCAGCAAGTCAGGTCAACTCAAGACCCAGAGCAAGCATAGGGGGGCCGTATCTTTGAGCCTGTGAGCGAAAAGTATCAAAACAATCTTTAAAGTACATAGTAAAGTCTGAACTGGTGTGAATATAGAACAGTAGTCAAGGGAAAGTTAGTCACACAAGGTATAGCCAGTTGTAACAACTGTATTGCTATCAAATGATTCTGATACAAGATGCTATGAGGCAACTGTTACATATGTCTGATTCTGTAGCACGTGTGGGTAAAATATGGCCCACAAACCAGAGCCGGCCCACCAAGGGACTTTGTCGGGTTTGCAGTGGGTCCTTTGGCCCTACCAGGCCCAAGGGACAGTCTGGGCAGTGGCATGTGTGGCCAGTCCTGCCACCCCTGGGTAAGCAGTGGGGCTGTGAGCCAGACTCACTGCCCAGCAACCCTTACTGCAGTGGCTCCTTCCAGCTGCCACTGTCTCCACCACTACTGGACTTGCCCCCACTGACCCATCTGCCACTGCCAGTCTCCACCACCACTGGACCTGGGCACCCTGACCCATCTGCCTCGCACCCACCACCAGGGCCTCCATGGGCCGGCCCAGGACCAACACAGGCAGGGCATGCGGCCAGGAGGATGGGATGGGGCCACAGGTGGGCAGGCAACAGTGGCTGGGAGTGGGATGCTGCTCCCCACCCATCCATGGCCCCATCCCATCCACCTGATTGCACACCCTGCCCATATAGGTCCTGGCTGGTCTCCATGGACACCCCAGGATCATGGGACCAGGACAACATGGGGCCAGGGCCCGGGGCTGAGCCATGATCTGCTCCCCGGACACTCCTGCCTATGGAACCAGCATCCATTGCAGGGGTATGGGGAATGGATCACAGGTCTGCCCTGTGCTTTCATGACCCCACAATCCAACACTGTGATCTCAGCCCTGGCCCCAGCTGCCCTGCTCTCAGATTCTTTTCCCTACCCGCCCACAGCTTGGTCCCATCCCATCCACTTAAGGAGTTTTAGTGAGTTGTTGCAGGGAGGTGGGGGGAGGGGTGCCGACATGTATGCTTCCTAGCAGCAGTTCCCTCTTCCCTTTTACAGATGCTACAAATATAATTTGTGAGTTTGGACAACATACATCCCATCAGTTATGCTTCTGATTCCAGTAGGAAATTGTACTTTGCGCATTGTGGAAAAGTAAACTTGAATTTAAAAAACATATTACACATTATAATACAATATATTTATAAGATGATAAATGCCACACAATTTTTATTTTTACTTAGAACTCACAGGGCTAAATACATGAACACAGCTGAATAAAAAAAAAAAAAACAGTAGAACAGTGGCAAATTAAACAAACACAGAAATTTGGTTCTCTTAGAGAAAGTAGGATATGTCGTTCACCAAGGATGGATTGCTATATTAAGGCAATAACTGGCTAGGTTGAAGTACTGAAGAAAAGGACCTGAGGGGTTACATAAGCTGAACAGTGTGCTCTTATTGCAAAGCAGCCAGCAGCATACTGGGTTGTAGTAACAGGAGTGTTGCTTACAAAACAAAGGGAAATAATTCTACTCTATTCATCACTGGTGCAGTCTTACCTGATGTACTGTGGCCACTTTTGGGCCCTGCACTTCAAGAAGGATATGGATGTTTTCAAAAGAGTCCAGCACAGACCAGCAAAAATGATTAGGTGCCTCAGAGGCAAGATTTATAATGACAAGCTAAAAGAGTCAGGGTTATTTAGTCTGGAGAAGACAAGAGAAGACTGAAGGGGATTTGTAACCATTTTCAAATCCAGAACAACAATTTTGAAGGGACAAGAAAGAACAGAAGCAGCAGCTGCTCAACTCTGGAAATGGCCAGGGACAGGACAGCAAGTGCTGCAAAGAGGAAGCATGCAAATCAAAACACAAAGTGTTTCCAGTGTATGTATACAAAGATAACAAGATGAGCTAGAAGCCACAGCCTGTGAAAAGAACTATGACCCAATTGGCATTACAGAGACTTCATGGGACAGCTCTTATGATTGGAATGTCAAGATCAAGGGTTAAACTTGGGAGAAACGGTGGTGCATGCATTTGGGGTTTGGTTCAGAAGGAAGAGAGCAGAGCAGAATGCATTTGGGTGAAGATGAAAGGTGAAAGATACAGTACTGATCTAGTGGTGGGGATTTATTATAGGCTACTAAGAGCAGGTGGACGAAGCATTCTTCAAGGTGACAAATATATCCAAAAGTCATGGGATGGTGTGCCTGATGGGAGACTTCAATTTTCTGGACATCAGCTGGAAGAGTAATATAGCCAAACATATAATGTAGAGTCGATTCCTAACTTGTGTGAAAGACAACTTTCTGTTCCAGAAGGCTGATGAAACAACTAGGCGATCAATTATCTTGGATCCTGTCCTGTCCAATAGGGAAAAACTGGTGGAGGATGTGGAGGTGATGGGCAACTTGAAAGGAAGCAAATCACAATATGACAATTCCAGATCCTGAGACAGAAAGAGCATGAGGTCCACAACACTAAGACACTAGAGCTAAATTTCCAGAAGGTGGATTTCACTTGAGACAAGGAGTTAATAGGCATATTGCCATGGGAAGACAGATTAAAGGAAGATGACACCCAGGATGGCTGTGAGCTTCTAAGAGGTACAGTATTGGAAGCCAAACAAGAAACTACTGAAATAATGAAAGTATAAGAAAATCAAGAGACCAATGTAGCTGCACAAGAAGTTTCTAGGATGCCTTAAATGCAAAAAAAGAAACACACAGGCAATGAGAAAATGGCCCCACTAAGGAAGCTTAACAAAAAATAGCAAGAACCTGCAGGGACAAAATCAGAAAGGCAAGGAAAAAGAAAGAGCTGCACTTGGCATAGAAGGTTAAAGACAATAAGGCCAGGTCTGCATGACCAGGGGCATACCTTTCCAGCAGCACAAATAGTAGTGGCACAATTTGTGCCACAGTGCATGGCCCTGGCCTGTGCGCTTTGCAGCAGGACACGTCCCGCTGCTCCATGTGCTTCGTGGTGGGGGAGTGGGGAGGAGAAGAGAGGTGCTGGCTGCAGTACAAGGTGCCACAGCAGGGACTAGCCACCCCCTGCATTGAGACACCTTGTGCCCCAGCCAGCCAGGGAACAGCACATGGAGATGGGGGGGCAGGCAACCCTGGGCTGCCTGCCCCTCATCTCCATGCACCGTGGAGCCCCCACACTGAGTCACCCTGAGCCCAAGTTAGCCACTCCTTGGCTGGCTGAGGCACAGGGTGCCTCAAGACAGAGTACCAGGCAGCCCTGGGCTGAATTGCTTCCCTGTCTCCATGTGTCTCAGCATAGGAGCTCCACTGTGGAGCCCCCGCACAGAGGCACATGGAGCCCCTGCACTGAGATGCACTGTGCCCTAGCCAGGCAGGGAGCAGCTGGCTGGGGTGCAGCGTGCCTCAGTGCAGAGGCTTCTCAGCACACAGAGGGGGCTGTCTACTCCTCTGTCTCTGAGTATGTCCTGGTGCCTACCACTTTTGCATAGTTTGCACTGCTTTTTCCCAGGTTTTTTCTTTGCTACCAGGAAATTCTGGTAGTAAATTTTGCCCTGATATTGCAAATTGCACATGGACATTCAATGTGCAACTCATGTGGTTCATGGCAATACAAAGAGGTCTGCAGTGCCAAAACCACATGTGCCTGCATGTCTGGATCCAACCTAAGACGGTATATTAGTATGTTGGCCAGGAAAGAAAGACCAAGGAGGCTGTGGGTCCACTGTTAAGTTTTGGGAGAAGTCATGGGAGACGAGCAAGGTACCAAAGAAAGGGAAAAGGCCCAACATGGTGCCCCTCTTGAAAAAAAGCCAAAAAAAGGGGACCCTGGAAACTACAGACCACTTAGCCTCACCTCACTACCTAGGAAGTTACCCAGCAATCCATTTGCAAGCATTTGGAGGAGGAAAGGCTGAATGTAAAGTAACTCGCATGGATTTACTAAGAACAAAATAACATCAAAAAAGTTGATCCCCTTCTTTGACAAAGTAACTACTCGGGTGGATGAAGGGAATGCTGTGGATATAGTGTATCTGGACTTCAGTAACACTTCAGAAAGGCCCCAGCATAACCTTCTCAAACTGTTCAGGAAGGACAGGCAGGGGAGAAAAGGAGTTGCTTTTTATGTATGATTGCTCAGAGTTCCAGCCTGAAACTGGAGACAGGCCTGCTGAGAGTCTACGGGTTAGGGTCAGAGGGGAAAGCAACAACAGTGATGTAATGGTGGGTGTTTGATATAGATCACCAGACCAGGAAGATGAGGTGAATGAGGCTCTCTTTCTCCAAACAGCTAACAGAAGCTTCTTGATCACAGGCCCTGGTTCTCATGGGGTACTTCAGTCACCCTAACATCTGCTGGGAGGGCAATACAGCGGTGTGCAGGCAATCCAGGAAGTTTTTGGAGAATGTTGGGGATAACTTCTTTACCCAAGTATGGGAGAGTACAACTAGAAGCCATGCTGCTCTTCATCTGCTGTTCACAAATAGGGAAGAAATAGTGGGCAATGTAATAGTGGATGGCAACTTGGGCAGCAGTGACCACAAGATGATAGAGTTCAGGATCCTGGCAAAAGTAAGAAAGGAGAGCAGCTGAGTATAGACCCTAGACTTCAAAAAAGCAGACTTTGACTCCCTCAAGGAACTGACAGGCAGGATCCCCTGGGAGGCCAGTCTGAAGGGGAAAGGAGTCCAGGAGAGCTAACTGTATTTTAAAAAAAGCCTTACGAAGGGTGCAGAAATGAACCATCCCAATGCATAAGACTAACAAGTATGGCAGAAGACTAGCTCTTGGCTTAGCAAACCAGTGAGCTAAAACACAAAAAAGAAGCTTACAAGAAGCGGAAACTTGGACAAATGACTAGAGAGAAGCGTAAGAGTATTGCTTGGGTATGGAAGGATGAAATCAGGAAGGCCAAAGTGCAACTGGAGTTGCAGCAAGCAAAGTACATGAAGGGTAACAAGAACGGTTTCTACAAGTATGTCAGCAACAAGAGAAAGGTTAGGGAAAGCATGGGTCCTTTACTAAATAGCTGGGGCAACCTAGTGACAGGGGAAGGCTGAAATACTCAATGTCTTTTTTATCTCAGTATTCACGGGCAACGTCAGCTCCCAGACTTGCACCTGGCAACACAGTTTGGAGAAAAGGCAAGCAGCCAAGAGCGGTGAAAGAACAGGTTAGGGACCATTTAGAAAAGCTGGATGTGAAGAAGTCCATGGGCCAGATGTAATACATCCTAGGGTACTAAAGGAGTTGGCTGATGGCAACCGGGGGAGGTTCTAGACAATTGGAAAAGAGCAAATATAGTACCCATCTTCAAGAAAGAGAAGAAACAGGATCTGGTCAGACCAGTCAGCCTCACCTCAGTCCCCAGAAAAATCATGGAGCAGGTTCTCAAGTGCTCAGAAATAGATTCCTTGGAGGAGAAAAAGGTGATTAGGAATAGTCGACATGGATTCACCAGGGGCAAGTCATGGCTGACCAACCTGATTGCCTTCTATGACAAGATGACTGGCTCTGTGGATGCAGGGAGAACAGCAAATGCGATATACCTCAACTTTAGCAAGGCTTCTGATACAGCCACCCACAATATTCCTGCAAGCATGCTAAGGTAGTTTAGGTTGGATGAATGGACTTTAAGGTGGACAGAAACCTGGCTGGACTGTCAGGCTCAAAGGGTAGTAATCAATGGCTTGATGTCTGGCTGGCAGCTGGTATCAAGTGGAGTGCCCCAGAAACTTGTCCTGGGACTAATTTTGTTCAATATCTTCATTAGTGAGAACAAAGACACAATAGGGTGCACTCTCAGCAAGTTTGTGAATGACACTAAGTTGAGGAGAATAGTAGATGTGTTTAAGAGTAGGTCTAGGATTCAGAGAGATCTAAATAAATTGGAGGACTGGATGAAAAGAAAGCCTCAGGAGGTTCAACAAAGACAAGTGCAAAATCTTGCACTTAAGACAGAACAATCCCATGTACCACTACAGGCTGGGGACGTACTGGCTAAGCAGCAGCTCTGCAGAAAAGGACCTGGAGGTACAGTGGACCTGGAGTACTGTGTCCAGTTTTGGGCCCCTTACTACAGGAAGCATGTGGACAAAATGGAGAGTCCAATACACTGAATACGAGTCAACAGTGTCCCCTTGTTACCAAGAAGGCAAACAGCATACTGGGCTACATTAGTAGGAGTACTGTCAGAAGAGTGAGGGAAGTGATTCTTTCACTCTGTTCAGCACTGTAGAGGCCACATCTGGAGTACTGTGTCCAGTTTCAGGCCCCTCACTACAGGAAGGATATGGACAAAATGGAGAGTCCAGCAGAGGGCAACAAAAATGGTTAGGGGGCTAGGACACATGACTTATGAGAAGCTGAGGGAACTGATCTTATTTAATCTGGAAAAGAGATGGGGGAGAGGAGATTTTGTAATAGTCTTTAACTATCTGAAGGATATTTTCAAAGACACTGGAACTAGACTGTCCTCAGTGGTAGCAGATAACAGCAAGGAGTGGTCTCAAGTTACAGCAAGGGAAGTTTAGCTTCGATATTAGGAAAAAGCTCTCATAGGAAAGTAGTAAAGCACTATAACAGGTTACCCAGTGGGTTGTAGAATCTCCATCCTTGGAGTTTTTTTAAAACCTAGCTAGACAAAGGCTTGGCTGGAATGATATAGTTGAGGTAGGTCCTGCTTTGAGCAGAGGGCTGGACTACATGACCTCCTGAAGTCCCTTCCAACCCTAACTTTCTATGATTCTACAAACAAATTAGAAAAACTTGGGCTGAACAAAACTATTATAAGGTGGATAGGCAACTGAGTCAATAGGCACAAGCAAAGGGCAACTATAATATCCAGGTCAGAATGGCAGAAGGTTTCAAGTGAAGTCCCACAGGGGTCTGTCTTGGGCCCAGTGCTATTCAACATGTATATTAATGAACTGGATGCTAGCATAGAAAGCTTCCTAAGCAAGTTCGCAGGCAACATGAAACTGGGAAGGACCACAAACACTGGGGAACTCGAGTGCAATTCAGACAGATCTTGACAGATTAGAAAGCTAGATTGGAACTAGGAGGATGAAGTTCAATATTGACAAATACAAAGTGCTACACCTTAGGAAGAATAATCAAGAACAGAGCTACAAGATGGGTGGCAGCACTTAAGAGAAGGATCTGAGTCTTGGTAGATCACAGACTCCATTCGAGTCCGCAGTGTGATACAGCTGCATAAAAGGTGAATGTGATTTTGGGACTGATCAACAGAAGCATTAGATGCAAGACACAGGAGGTGATAGTGCCTCTTTACTCAGCACTGGTCAGGCCTCATCCACCATACACTCTGCAGTCTTGGGCTTCATATTTTAAAAAGGATTTGGAGAATTAAGAGAGGTTCCAGAAGCAGGCAACAAAAATGATAAAGGGGCCTGGTAGGTAAGTCACACAAGAAAAAGTTGAAGGAGCTAGGCATGTTCAGTTTATGGAAAAGGAGCTAGAGAAATTATGGAATCTCCATCCTTGGAAATTTTCAAGAGAAGACACTTGGCTGGGATCAATTAATCAGTGATGATCTTGGCCTGAGCAAGGGACTAGATAATATAACCTGGAGAAGTCCCTTCCAGCCCTACTGTCCTATGATCCTAAGCTGAAAAGTAATATTGTTGGTTGCAGCCATGTTGTTCTGTAAACATACACAGGCAAGGTTCTTCGGACAGATGTGGTATCTTTTATTAGGCCAACTAAATAGTTGAAAACATTTTTTTTTTTTTGCAAGCTTTTGGACACAAACACCTTTCTTCAGGCATTGGTAGACTCTGCTAGTGTTCTCCAAGGTAGAAAAGAAGCTAAAGTATAACAAGTAGTGTGTGAAAATGCAAATGAATTGAAGTTTGGAAGACAACGGGTAGACTGGAGGGCGTTGGGGGGGGGGGGGGAGGGAGGGAAATGTGTGAAGGAATGCAAGTGGTCAGCTTGAGGCAGGTAACCTGGTGTGTCAGATGTCAGGCAAAATGTATTGTGTCATAAATCCCATGTCTATATTAAGTCCATGATTTTTTATTTTGTATACTTGCCAGCATAGCTTATATTTATCATGCCAACTTTTTTGTTCCGGGAATAGATTCCATTTTAAAATTAATAGATTTAAAGTTACTCAATCTTTTCTTTCTATAAAAGGCCTTTAAACACTACATTTATCAACACTGAATTGATTTTGATTGATATCTGAGGATATTAGCAATAGATTTTTCAAAAAAGGCAACACATCTCTGTCATATCAAAAGAGAATGAAATATGAATGTAATAGACCATACAGGTCAAAAGTGGAGATGACTGCTGATATTTCTTCCAATACAGAGTCGCAAGGGGACCCATCAAATTTGCATTCAGTCTACTCAATTTAACACTCAAGTCAGCCAGTGATATCTCATAAGATAAACAAAAAGGTACAAAAACCTTGATAAATTATCTTCTTGTGTTCAAATTAGTATCTCAAAATCCTTTGGTACACTGTAAGGGAATGTAGATTATACAGTCCTTTCCTTGGTACTGATTTAAGAGTATCCTAGTCCTTCAATGTCACCCAATTGTAATTTGAGCTGAACTGTTAAAGTACTGACTTAATATAAAAGATAATGCCACTGCAATGAGGAATTAATTAAAGAACATATCTGAGAACAAGATCATGCTTGACAACCCCAGGTCAAAACACAGGCTATTACTTAACTAGCACCTCTTTTGTTGCCAATTTTCCTTCATATGATCGTCCTGTGTTTATATCAGTACGTGAATGATGATTCTGTATTTCCAATAATTCCTTCCATGCAAGTCCCTTAGCTGACACTAACAGACTTTACCTTGGTCCTTTGTTGCAACACAGCCAACAAAATAACTCTTTTTAGGATTCCTTTTCTATTAAACTGATCTGTCCAAAGCTTCATAACTCACAATAAAAATTCATCTTGGATTTTATCATTATGATAGCACCACCCCCTAGATATTATATAGTGCTGATCATCAGCAAATCCCAAAGAACTTTTTTAAAAGGGGGACTGATATAATTCCACCCCCACACGCATTTTACAGATAACAAAACTGAAGTAGGAAGGACTTGACCATAGTCACCATGCAGGGCTGTGGCAGAGCTGAACATGGAATCTAGAGCTTCTAAGCCCTCACAATGAGTCGTATCCACTACACAAGCAGCTCTACCTATTCTAAAAAGCTCTGCAAAATAGCACAATATTTTTAAAATAAAAAATTGAAAGAGAAATCAAATATAGACTGCTTTTAACAATATACTTTTGGAAAAAATCTAAAAATAAATCTAAAGCTATTCGTTTTGGAGAGACAAAACTGGAAAATTACTGAACTCATTTAAAATTAAACGTTGCACTTAAACTTTTTCCATTGTTAGAAAATAAAGAGCATTCTTTAAGATTAGCTGAATGTGTTTAAGTATTAAGCCATTCTATTTTTTTTTATTCACATGTTAATCGAGCCCCATAGAAAAGTTTCCAACTTAACAGGCACTCAGTGTTTTAATGATCTGTTTAAGAATATTATAACTTCAAACTTAGGAATTAAATTGTAATAAATTATTATAATATATTAAATGCTCTAACATTAACAAACAAAAGAAACACAGCAAATTCAGGACCATTCCCCCCTCCCCCCTTCCTTTTTCTTCACATAATAGAATCAAAGACTGGATCACTGGGTTAGAGCTTTATTTTTAATTGCGATTTTTTCAGTTTCTGTGCATGAGTCATGCCTTTTGGATGTGATTTTATATGGAATATCGATTTTGTCTATGCATACACAAATACCACTAAATAGAATTCTCCAGAAAATACCCTAGTTTTGTATTATATATAACAGAGTTATAAAAATTCTCAATAGTAATAAAGTGAACCTGGTTGCAATAAAGAAATTAATGTTTCCTTTCTTGAGGCTTTCAATGTAGCCAAGTCGCTTTCCCTAGGAAATATAAAGAATCCTTAATAGGCTCCTGCTTTGGAATATTATACCAAGACATAATATCCTAGTTTACAGGAACATGAATATTCTAGGATGACATGACCAGGTCAGATATTCTTACAGCTACTCAAGTACAAACAAAGAATAAAAGTGACAAGTGCACTGCTTAACAGAGGTGTGAGGCACTTCTAACAATAAGTGCCTGTGCATTTTAGCTTAAAATTTCCCCTGCCTTGGCACATTCACAAATATATATTTTAGTAGCCTAGACGTTTTAAAGAAAATTCTATTTTTTGTACATAAATTCAAAAAAAATGTTTTAAAGCAATAATGGAAAGAGTCCTTAGTATGAAAAGACTAAATTGGCAGTGAAAAGTGTAAAATAAAATCTCCTGGTGGGATTGGGGTTAGATCACTTGAGAGATACCCAGTTCATTGCTCTCCTTGTATAGCATCCACTTTTGCCACTATCGGAGACGAGATACTGGACTGAATGGGACCATTGGTCTGACTCAGTATGGCATTTTTATGTTCTTAAATACCTCTTTACAATAAATTTAGGGTTAAAGTATTATTTAACTCTGCTTGTGAAAATACTGGCATAACTAAGAAAGGAAAAAAAAAAGGAATAGGGAAAATATGTCACTACTTTTTATGTCTGAAACCTTCTGATGAGAAAGCTGAAGCTTGAAATACGCTGTCAGTGAGAACTAGCCTACCTTGTTGGAAAGAGACATATAATCTAGTCAGTTTCATCTAACAATAAACCATTTTAAATGTCATGTCATTTTAAATTACATGATTGCCTCCAGTCTTGGGGGATGACTCATCACCTAGGTGGTCACTTCAAGTTTCATGTTCTTATGGCGATAGGCATGATTCATATTTTAAATTGATCCAATCTTTCATTTTCTCTTTTTCATATTTTGGAAACAGAATTCAAGCCTGGAATCCATAACATTATACCCAGAGCAGAACACCCAATCTCCTCAGAATAAATATTGCTATTCAACAAATACCTCAAAGAAAGGGTATCTACAGGCCTACCATAGTATTTACCTTTCTCCTGTTTGACACATCAAGGATGAAGAATCAGTACTAATAACTAGTTAATGCCAGTTAAACATATATCACACAGTTTAAAAAACTCCCACTTAGTTGGACCTGAAAGGAGCTCCTTCTTAAATTACTAGCATACATTTCCAACAATGGATGGTTGTTATCTAGAACTGTATTTTACAATTTCTGAATATCCCTAGAAATATATTTGAGTCACTCAGAATGGCCATACAAGCATTTATCCCCCCACCCCCTTCCCTGTAGAGTGAGGTATATCTAACCACACGACAGGATAAAGGGCTAATATTTATACAATGAAGCCTGGGATACAAAGCTATTGTAGCTGCTTTACTACTACATTCCAAAGCTTCTAATTATAGCCGAGTTAGGAAATATTTCTCATTGCAAAACTGCAAAATTGAGGAAACGTCCTATCTGTTCCAGGTCAACACTGGGATAAAACCAAGCCTGATTTATGGTACTCAAATGGGATGCAAAAGGGAGAGGTTCAAGTCTTAGCTCTACTACTCAAGCCACCTCCAGAGTGAGCGTCCTAACCACTGGAAAACAGTATCAGTCTCTCTGACACTAGCCCAATAAACATCTCATTGTAAAACAGCTTCAAAAGGAGAGATTGAAATACTTCCCAATTCATGTTCATTAAAACATGCATATTACTTCTAAAAATTTTGAGAATTCAATATTTTTAATGAACACTCATTGTTAAAAAGAATTGCAACAAGCTCCATTATTAAAGCATATGCAAATAATTAGAAAAAAGAGGGAAAATATCAGAGGACAAACTGTGAGAGGAAATAATCCTACAATTAAGTGAAACATCTAAGATTATCTCCTGAATTTTTCATTTTGTCTCTAGTTTTTAATTTTAACAAAATCCATAATAGTTGGTAAATTTATTATCATTAACATACAAGAGGGAATTCAGTCCAGTTCCCACTTAAATTATGGAAGAGGAAAATGTAACTAAGAAATATCATGTTCCTTTGCAGATAAAGGGCGGGGGGAATATTTTGGAGGGAGGGTTGTTTGCTTGCTTGTTTTGGTTTTTGGGGGGTATTTTTGTATTGCTGTATTTTGATTTAAAATGAAAAACAACTGAAGTTCAAAAATGTTCATGCATAGAAAAAAATGCTCTGATATTAATGCTATACAATCTTTCCTTTCCTTCTTTTTGGTTTTTTTTATTAATTCATCCCCCACCCCACCCCGTCTCTGCCTTTGAGACCCAAGCACCTTTTACCACAATATTTTTCATGCACTTTAAAGATAGGCAGAAGGTAAATTTACTACATAATGTTTTGGTGTAGACTTCGGGTGGTATTTTTTTCAAAAAGGGTTTATTTCTGAAAAAAGTATTTTGATATAGAAGTTAGTATGATCCGTTGATATGGAATCCTGACATGTACTTAACTAATATTTACATACCTAAAAATGAAATGGATTTTAATAGAAAGCAGGTTAACTAAAATATGTTCAAAACTAAGACACTGGGAACTGAAAATGTACATTAAATGGTCAGCATTTTTGAAACACTGATTGGCAGAATTTCAAAATTGGCTTGTAGTTCCAAAGATTGAAAGAATGCTGCACAACACTGACATAAACATGCCTACTGCATGTTTTGTTTCTGCTATTTTTAATTAGCTGGTGAATGCCTGATTTATAGTCAGATACAGCCGCCTAACCACCCACTTAAATTCTTTACAATCACTAGCCTGGAAAGACAGTCCTAGAGGCTTTTGTGTGGTGCTCCGTTTGCTGTTATGCTATGCTACTGTAAGCTTCATGAGACAGGGCAGATAGCTCTAAGCTTTTCAAATGAGATCTACTTAGAATTCAAGTAGATTATTATAATTCAAGTAAACTATAATACAATAATAGCTTACTCCTGAAAACAGGACTTCCTTTTTACACTTGTATAATAAAAAAACAGGACTAGAAAGAACTAGCAGCAAAAGATCTTTCAGGTTTGCACATAAAGTAAAGCAGTACAAAAATTGTCAATTATGGTATGTAACTATGGAGGAGAAAAGTACCTATATGCATGTGTATGCGAACATTTTAACACATGCAAACATCAGAAAAGCCACACTCAACAACTGCATGGCGTTCTGTTTACATAATGAAGGAAAAATTCATGCCTTTTGTTGGAAGAAAGAATACATGAACTGGGAATCAAGTCTCAGCTTCTGAGGGTTACAGATATTTCCAAATGAATTTTAGACTCAATCAAAAGACCTAAACTGAGGAGTAGGGATGATAGTATCTACTGGAAATCTTAAAACAACATTTCAACACACACTATCAAACCTCATATCCTCACAAAGTGTGGCACTGTATCAACTTTTACTTTAAAATAAATTATTTACCTCTTCTGTAATTGCTGTTCTTCAAGATGTATTATACACACATATATCCCATTTGTAGCTGTGTGTGCACCCATATGCACCTGAGCAGTGCACTTTTAGAAACAGTCCCTGTAGGGGTGGGCATATGTGCCCTGCCTGTCTTCATGCCTCTAATATTCCCTTCACTCCCCTGTCCCTTCACTCCAGAATGCTTGCAGCATTGGTTTCTGGCAGAGAGAGAGAAAGAGGAGGAGGATAGGTTATGGAATTCATGTGTGCACAACAAATCTTACAAAAAAGTCATAGCAGAACTACGTAACTAGATAGAAATAACTATTTTATCTTATTTGCAAGATTATACACATACATATATTCCACTTGGAAGTGATCTGTGCATAGCACTGCTCTTGACACTGAAATTTCAAAGTTTACTTGAAAAGTGACTACAGCACATATTTTCTGAGTTCACAATAGATCTAGAAACCATTATCGTAATATAAACACTAGGCGAAAACATGCGTGGATAATCTTGTTACTAATCTGAAAATATCTGTAGCTTGAATGTTTCCACAAAAATTTATAGAGATTTGGTCATTAATGGACTTAGCTGTCAATTTGTCTGGAAGCAGCTGTATCACAACAGGATTTTATGCAAAAGGTAATTTGTATAAAAATCCAGTGCAATTAGACTATCTAATCTTTCATTCTGCCAGCCAGCATAGGCCATGAACAACCTAAAAAATCCTCTGACAACCTTTGCTTTGTACATGTAATAGGCTCTATATATAGCCAACATACTTAATTTCTCTTCACCTTTCCTGTGCAAGATTGATATAGCTTAAGCCAGTGTTCAGATTCAGGTGAGGTCTTAGTGAAACACCTATCTTATCTTTGTGAAATATAGGTCTATCATGGGAGCTTGAAGCACTCTCCTCTTATTCTGGCAGAAGCTATAGTAATGAGGAA